>NW_027175140.1:926292-1235056 GCF_028021215.1 Eschrichtius robustus | reverse complement strand
TGAGTTTAAAGCTGTTCTTGCAGGAAACTGCCACAAGGTGGCAGCCTTTCCCCGTTACCAAATTTGGTTACTAGGGAAACAGAGCCTTAATGGAAGTGGTGTTCTAGGTTGTAAATTAGAATGGAATGTGCCAGGAGAAAGCCCTTTAAGTTTATGTCCTATTACTTCTTGTTCATAGTTGTAATTTACTTTTTATTTTTTATCCCAGCAAATATGACTACAATGGTTTGTTTGTTCTAGGTGTGCAAGATGTGGTTCTTTCACACATATACATGTATCTATTCTTCCTCGCATCCTTTTCCCACGTAGGTCATGACACAATGTTGAGTAGTCTTCCCCTGGTCTTCCATACGTCTTTGGTGGTTATATATTTCACCTGGTTTGTATATCTCTGTTAACCCCAATATGGTAATGTATCCAGTCCTCATCCCTTTCTATGGGGTGAACCATAAGTTTTTTAATGAATCTGCGATTGCCTTTCTCTGTGGAAATATCTTCATTGGTATCAATTTTTAAGTAACTCCTAAAAGTGATGTGATAGGATATGTGTTTTTGCTTTCTCACTTACTATAGGAGGCGTGATTACGTCTGGACTCATCTATGGTGCTTGCAAATGGCATTGTTTCATTTTTTTCACTAGCGAATATTCCATCTGTACATGGAGGAGTTCTTCTTTGTCCCCCCATCTGTTGGTGGACTTTTTGGTTACTTCCATATCTTGGCTATTTTAATACTGTGCAATGCAGATTTGCCTGCCTGTGTCTTTCCAATTATCTCTTCTTAGATTATAGGTCGAGGAGTGGGCCTGCTGGATCATATGGTAGACCGATGTTTTCCTTTGTAAGGCACCTCCATTCTGTTCTCATTCGTGGCCCTTTCCAACTTACGTCCCACTTGAACTTGAGGGTATGCATTTCTCCACAACGCCTTCAGCATTTATTGTTTGTAGTTTTCTTGCTGATGGTTATTCTGACAAGTGTGAGCTGATACCTCTCTGTGCTTGAATTCGAATGTGCCACATGATCCGTTGAAGTTGAGCTTTAAGGCATGTCCGTTTTATTTTTCAAGCTGTGATTACCCCTTAGTTCTTCAAAGTGTTCTCTTTAAGTATGTGTCACATTTTGAAATGTTTTGGCCATTACCTCCCTCAAGATATTTTGAGGGCAGGTTTCATTTACAGTTCTGCAGTACTTGTTCCTATGAAATGACCATTAGCACAGGCTTTAAAGCCGATTTGGCAGGTAACTGCCAGAGGGCGGCAGCCTTTCTATGTCCCCCACCCTGGTAACTAGGGAAAAGCCCTTGCGGCCTGTGGTGTTTCTCGGTTATAACTTAGAGTGGATTGTGCCCGGACAAACCCACACAAGCTGATGTCTCCTTACTTTTGTTGGATTTTGAAATTTAATTTTTATTTTTTATTGGAGTAATTTTCCACTGTGTACGTGGACCACTTCTACTTTGTGCATTCCTCGGTTGATGGACATTTTCATTGCTTCCAAGTGTTGGCTATGGTAAATATTGTTGGAGTGCAGGATTGCCAGCCTGTGACTTTTGGATTCTCATTTTCTCAGGTGATAGGCCCAGCAGTGGGTGTGATTGATTGACTGCTAGCACCGTGTTTCCCTTTTCAAAGCACCTTCTTTGTGTTTTCATTAGTGGCTCTTACCACGTCCCCCTTAGACTCGAGGGTACGCATTTCTCCACAATCACTTCAGCATTTATTGTGTGCAGCATTTATGCTAATGGCCCTTCTGGCTGCTGTGAGCTGATAGGTTTTTGTAATCTGGGTTTGCATGTCTTTGAAAATTCGTAAAACTCATCATTTCTCTCCACCGTTTTCTTTTCTGTTAAAAAAAAAGGAAACAATTGGGAGTACAATACAACTCTTGAAATTGTCTTCTTGGAAAGTGGCCCTCTTTTGAATTTTTTGGTCGATTTTCCACCCCAGAATTGTTTTAGAGAGCAGGTGTCATTTACCGAAATGCAGTTTGGCGAATATTTTGTGACCTTTAGCAATGGGTTTAAAGCTTCTCTTGTGGGAAGTGGCCTCAAGGAGGCAGCATTTCTCCATTCCCAAAGCTGGGTACTAGGGCAGCAGAGCCTTTCTGGAAGTCATGTTCCTAGGTTGTAAATTACATTGGAATGTGCATGGAGAAACCCCCATAAGTTTATGTCTCATTATTTCTTCTTGGTTTTAATTTTTTTTTTTTATTTGGGATAAAGCTTAGAATATTGTTTGTCCTAGGTGTACACAATCTGGTCCATTTGTACATTATATATGTGTATTCAAGTACAGATCCTCTTCCCATGTAAAATGTTACAGAGGGTTCCGCAGACCTCCCTTGCTATATGGTCGGTCTTTTCGAGATATGTATATAATATGCGTTTGTATACATAAAGTAACACTAATCTTAATTTATCCATTCCCCCCACCTTTCCTTTTAGATGAGCCTAGTTTGTTTTCTAAGTCTGTGAGTGTCTTTCTCTGTGGAAATATGTTCATTTGTGTCAGTTATTAGATAACGCCTATACGTGATATCATAGAATATAGGTCTTTTGCTTTCCGACTTACCTCATGTTTCGTGATTATCTCCAGACTCATTTGTGGTGCCTCAGAGAGCAATGGTTCATTGTTTTCCATGGCTAATATTCCATTGTGTACATGGACCACTTCTTCTTTATCCATTCACCTCTTGTTGGATATTTTGATTGCTTCACTGTCTTGGCTATTGTGAATAAGGCTGCACTGCAGCTTTTTCGGTCTGTGTCTTCTCGATTCTTGTCTTCTCAGGTGAGAGGTCCAATGGTGCGCCTGCTGGATTGAATGCTACCTCCATTTTTACGTTTAAACACAGCTCCTTTCTTTTCTCACTATTGGCTGTTACCCCTTTACGTCTCACCAGCAGGTAGAGGGTACACAGTTCTCTAAAACCCCTTCAGCATTTATTGTTCGTAGACTTTTTGCTGATGGTCAGTCGACTGGTGTAAGTTGAAACTTTTTGTAGATTAGATTGCATGGGTCTAACACTCCCCGAGGTTGAGCTGTTATCCATTTTCCTTTTTTTTTAAAAGAGTGTGAGTAAAACTTAACTCTTCATACTCTCTTCTTGAAACATTTGCCTGTTTTGAATTTTTTGTCCATTCCCTACTTCAGCACAATTTTTTAGGGCAGGTGTCCTTTACAGCCCTTAGCCCTTGTGAATGTTAAGTGAACATTAGCTGTGACTTTAAAGCTGCTCTTGCAGGAAACGGCCACAAGGTGGCAGCATTACTCCTTTACCAAATTTGGTTACTAGGGAAACACAGCCTTAAGGGAAGTGGTGTTCTAGGTTGTAAATTAGAATGGAATGTGCCAGGAAAAAACCCTTTAAGGTTATGTCTCATTACTTCTTGTTCATAGTTGTAATTTACATTTGATTTTTTATCCCAGCAAATATGACTACAATGGTTTGTTTGTTCTAGGTGTGCAAGATGTGGTTCTTTCACACATATACATGTATCTATTCTTCCTTACATCCTTTTCCCACGTAGGTCATGACACAATGTTGAGTAGTCTTCTCCTGGTCTTCCATACGTCTTTGGTGGTTATATATTTCACCTGGTTTGTATATCTCTGTTAACCCCAATATGGTAATGTATCCAAACCTCATCCCTTTCTATGGGGTGAACCATAAGTTTTTTAATGAATCTGCGATTGCCTTTCTCTGTGGAAATATCTTCATTGGTATCAATTTTTAAGTAACTCCTAAAAGTGATGTGATAGGATATGTGTCTTTTGCTTTCTCACTTACTATAGGAGGCGTGATTACGTCTGGACTCATCTATGGTGCTTGCAAATGGCATTGTTTCATTTTTTTCACTAGCGAATATTCCATCTGTACATGGAGGAGTTCTTCTTTGTCCTCCCATCTGTTGGTGGACTTTTTGGTTACTTCCATATCTTTGCTATTGTAATACTGTGTAATGCAGATTTGCCTGCCTGTGTCTTTCCAATTCTCTCTTCTTAGATTATAGGTCGAGGAGTGGGCCTGCTGGATCATATGGTAGATCGATGTTTACCTTTGTAAGGAACCTCCGTTCTGTTCTCATTCGTGGCCCTTTCCAACTTATGTCCCACTTGAACTTGAGGGTATGCATTTCTCCACAACGCCTTCAGCATTTATTGTTTGTAGTTTCCTTGCTGATGGTTATTCTGACAAGTGTGAGCTGATACCTCTCTGTGCTTGAATTCAAATGTGCCACATGATCCGTTGAAGTTGAACTTTAAGGCATGTCCTTTTTATTTTTCAAGCTGTGATTACCCCTTAGTTCTTCAAAGTGTTCTCTTTAAGTATGTGTCACATTTTGAAATGTTTTGGCCATTACCTCCCTCAAGACATTTTGAGGGCAGGTTTCATTTACAGTTCTGCAGTACTTGTTCCTATGAAATGACCATTAGCACAGGCTTTAAAGCCGCTTTGGCAGGTAACTGCCAGAGGGCGGCAGCCTTTCTATGTCCCCCACCCTGGTAACTAGGGAAAAGCCCTTGCGGCCTGTGGTGTTTCTCGGTTATAAGTTAGAGTGGAGTGTGCCCGGACAAACCCACACAAGCTGATGTCTCCTTACTTTTGTTGGATTTTGAAATTTAATTTTTATTTTTTATTGGAGTAATTTTCCACTGTGTACGTGGACCACTTCTACTTTGTGCATTCCTCGGTTGATGGACATTTTCATTGCTTCCAAGTGTTGGCTATGGTAAATATTGTTGGAGTGCACGATTGCCAGCCTGTGACTTTTGGATTCTCATTTTCTCAGGTGATAGGCCCAGCAGTGGGTGTGATTGATTGACTGGTAGCACCGTGTTTCCCTTTTCAAAGCACCTTCTTTGTGTTTTCATTAGTGGCTCTTACCACGTCCCCCTTAGAATCGAGGGTACGCATTTCTCCACAATCGCTTCAGCATTTATTGTGTGCAGCATTTATGCTAATGGCCCTTCTGGCTGCTGTGAGCTGATAGGTTTTTGTAATCTGGGTTTGCATGTCATTGAAAATTCGTAAAACTCATCATTTGTCTCTACCGTTTTCTTTTCTGTTAAAAATAAAGAAAACAATTGGGAGTACAATACAACTCTTGAAATTGTCTTCTTGGAAGGTGGCCCTCTTTTGAATTTTTTGGTCGATTTTCCACCCCTGAATTGTTTTAGAGAGCAGGTGTCATTTACCGAAATGCAGTTTGGCGAATATTTTGTGACCTTTAGCAATGGGTTTAAAGCTGCTGTTGTGGGAAGTGGCCTCAAGGAGGCAGCATTTCTCCATTCCCAAAGCGGGGTACTAGGGCAGCAGAGCCTTTCTGGAAGTCATGTTCCTAGGTTGTAAATTACATTGGAATGTGCATGGAGAAACCCCCATAAGTTTATGTCTCATTATTTCTTCTTGGTTTTAATTTTTTTTTTTATTTGGGATAAAGCTTAGAATATTGTTTGTCCTAGGTGTACACAATCTGGTCCATTTGTACATTATATATGTGTATTCAAGTACAGATCCTCTTCCCATGTAAAATGTTACAGAGGGTTCCGCAGACCTCCCTTGCTATATGGTCGGTCTTTTCGAGATATGTATATAATATGCGTTTGTATACATATAGTAACACTAATCTTAATTTATCCATTCCCCCCACCTTTCCTTTTAGATGAGCATAGTTTGTTTTCTAAGTTTGTGAGTGTCTTTCTCTGTGGAAATATGTTCATTTGTGTCAGTTATTAGATAACGCCTATAAGTGATATCATAGATTATAGGTCTTTTGCTTTCTGACTTACCTCATGTTTCATGATTATCTCCAGACTCATTTGTGGTGCCTCAGAGAGCAATGGTTCATTGTTTTCCATGGCTAATATTCCATTGTGTACATGGACCACTTCTTTATCCATTCACCTCTTGTTGGACATTTTGATTGCTTCACTGTCTTGGCTATTGTGAATAAGGCTGCACTGCAGCTTTTGCGGCCTGTGTCTTCTCGATTCTTGTCTTCTCAGGTGAGAGGTCCAATGGTGCGCCTGCTGGATTGAATGGTACCTCCATTTTTACTTTTAAACACAGCTCCTTTCTGTTCTCATTATTGCCTGTTACCCCTTTACGTCTCACCAGCAGGTAGAGGGTACAAAGTTCTCTAAAACCCCTTCAGCATTTATCGTTTGTAGACCTTTTGCTGATGGTCAGTCGACTGGGGTAAGTTGAAACTTTTTGTAGATTAGATTGCATGGGTCTAACACTCCCTGAGGTTGAGATTTTATCCATTTCCCTTTTTTTTTAAAAAGAGCGTGAGTAAAACTTAACTCTTCATACTCTCTTCTTGAAACATTTGCCTGTTTTGAGTTTTTTCGTCCTTTCCCTACTTCAGCACAATTTTTTAGGGCAGGTGTCCTTTAAAGCCCTGAGTCCTTGTGAATCTTAAGTGACCATTAGCTGTGAGTTTAAAGCTGTTCTTGCAGGAAACTGCCACAAGGTGGCAGCCTTTCCCCGTTACCAAATTTGGTTACTAGGGAAACAGAGCCTTAATGGAAGTGGTGTTCTAGGTTGTAAATTAGAATGGAATGTGCCAGGAGAAAGCCCTTTAAGTTTATGTCCTATTACTTCTTGTTCATAGTTGTAATTTACTTTTTATTTTTTATCCCAGCAAATATGACTACAATGGTTTGTTTGTTCTAGGTGTGCAAGATGTGGTTCTTTCACACATATACATGTATCTATTCTTCCTCGCATCCTTTTCCCACGTAGGTCATGACACAATGTTGAGTAGTCTTCCCCTGGTCTTCCATACGTCTTTGGTGGTTATATATTTCACCTGGTTTGTATATCTCTGTTAACCCCAATATGGTAATGTATCCAGTCCTCATCCCTTTCTATGGGGTGAACCATAAGTTTTTTAATGAATCTGCGATTGCCTTTCTCTGTGGAAATATCTTCATTGGTATCAATTTTTAAGTAACTCCTAAAAGTGATGTGATAGGATATGTGTTTTTGCTTTCTCACTTACTATAGGAGGCGTGATTACGTCTGGACTCATCTATGGTGCTTGCAAATGGCATTGTTTCATTTTTTTCACTAGCGAATATTCCATCTGTACATGGAGGAGTTCTTCTTTGTCCCCCCATCTGTTGGTGGACTTTTTGGTTACTTCCATATCTTGGCTATTTTAATACTGTGCAATGCAGATTTGCCTGCCTGTGTCTTTCCAATTATCTCTTCTTAGATTATAGGTCGAGGAGTGGGCCTGCTGGATCATATGGTAGACCGATGTTTTCCTTTGTAAGGCACCTCCATTCTGTTCTCATTCGTGGCCCTTTCCAACTTACGTCCCACTTGAACTTGAGGGTATGCATTTCTCCACAACGCCTTCAGCATTTATTGTTTGTAGTTTTCTTGCTGATGGTTATTCTGACAAGTGTGAGCTGATACCTCTCTGTGCTTGAATTCGAATGTGCCACATGATCCGTTGAAGTTGAGCTTTAAGGCATGTCCGTTTTATTTTTCAAGCTGTGATTACCCCTTAGTTCTTCAAAGTGTTCTCTTTAAGTATGTGTCACATTTTGAAATGTTTTGGCCATTACCTCCCTCAAGATATTTTGAGGGCAGGTTTCATTTACAGTTCTGCAGTACTTGTTCCTATGAAATGACCATTAGCACAGGCTTTAAAGCCGATTTGGCAGGTAACTGCCAGAGGGCGGCAGCCTTTCTATGTCCCCCACCCTGGTAACTAGGGAAAAGCCCTTGCGGCCTGTGGTGTTTCTCGGTTATAACTTAGAGTGGATTGTGCCCGGACAAACCCACACAAGCTGATGTCTCCTTACTTTTGTTGGATTTTGAAATTTAATTTTTATTTTTTATTGGAGTAATTTTCCACTGTGTACGTGGACCACTTCTACTTTGTGCATTCCTCGGTTGATGGACATTTTCATTGCTTCCAAGTGTTGGCTATGGTAAATATTGTTGGAGTGCAGGATTGCCAGCCTGTGACTTTTGGATTCTCATTTTCTCAGGTGATAGGCCCAGCAGTGGGTGTGATTGATTGACTGCTAGCACCGTGTTTCCCTTTTCAAAGCACCTTCTTTGTGTTTTCATTAGTGGCTCTTACCACGTCCCCCTTAGACTCGAGGGTACGCATTTCTCCACAATCACTTCAGCATTTATTGTGTGCAGCATTTATGCTAATGGCCCTTCTGGCTGCTGTGAGCTGATAGGTTTTTGTAATCTGGGTTTGCATGTCTTTGAAAATTCGTAAAACTCATCATTTCTCTCCACCGTTTTCTTTTCTGTTAAAAAAAAAGGAAACAATTGGGAGTACAATACAACTCTTGAAATTGTCTTCTTGGAAAGTGGCCCTCTTTTGAATTTTTTGGTCGATTTTCCACCCCAGAATTGTTTTAGAGAGCAGGTGTCATTTACCGAAATGCAGTTTGGCGAATATTTTGTGACCTTTAGCAATGGGTTTAAAGCTTCTCTTGTGGGAAGTGGCCTCAAGGAGGCAGCATTTCTCCATTCCCAAAGCTGGGTACTAGGGCAGCAGAGCCTTTCTGGAAGTCATGTTCCTAGGTTGTAAATTACATTGGAATGTGCATGGAGAAACCCCCATAAGTTTATGTCTCATTATTTCTTCTTGGTTTTAATTTTTTTTTTTTATTTGGGATAAAGCTTAGAATATTGTTTGTCCTAGGTGTACACAATCTGGTCCATTTGTACATTATATATGTGTATTCAAGTACAGATCCTCTTCCCATGTAAAATGTTACAGAGGGTTCCGCAGACCTCCCTTGCTATATGGTCGGTCTTTTCGAGATATGTATATAATATGCGTTTGTATACATAAAGTAACACTAATCTTAATTTATCCATTCCCCCCACCTTTCCTTTTAGATGAGCCTAGTTTGTTTTCTAAGTCTGTGAGTGTCTTTCTCTGTGGAAATATGTTCATTTGTGTCAGTTATTAGATAACGCCTATACGTGATATCATAGAATATAGGTCTTTTGCTTTCCGACTTACCTCATGTTTCGTGATTATCTCCAGACTCATTTGTGGTGCCTCAGAGAGCAATGGTTCATTGTTTTCCATGGCTAATATTCCATTGTGTACATGGACCACTTCTTCTTTATCCATTCACCTCTTGTTGGATATTTTGATTGCTTCACTGTCTTGGCTATTGTGAATAAGGCTGCACTGCAGCTTTTTCGGTCTGTGTCTTCTCGATTCTTGTCTTCTCAGGTGAGAGGTCCAATGGTGCGCCTGCTGGATTGAATGCTACCTCCATTTTTACGTTTAAACACAGCTCCTTTCTTTTCTCACTATTGGCTGTTACCCCTTTACGTCTCACCAGCAGGTAGAGGGTACACAGTTCTCTAAAACCCCTTCAGCATTTATTGTTCGTAGACTTTTTGCTGATGGTCAGTCGACTGGTGTAAGTTGAAACTTTTTGTAGATTAGATTGCATGGGTCTAACACTCCCCGAGGTTGAGCTGTTATCCATTTTCCTTTTTTTTTAAAAGAGTGTGAGTAAAACTTAACTCTTCATACTCTCTTCTTGAAACATTTGCCTGTTTTGAATTTTTTGTCCATTCCCTACTTCAGCACAATTTTTTAGGGCAGGTGTCCTTTACAGCCCTTAGCCCTTGTGAATGTTAAGTGAACATTAGCTGTGACTTTAAAGCTGCTCTTGCAGGAAACGGCCACAAGGTGGCAGCATTACTCCTTTACCAAATTTGGTTACTAGGGAAACACAGCCTTAAGGGAAGTGGTGTTCTAGGTTGTAAATTAGAATGGAATGTGCCAGGAAAAAACCCTTTAAGGTTATGTCTCATTACTTCTTGTTCATAGTTGTAATTTACATTTGATTTTTTATCCCAGCAAATATGACTACAATGGTTTGTTTGTTCTAGGTGTGCAAGATGTGGTTCTTTCACACATATACATGTATCTATTCTTCCTTACATCCTTTTCCCACGTAGGTCATGACACAATGTTGAGTAGTCTTCTCCTGGTCTTCCATACGTCTTTGGTGGTTATATATTTCACCTGGTTTGTATATCTCTGTTAACCCCAATATGGTAATGTATCCAAACCTCATCCCTTTCTATGGGGTGAACCATAAGTTTTTTAATGAATCTGCGATTGCCTTTCTCTGTGGAAATATCTTCATTGGTATCAATTTTTAAGTAACTCCTAAAAGTGATGTGATAGGATATGTGTCTTTTGCTTTCTCACTTACTATAGGAGGCGTGATTACGTCTGGACTCATCTATGGTGCTTGCAAATGGCATTGTTTCATTTTTTTCACTAGCGAATATTCCATCTGTACATGGAGGAGTTCTTCTTTGTCCTCCCATCTGTTGGTGGACTTTTTGGTTACTTCCATATCTTTGCTATTGTAATACTGTGTAATGCAGATTTGCCTGCCTGTGTCTTTCCAATTCTCTCTTCTTAGATTATAGGTCGAGGAGTGGGCCTGCTGGATCATATGGTAGATCGATGTTTACCTTTGTAAGGAACCTCCGTTCTGTTCTCATTCGTGGCCCTTTCCAACTTATGTCCCACTTGAACTTGAGGGTATGCATTTCTCCACAACGCCTTCAGCATTTATTGTTTGTAGTTTCCTTGCTGATGGTTATTCTGACAAGTGTGAGCTGATACCTCTCTGTGCTTGAATTCAAATGTGCCACATGATCCGTTGAAGTTGAACTTTAAGGCATGTCCTTTTTATTTTTCAAGCTGTGATTACCCCTTAGTTCTTCAAAGTGTTCTCTTTAAGTATGTGTCACATTTTGAAATGTTTTGGCCATTACCTCCCTCAAGACATTTTGAGGGCAGGTTTCATTTACAGTTCTGCAGTACTTGTTCCTATGAAATGACCATTAGCACAGGCTTTAAAGCCGCTTTGGCAGGTAACTGCCAGAGGGCGGCAGCCTTTCTATGTCCCCCACCCTGGTAACTAGGGAAAAGCCCTTGCGGCCTGTGGTGTTTCTCGGTTATAAGTTAGAGTGGAGTGTGCCCGGACAAACCCACACAAGCTGATGTCTCCTTACTTTTGTTGGATTTTGAAATTTAATTTTTATTTTTTATTGGAGTAATTTTCCACTGTGTACGTGGACCACTTCTACTTTGTGCATTCCTCGGTTGATGGACATTTTCATTGCTTCCAAGTGTTGGCTATGGTAAATATTGTTGGAGTGCACGATTGCCAGCCTGTGACTTTTGGATTCTCATTTTCTCAGGTGATAGGCCCAGCAGTGGGTGTGATTGATTGACTGGTAGCACCGTGTTTCCCTTTTCAAAGCACCTTCTTTGTGTTTTCATTAGTGGCTCTTACCACGTCCCCCTTAGAATCGAGGGTACGCATTTCTCCACAATCGCTTCAGCATTTATTGTGTGCAGCATTTATGCTAATGGCCCTTCTGGCTGCTGTGAGCTGATAGGTTTTTGTAATCTGGGTTTGCATGTCATTGAAAATTCGTAAAACTCATCATTTGTCTCTACCGTTTTCTTTTCTGTTAAAAATAAAGAAAACAATTGGGAGTACAATACAACTCTTGAAATTGTCTTCTTGGAAGGTGGCCCTCTTTTGAATTTTTTGGTCGATTTTCCACCCCTGAATTGTTTTAGAGAGCAGGTGTCATTTACCGAAATGCAGTTTGGCGAATATTTTGTGACCTTTAGCAATGGGTTTAAAGCTGCTGTTGTGGGAAGTGGCCTCAAGGAGGCAGCATTTCTCCATTCCCAAAGCGGGGTACTAGGGCAGCAGAGCCTTTCTGGAAGTCATGTTCCTAGGTTGTAAATTACATTGGAATGTGCATGGAGAAACCCCCATAAGTTTATGTCTCATTATTTCTTCTTGGTTTTAATTTTTTTTTTTATTTGGGATAAAGCTTAGAATATTGTTTGTCCTAGGTGTACACAATCTGGTCCATTTGTACATTATATATGTGTATTCAAGTACAGATCCTCTTCCCATGTAAAATGTTACAGAGGGTTCCGCAGACCTCCCTTGCTATATGGTCGGTCTTTTCGAGATATGTATATAATATGCGTTTGTATACATATAGTAACACTAATCTTAATTTATCCATTCCCCCCACCTTTCCTTTTAGATGAGCATAGTTTGTTTTCTAAGTTTGTGAGTGTCTTTCTCTGTGGAAATATGTTCATTTGTGTCAGTTATTAGATAACGCCTATAAGTGATATCATAGATTATAGGTCTTTTGCTTTCTGACTTACCTCATGTTTCATGATTATCTCCAGACTCATTTGTGGTGCCTCAGAGAGCAATGGTTCATTGTTTTCCATGGCTAATATTCCATTGTGTACATGGACCACTTCTTTATCCATTCACCTCTTGTTGGACATTTTGATTGCTTCACTGTCTTGGCTATTGTGAATAAGGCTGCACTGCAGCTTTTGCGGCCTGTGTCTTCTCGATTCTTGTCTTCTCAGGTGAGAGGTCCAATGGTGCGCCTGCTGGATTGAATGGTACCTCCATTTTTACTTTTAAACACAGCTCCTTTCTGTTCTCATTATTGCCTGTTACCCCTTTACGTCTCACCAGCAGGTAGAGGGTACAAAGTTCTCTAAAACCCCTTCAGCATTTATCGTTTGTAGACCTTTTGCTGATGGTCAGTCGACTGGGGTAAGTTGAAACTTTTTGTAGATTAGATTGCATGGGTCTAACACTCCCTGAGGTTGAGATTTTATCCATTTCCCTTTTTTTTTAAAAAGAGCGTGAGTAAAACTTAACTCTTCATACTCTCTTCTTGAAACATTTGCCTGTTTTGAGTTTTTTCGTCCTTTCCCTACTTCAGCACAATTTTTTAGGGCAGGTGTCCTTTAAAGCCCTGAGTCCTTGTGAATCTTAAGTGACCATTAGCTGTGAGTTTAAAGCTGTTCTTGCAGGAAACTGCCACAAGGTGGCAGCCTTTCCCCGTTACCAAATTTGGTTACTAGGGAAACAGAGCCTTAATGGAAGTGGTGTTCTAGGTTGTAAATTAGAATGGAATGTGCCAGGAGAAAGCCCTTTAAGTTTATGTCCTATTACTTCTTGTTCATAGTTGTAATTTACTTTTTATTTTTTATCCCAGCAAATATGACTACAATGGTTTGTTTGTTCTAGGTGTGCAAGATGTGGTTCTTTCACACATATACATGTATCTATTCTTCCTCGCATCCTTTTCCCACGTAGGTCATGACACAATGTTGAGTAGTCTTCCCCTGGTCTTCCATACGTCTTTGGTGGTTATATATTTCACCTGGTTTGTATATCTCTGTTAACCCCAATATGGTAATGTATCCAATCCTCATCCCTTTCTATGGGGTGAACCATAAGTTTTTTAATGAATCTGCGATTGCCTTTCTCTGTGGAAATATCTTCATTGGTATCAATTTTTAAGTAACTCCTAAAAGTGATGTGATAGGATATGTGTTTTTGCTTTCTCACTTACTATAGGAGGCGTGATTACGTCTGGACTCATCTATGGTGCTTGCAAATGGCATTGTTTCATTTTTTTCACTAGCGAATATTCCATCTGTACATGGAGGAGTTCTTCTTTGTCCCCCCATCTGTTGGTGGACTTTTTGGTTACTTCCATATCTTGGCTATTTTAATACTGTGCAATGCAGATTTGCCTGCCTGTGTCTTTCCAATTATCTCTTCTTAGATTATAGGTCGAGGAGTGGGCCTGCTGGATCATATGGTAGATCGATGTTTACCTTTGTAAGGCACCTCCATTCTGTTCTCATTCGTGGCCCTTTCCAACTTACGTCCCACTTGAACTTGAGGGTATGCATTTCTCCAAAACGCCTTCAGCATTTATTGTTTGTAGTTTTCTTGCTGATGGTTATTCTGACAAGTGTGAGCTGATACCTCTCTGTGCTTGAATTCGAATGTGCCACATGATCCGTTGAAGTTGAGCTTTAAGGCATGTCCGTTTTATTTTTCAAGCTGTGATTACCCCTTAGTTCTTCAAAGTGTTCTCTTTAAGTATGTGTCACATTTTGAAATGTTTTGGCCATTACCTCCCTCAAGATATTTTGAGGGCAGGTTTCATTTACAGTTCTGCAGTACTTGTTCCTATGAAATGACCATTAGCACAGGCTTTAAAGCCGATTTGGCAGGTAACTGCCAGAGGGCGGCAGCCTTTCTATGTCCCCCACCCTGGTAACTAGGGAAAAGCCCTTGCGGCCTGTGGTGTTTCTCGGTTATAAATTAGAGTGGAGTGTGCCCGGACAAACCCACACAAGCTGATGTCTCCTTACTTTTGTTGGATTTTGAAATTTAATTTTTATTTTTTATTGGAGTAATTTTCCACTGTGTACGTGGACCACTTCTACTTTGTGCATTCCTCGGTTGATGGACATTTTCATTGCTTCCAAGTGTTGGCTATGGTAAATATTGTTGGAGTGCAGGATTGCCAGCCTGTGACTTTTGGATTCTCATTTTCTCAGGTGATAGGCCCAGCAGTGGGTGTGATTGATTGACTGCTAGCACCGTGTTTCCCTTTTCAAAGCACCTTCTTTGTGTTTTCATTAGTGGCTCTTACCACGTCCCCCTTAGACTCGAGGGTACGCATTTCTCCACAATCACTTCAGCATTTATTGTGTGCAGCATTTATGCTAATGGCCCTTCTGGCTGCTGTGAGCTGATAGGTTTTTGTAATCTGGGTTTGCATGTCTTTGAAAATTCGTAAAACTCATCATTTCTCTCCACCGTTTTCTTTTCTGTTAAAAAAAAAGGAAACAATTGGGAGTACAATACAACTCTTGAAATTGTCTTCTTGGAATGTGGCCCTCTTTTGAATTTTTTGGTCGATTTTCCACCCCAGAATTGTTTTAGAGAGCAGGTGTCATTTACCGAAATGCAGTTTGGCGAATATTTTGTGACCTTTAGCAATGGGTTTAAAGCTGCTCTTGTGGGAAGTGGCCTCAAGGAGGCAGCATTTCTCCATTCCCAAAGCTGGGTACTAGGGCAGCAGAGCCTTTCTGGAAGTCATGTTCCTAGGTTGTAAATTACATTGGAATGTGCATGGAGAAACCCCCATAAATTTATGTCTCATTATTTCTTCTTGGTTTTAATTTTTTTTTTTATTTGGGATAAAGCTTAGAATATTGTTTGTCCTAGGTGTACACAATCTGGTCCATTTGTACATTATATATGTGTATTCAAGTACAGATCCTCTTCCCATGTAAAATGTTACAGAGGGTTCCGCAGACCTCCCTTGCTATATGGTCGGTCTTTTCGAGATATTTATATAATATGCGTTTGTATACATAAAGTAACACTAATCTTAATTTATCCATTCCCCCCACCTTTCCTTTTAGATGAGCCTAGTTTGTTTTCTAAGTCTGTGAGTGTCTTTCTCTGTGGAAATATGTTCATTTGTGTCAGTTATTAGATAACGCCTATACGTGATATCATAGAATATAGGTCTTTTGCTTTCCGACTTACCTCATGTTTCGTGATTATCTCCAGACTCATTTGTGGTGCCTCAGAGAGCAATGGTTCATTGTTTTCCATGGCTAATATTCCATTGTGTACATGGACCACTTCTTCTTTATCCATTCACCTCTTGTTGGATATTTTGATTGCTTCACTGTCTTGGCTATTGTGAATAAGGCTGCACTGCAGCTTTTTCGGTCTGTGTCTTCTCGATTCTTGTCTTCTCAGGTGAGAGGTCCAATGGTGCGCCTGCTGGATTGAATGCTACCTCCATTTTTACGTTTAAACACAGCTCCTTTCTTTTCTCACTATTGGCTGTTACCCCTTTACGTCTCACCAGCAGGTAGAGGGTACACAGTTCTCTAAAACCCCTTCAGCATTTATTGTTCGTAGACTTTTTGCTGATGGTCAGTCGACTGGTGTAAGTTGAAACTTTTTGTAGATTAGATTGCATGGGTCTAACACTCCCCGAGGTTGAGCTGTTATCCATTTTCCTTTTTTTTTAAAAGAGTGTGAGTAAAACTTAACTCTTCATACTCTCTTCTTGAAACATTTGCCTGTTTTGAATTTTTTGTCCATTCCCTACTTCAGCACAATTTTTTAGGGCAGGTGTCCTTTACAGCCCTTAGCCCTTGTGAATGTTAAGTGAACATTAGCTGTGACTTTAAAGCTGCTCTTGCAGGAAACGGCCACAAGGTGGCAGCATTACTCCTTTACCAAATTTGGTTACTAGGGAAACACAGCCTTAAGGGAAGTGGTGTTCTAGGTTGTAAATTAGAATGGAATGTGCCAGGAAAAAACCCTTTAAGGTTATGTCTCATTACTTCTTGTTCATAGTTGTAATTTACATTTGATTTTTTATCCCAGCAAATATGACTACAATGGTTTGTTTGTTCTAGGTGTGCAAGATGTGGTTCTTTCACACATATACATGTATCTATTCTTCCTTACATCCTTTTCCCACGTAGGTCATGACACAATGTTGAGTAGTCTTCTCCTGGTCTTCCATACGTCTTTGGTGGTTATATATTTCACATGGTTTGTATATCTCTGTTAACCCCAATATGGTAATGTATCCAAACCTCATCCCTTTCTATGGGGTGAACCATAAGTTTTTTAATGAATCTGCGATTGCCTTTCTCTGTGGAAATATCTTCATTGGTATCAATTTTTAAGTAACTCCTAAAAGTGATGTGATAGGATATGTGTCTTTTGCTTTCTCACTTACTATAGGAGGCGTGATTACGTCTGGACTCATCTATGGTGCTTGCAAATGGCATTGTTTCATTTTTTTCACTAGCGAATATTCCATCTGTACATGGAGGAGTTCTTCTTTGTCCTCCCATCTGTTGGTGGACTTTTTGGTTACTTCCATATCTTTGCTATTGTAATACTGTGTAATGCAGATTTGCCTGCCTGTGTCTTTCCAATTCTCTCTTCTTAGATTATAGGTCGAGGAGTGGGCCTGCTGGATCTTATGGTAGATCGATGTTTACCTTTGTAAGGAACCTCCGTTCTGTTCTCATTCGTGGCCCTTTCCAACTTATGTCCCACTTGAACTTGAGGGTATGCATTTCTCCACAACGCCTTCAGCATTTATTGTTTGTAGTTTCCTTGCTGATGGTTATTCTGACAAGTGTGAGCTGATACCTCTCTGTGCTTGAATTCAAATGTGCCACATGATCCGTTGAAGTTGAACTTTAAGGCATGTCCTTTTTATTTTTCAAGCTGTGATTACCCCTTAGTTCTTCAAAGTGTTCTCTTTAAGTATGTGTCACATTTTGAAATGTTTTGGCCATTACCTCCCTCAAGACATTTTGAGGGCAGGTTTCATTTACAGTTCTGCAGTACTTGTTCCTATGAAATGACCATTAGCACAGGCTTTAAAGCCGCTTTGGCAGGTAACTGCCAGAGGGCGGCAGCCTTTCTATGTCCCCCACCCTGGTAACTAGGGAAAAGCCCTTGCGGCCTGTGGTGTTTCTCGGTTATAAGTTAGAGTGGAGTCTGCCCGGACAAAGCCACACAAGCTGATGTCTCCTTACTTTTGTTGGATTTTGAAATTTAATTTTTATTTTTTATTGGAGTAATTTTCCACTGTGTACGTGGACCACTTCTACTTTGTGCATTCCTCGGTTGATGGACATTTTCATTGCTTCCAAGTGTTGGCTATGGTAAATATTGTTGGAGTGCAGGATTGCCAGCCTGTGACTTTTGGATTCTCATTTTCTCAGGTGATAGGCCCAGCAGTGGGTGTGATTGATTGACTGGTAGCACCGTGTTTCCCTTTTCAAAGCACCTTCTTTGTGTTTTCATTAGTGGCTCTTACCACGTCCCCCTTAGAATCGAGGGTACGCATTTCTCCACAATTGCTTCAGCATTTATTGTGTGCAGCATTTATGCTAATGGCCCTTCTGGCTGCTGTGAGCTGATAGGTTTTTGTAATCTGGGTTTGCATGTCTTGGAAATTCGTAAAACTCATCATTTCTCTCCACCGTTTTCTTTTCCGTTAAAAAAAAGGAAACAATTGGGAGTACAATACAACTCTTGAAATTGTCGTCTTGGAAGGTGGCCCTCTTTTGAATTTTTTGGTCGATTTTCCACCCCTGAATTGTTTTAGAGAGCAGGTGTCATTTACCGAAATGCAGTTTGGCGAATATTTTGTGACCTTTAGGAATGGGTTTAAAGCTGCTGTTGTGGGAAGTGGCCTCAAGGAAGCAGCATTTCTCCATTCCCAAAGCTGGGTACTAAGGCAGCAGAGCCTTTCTGGAAGTCATGTTCCTAGGTTGTAAATTACATTGGAATGTGCATGGAGAAACCCCCATAAGTTTATGTCTCATTATTTCTTCTTGGTTTTAATTTTTTTTTTTTTATTTGGGGTAAAGCTTAGAATATTGTTTGTCCTAGGTGTACACAATCTGGTCCATTTGTACATTATATATGTGTATTCAAGTACAGATCCTCTTCCCATGTAAAATGTTACAGAGGGTTCCGCAGACCTCCCTTGCTATATGGTCGGTCTTTTTGAGATATGTATATAATATGCGTTTGTATACATATAGTAACACTAATCTTAATTTATCCATTCCCCCCACCTTTCCTTTTAGATGAGCATAGTTTTTTTTCTAAGTCTGTGCATGTCTTTCTCTGTGGAAATATGTTCATTTGTGTCAGTTATTAGATAACGCCTATAAGTGATATCATAGAATATAGGTCTTTTGCTTTCTGACTTACCTCATGTTTCATGATTATCTCCAGACTCATGTGTGGTGCCTCAGAGAGCAATGGTTCATTGTTTTCCATGGCTAATATTCCATTGTGTACATGGACCACTTCTTCTTTATCCATTCACCTCTTGTTGGATATTTTGATTGCTTCACTGTCTTGGCTATTGTGAATAAGGCTGCACTGCAGCTTTTTCGGTCTGTGTCTTCTCGATTCTTGTCTTCTCAGGTGAGAGGTCCAATGGTGCGCCTGCTGGATTGAATGCTACCTCCATTTTTACGTTTAAACACAGCTCCTTTCTTTTCTCACTATTGGCTGTTACCCCTTTACGTCTCACCAGCAGGTAGAGGGTACACAGTTCTCTAAAACCCCTTCAGCATTTATTGTTCGTAGACATTTTGCTGATGGTCAGTCGACTGGTGTAAGTTGAAACTTTTTCTGGATTAGATTGCATGGGTCTAACACTCCCCGAGGTTGAGCTGTTATCCATTTTCCTTTTTTTTTAAAAGAGTGTGTGTAAAACTTAACTCTTCATACTCTCTTCTTGAAACATTTGCCTGTTTTAAATTTTTTGTCCATTCCCTACTTCAGCACAATTTTTTAGGGCAGGTGTCCTTTACAGCCCTGAGCCCTTGTGAATGTTAAGTGAACATTAGCTGTGACTTTAAAGCTGCTCTTGCAGGAAACGGCCACAAGGTGGCAGCATTTCTCCTTTACCAAATTTGGTTACTAGGGAAACACAGCCTTAAGGGAAGTGGTGTTCTAGGTTGTAAATTAGAATGGAATGTGCCAGGAAAAAACCCTTTAAGGTTATGTCTCATTACTTCTTGTTCATAGTTGTAATTTACTTTTGATTTTTTATCCCAGCAAATATGACTACAATGGTTTGTTTGTTCTAGGTGTGCAAGATGTGGTTCTTTCACACATATACATGTATCTATTCTTCCTCGCATCCTTTTCCCACGTACGTCATGACACAATATTGAGTAGTCTTCTCCTGGTCTTCCGTACGTCTTTGGTGGTTATATATTTCACATGGTTTGTATATCTCTGTTAACCCCAATATGGTAATGTATCCAATCCTCATCCCTTTCTATGGGGTGAACCATAAGTTTTTTAATGAATCTGCGATTGCCTTTCTCTGTGGAAATATCTTCATTGGTATCAATTTTTAAGTAACTCCTAAAAGTGATGTGATAGGATATGTGTCTTTTGCTTTCTCACTTACTACAGGAGGCGTGATTACGTCTAGACTCATCTATGGTGCTTGCAAATGGCATGGTTTCATTTTTTCCCCAACGAATATTCCATCTGTACATAGAGGAGTTCTTCTTTGTCCCCCCATGTGTTGGTGGATTTTTTGGTTACTTCCATATCTTGGCTATTGTAATACTGTGCAATGCAGATTTGCCTGCCTGTGTCTTTCCAATTCTCTCTTCTTAGATTATAGGTCGAGGAGTGGGCCTGCTGGATCATATGGTAGATCGATGCTTACCTTTGTAAGGCACCTCCATTCTGTTCTCATTCATGGCCCTTTCCAACTTACGTCCCACTTGAAGTTGAGGGTATGCATTTCTCCACAACACCTTCAGCATTCATTGTTTGTAGTTTTCTTGCTGATGGTTATTCTGACAAGTGTGAGCTGATACCTCTCTGTGCTTGAATTCGAATGTGCCACATGATCCGTTGAAGTTGAGCTTTAAGGCATGTCCTTTTTATTTTTCAAGCTGTGATTACCCCTTAGTTCTTCAAAGTGTTCTCTTTAAGTATGTGTCACATTTTGAAATGTTTTGGCCATTACCTCCCTCAAGACATTTTGAGGGCAGGTTTCATTTACAGTTCTGCAGTACTTGTTCCTATGAAATGACCATTAGCACAGGCTTTAAAGCCGCTTTGGCAGGTAACTGCCAGAGGGCGGCAGCCTTTCTATGTCCCCCACCCTGGTAACTAGGGAAAAGCCCTTGCGGCCTGTGGTGTTTCTCGGTTATAAGTTAGAGTGGAGTCTGCCCGGACAAACCCACACAAGCTGATGTCTCCTTACTTTTGTTGGATTTTGAAATTTAATTTTTATTTTTTATTGGAGTAATTTTCCACTGTGTACGTGGACCACTTCTACTTTGTGCATTCCTCGGTTGATGGACATTTTCATTGCTTCCAAGTGTTGGCTATGGTAAATATTGTTGGAGTGCACGATTGCCAGCCTGTAACTTTTGGATTCTCATTTTCTCAGGTGATAGGCCCAGCAGTGGGTGTGATTGATTGACTGGTAGCACCGTGTTTCTCTTTTCAAAGCACCTTCTTTGTGTTTTCATTAGTGGCTCTTACCACGTCCCCCTTAGAATGGAGGGTACGCATTTCTCCACAATCACTTCAGCATTTATTGTGTGCAGCATTTATGCTAATGGCCCTTCTGGCTGCTGTGAGCTGATAGGTTTTTGTAATCTGGTTTTGCATGTCTTTGAAAATTCGTAAAACTCATCATTTCTCTCCACCGTTTTCTTTTCTGGTAAAAAAAAAGGAAACAATTGGGAGTACAATACAACTCTTGAAATTGTCTTCTTGGAAGGTGGCCCTCTTTTGAATTTTTTGGTCGATTTTCCACCCCTGAATTGTTTTAGAGAGCAGGTGTCATTTACCGAAATGCAGTTTGGCGAATATTTTGTGACCTTTAGCAATGGGTTTAAAGCTGCTGTTGTGGGAAGTGGCCTCAAGGAGGCAGCATTTCTCCATTCCCAAAGCGGGGTACTAGGGCAGCAGAGCCTTTCTGGAAGTCATGTTCCTAGGTTGTAAATTACATTGGAATGTGCATGGAGAAACCCCCATAAGTTTATGTCTCATTATTTCTTCTTGGTTTTAATTTTTTTTTTTATTTGGGATAAAGCTTAGAATATTGTTTGTCCTAGGTGTACACAATCTGGTCCATTTGTACATTATATATGTGTATTCAAGTACACATCCTCTTCCGATGTAAAATGTTACAGAGGGTTCCGCAGACCTCCCTTGCTATATGGTCGGTCTTTTCGAGATATGTATATAATATGCGTTTGTATACATATAGTAACACTAATCTTAATTTATCCATTCCCCCCACCTTTCCTTTTAGATGAGCATAGTTTGTTTTCTAAGTCTGTGAGTGTCTTTCTCTGTGGAAATATGTTCATTTGTGTCAGTTATTAGATAACGCCTATAAGTGATATCATAGATTATAGGTCTTTTGCTTTCTGACTTACCTCATGTTTCATGATTATCTCCAGACTCATTTGTGGTGCCTCAGAGAGCAATGGTTCATTGTTTTCCATGGCTAATATTCCATTGTGTACATGGACCACTTCTTTATCCATTCACCTCTTGTTGGACATTTTGATTGCTTCACTGTCTTGGCTATTGTGAATAAGGCTGCACTGCAGCTTTTTCGGTCTGTGTCTTCTCGATTCTTGTCTTCTCAGGTGAGAGGTCCAATGGTGCGCCTGCTGGATTGAATGGTACCTCCATTTTTACTTTTAAACACAGCTCCTTTCTGTTCTCATTATTGCCTGTTACCCCTTTACGTCTCACCAGCAGGTAGAGGGTACAAAGTTCTCTAAAACCCCTTCAGCATTTATCGTTTGTAGACCTTTTGCTGATGGTCAGTCGACTGGGGTAAGTTGAAACTTTTTGTAGATTAGATTGCATGGGTCTAACACTCCCTGAGGTTGAGATTTTATCCATTTCCCTTTTTTTTTAAAAAGAGCGTGAGTAAAACTTAACTCTTCATACTCTCTTCTTGAAACATTTGCCTGTTTTGAGTTTATTCGTCCTTTCCCTACTTCAGCACAAGTTTTTAGGGCAGGTGTCCTTTAAAGCCCTGAGTCCTTGTGAATCTTAAGTGACCATTAGCTGTGAGTTTAAAGCTGTTCTTGCAGGAAACTGCCACAAGGTGGCAGCCTTTCCCCGTTACCAAATTTGGTTACTAGGGAAACAGAGCCTTAATGGAAGTGGTGTTCTAGGTTGTAAATTAGAATGGAATGTGCCAGGAGAAAGCCCTTTAAGTTTATGTCCTATTACTTCTTGTTCATAGTTGTAATTTACTTTTTATTTTTTATCCCAGCAAATATGACTACAATGGTTTGTTTGTTCTAGGTGTGCAAGATGTGGTTCTTTCACACATATACATGTATCTATTCTTCCTCGCATCCTTTTCCCACGTAGGTCATGACACAATGTTGAATAGTCTTCCCCTGGTCTTCCATACGTCTTTGGTGGTTATATATTTCACCTGGTTTGTATATCTCTGTTAACCCCAATATGGTAATGTATCCAATCCTCATCCCTTTCTATGGGGTGAACCATAAGTTTTTTAATGAATCTGCGATTGCCTTTCTCTGTGGAAATATCTTCATTGGTATCAATTTTTAAGTAACTCCTAAAAGTGATGTGATAGGATATGTGTTTTTGCTTTCTCACTTACTATAGGAGGCGTGATTACGTCTGGACTCATCTATGGTGCTTGCAAATGGCATTGTTTCATTTTTTTCACTAGCGAATATTCCATCTGTACATGGAGGAGTTCTTCTTTGTCCCCCCATCTGTTGGTGGACTTTTTGGTTACTTCCATATCTTGGCTATTTTAATACTGTGCAATGCAGATTTGCCTGCCTGTGTCTTTCCAATTATCTCTTCTTAGATTATAGGTCGAGGAGTGGGCCTGCTGGATCATATGGTAGATCGATGTTTACCTTTGTAAGGCACCTCCATTCTGTTCTCATTCGTGGCCCTTTCCAACTTACGTCCCACTTGAACTTGAGGGTATGCATTTCTCCACAACGCCTTCAGCATTTATTGTTTGTAGTTTTCTTGCTGATGGTTATTCTGACAAGTGTGAGCTGATACCTCTCTGTGCTTGAATTCGAATGTGCCACATGATCCGTTGAAGTTGAGCTTTAAGGCATGTCCGTTTTATTTTTCAAGCTGTGATTACCCCTTAGTTCTTCAAAGTGTTCTCTTTAAGTATGTGTCACATTTTGAAATGTTTTGGCCATTACCTCCCTCAAGATATTTTGAGGGCAGGTTTCATTTACAGTTCTGCAGTACTTGTTCCTATGAAATGACCATTAGCACAGGCTTTAAAGCTGCTTTGGCAGGTAACTGCCAGAGGGCGGCAGCCTTTCTATGTCCCCCACCCTGGTAACTAGGGAAAAGCCCTTGCGGCCTGTGGTGTTTCTCGGTTATAAATTAGAGTGGAGTGTGCCCGGACAAACCCACACAAGCTGATGTCTCCTTACTTTTGTTGGATTTTGAAATTTAATTTTTATTTTTTATTGGAGTAATTTTCCACTGTGTACGTGGACCACTTCTACTTTGTGCATTCCTCGGTTGATGGACATTTTCATTGCTTCCAAGTGTTGGCTATGGTAAATATTGTTGGAGTGCACGATTGCCAGCCTGTGACTTTTGGATTCTCATTTTCTCAGGTGATAGGCCCAGCAGTGGGTGTGATTGATTGACTGCTAGCACCGTGTTTCCCTTTTCAAAGCACCTTCTTTGTGTTTTCATTAGTGGCTCTTACCACGTCCCCCTTAGACTCGAGGGTACGCATTTCTCCACAATCACTTCAGCATTTATTGTGTGCAGCATTTATGCTAATGGCCCTTCTGGCTGCTGTGAGCTGATAGGTTTTTGTAATCTGGGTTTGCATGTCTTTGAAAATTCGTAAAACTCATCATTTCTCTCCACCGTTTTCTTTTCTGTTAAAAAAAAGGAAACAATTGGGAGTACAATACAACTCTTGAAATTGTCTTCTTGGAAAGTGGCCCTCTTTTGAATTTTTTGGTCGATTTTCCACCCCAGAATTGTTTTAGAGAGCAGGTGTCATTTACCGAAATGCAGTTTGGCGAATATTTTGTGACATTTAGCAATGGGTTTAAAGCTGCTCTTGTGGGAAGTGGCCTCAAGGAGGCAGCATTTCTCCATTCCCAAAGCTGGGTACTAGGGCAGCAGAGCCTTTCTGGAAGTCATGTTCCTAGGTTGTAAATTACATTGGAATGTGCATGGAGAAACCCCCATAAGTTTATGTCTCATTATTTCTTCTTGGTTTTAATTTTTTTTTTTATTTGGGATAAAGCTTAGAATATTGTTTGTCCTAGGTGTACACAATCTGGTCCATTTGTACATTATATATGTGTATTCAAGTACAGATGCTCTTCCCATGTAAAATGTTACAGAGGGTTCCGCAGACCTCCCTTGCTATATGGTCGGTCTTTTCGAGATATGTATATAATATGCGTTTGTATACATAAAGTAACACTAATCTTAATTTATCCATTCCCCCCACCTTTCCTTTTAGATGAGCCTAGTTTGTTTTCTAAGTCTGTGAGTGTCTTTCTCTGTGGAAATATGTTCATTTGTGTCAGTTATTAGATAACGCCTATACGTGATATCATAGAATATAGGTCTTTTGCTTTCCGACTTACCTCATGTTTCGTGATTATCTCCAGACTCATTTGTGGTGCCTCAGAGAGCAATGGTTCATTGTTTTCCATGGCTAATATTCCATTGTGTACATGGACCACTTCTTCTTTATCCATTCACCTCTTGTTGGATATTTTGATTGCTTCACTGTCTTGGCTATTGTGAATAAGGCTGCACTGCAGCTTTTTCGGTCTGTGTCTTCTCGATTCTTGTCTTCTCAGGTGAGAGGTCCAATGGTGCGCCTGCTGGATTGAATGCTACCTCCATTTTTACGTTTAAACACAGCTCCTTTCTTTTCTCACTATTGGCTGTTACCCCTTTACGTCTCACCAGCAGGTAGAGGGTACACAGTTCTCTAAAACCCCTTCAGCATTTATTGTTCATAGACTTTTTGCTGATGGTCAGTCGACTGGTGTAAGTTGAAACTTTTTGTAGATTAGATTGCATGGGTCTAACACTCCCCGAGGTTGAGCTGTTATCCATTTTCCTTTTTTTTTAAAAGAGTGTGAGTAAAACTTAACTCTTCATACTCTCTTCTTGAAACATTTGCCTGTTTTGAATTTTTTGTCCATTCCCTACTTCAGCACAATTTTTTAGGGCAGGTGTCCTTTACAGCCCTTAGCCCTTGTGAATGTTAAGTGAACATTAGCTGTGACTTTAAAGCTGCTCTTGCAGGAAACGGCCACAAGGTGGCAGCATTACTCCTTTACCAAATTTGGTTACTAGGGAAACACAGCCTTAAGGGAAGTGGTGTTCTAGGTTGTAAATTAGAATGGAATGTGCCAGGAAAAAACCCTTTAAGGTTATGTCTCATTACTTCTTGTTCATAGTTGTAATTTACATTTGATTTTTTATCCCAGCAAATATGACTACAATGGTTTGTTTGTTCTAGGTGTGCAAGATGTGGTTCTTTCACACATATACATGTATCTATTCTTCCTTACATCCTTTTCCCACGTAGGTCATGACACAATGTTGAGTAGTCTTCTCCTGGTCTTCCATACGTCTTTGGTGGTTATATATTTCACATGGTTTGTATATCTCTGTTAACCCCAATATGGTAATGTATCCAAACCTCATCCCTTTCTATGGGGTGAACCATAAGTTTTTTAATGAATCTGCGATTGCCTTTCTCTGTGGAAATATCTTCATTGGTATCAATTTTTAAGTAACTCCTAAAAGTGATGTGATAGGATATGTGTCTTTTGCTTTCTCACTTACTATAGGAGGCGTGATTACGTCTGGACTCATCTATGGTGCTTGCAAATGGCATTGTTTCATTTTTTTCACTAGCGAATATTCCATCTGTACATGGAGGAGTTCTTCTTTGTCCTCCCATCTGTTGGTGGACTTTTTGGTTACTTCCATATCTTTGCTATTGTAATACTGTGTAATGCAGATTTGCCTGCCTGTGTCTTTCCAATTCTCTCTTCTTAGATTACAGGTCGAGGAGTGGGCCTGCTGGATCATATGGTAGATCGATGCTTACCTTTGTAAGGCACCTCCATTCTGTTCTCATTCATGGCCCTTTCCAACTTACGTCCCACTTGAAGTTGAGGGTATGCATTTCTCCACAACACCTTCAGCATTCATTGTTTGTAGTTTTCTTGCTGATGGTTATTCTGACAAGTGTGAGCTGATACCTCTCTGTGCTTGAATTCGAATGTGCCACATGATCCGTTGAAGTTGAGCTTTAAGGCATGTCCTTTTTATTTTTCAAGCTGTGATTACCCCTTAGTTCTTCAAAGTGTTCTCTTTAAGTATGTGTCACATTTTGAAATGTTTTGGCCATTACCTCCCTCAAGACATTTTGAGGGCAGGTTTCATTTACAGTTCTGCAGTACTTGTTCCTATGAAATGACCATTAGCACAGGCTTTAAAGCCGCTTTGGCAGGTAACTGCCAGAGGGCGGCAGCCTTTCTATGTCCCCCACCCTGGTAACTAGGGAAAAGCCCTTGCGGCCTGTGGTGTTTCTCGGTTATAAGTTAGAGTGGAGTCTGCCCGGACAAACCCACACAAGCTGATGTCTCCTTACTTTTGTTGGATTTTGAAATTTAATTTTTATTTTTTATTGGAGTAATTTTCCACTGTGTACGTGGACCACTTCTACTTTGTGCATTCCTCGGTTGATGGACATTTTCATTGCTTCCAAGTGTTGGCTATGGTAAATATTGTTGGAGTGCACGATTGCCAGCCTGTAACTTTTGGATTCTCATTTTCTCAGGTGATAGGCCCAGCAGTGGGTGTGATTGATTGACTGGTAGCACCGTGTTTCCCTTTTCAAAGCACCTTCTTTGTGTTTTCATTAGTGGCTCTTACCACGTCCCCCTTACAATGGAGGGTACGCATTTCTCCACAATCGCTTCAGCATTTATTGTGTGCAGCATTTATGCTAATGGCCCTTCTGGCTGCTGTGAGCTGATAGGTTTTTGTAATCTGGTTTTGCATGTCTTTGAAAATTCGTAAAACTCATCATTTCTCTCCACCGTTTTCTTTTCTGGTAAAAAAAAAGGAAACAATTGGGAGTACAATACAACTCTTGAAATTGTCTTCTTGGAAGGTGGCCCTCTTTTGAATTTTTTGGTCGATTTTCCACCCCTGAATTGTTTTAGAGAGCAGGTGTCATTTACCGAAATGCAGTTTGGCGAATATTTTGTGACCTTTAGCAATGGGTTTAAAGCTGCTGTTGTGGGAAGTGGCCTCAAGGAGGCAGCATTTCTCCATTCCCAAAGCGGGGTACTAGGGCAGCAGAGCCTTTCTGGAAGTCATGTTCCTAGGTTGTAAATTACATTGGAATGTGCATGGAGAAACCCCCATAAGTTTATGTCTCATTATTTCTTCTTGGTTTTAATTTTTTTTTTTATTTGGGATAAAGCTTAGAATATTGTTTGTCCTAGGTGTACACAATCTGGTCCATTTGTACATTATATATGTGTATTCAAGTACACATCCTCTTCCGATGTAAAATGTTACAGAGGGTTCCGCAGACCTCCCTTGCTATATGGTCGGTCTTTTCGAGATATGTATATAATATGCGTTTGTATACATATAGTAACACTAATCTTAATTTATCCATTCCCCCCACCTTTCCTTTTAGATGAGCATAGTTTGTTTTCTAACTCTGTGAGTGTCTTTCTCTGTGGAAATATGTTCATTTGTGTCAGTTATTAGATAACGCCTATAAGTGATATCATAGATTATAGGTCTTTTGCTTTCTGACTTACCTCATGTTTCATGATTATCTCCAGACTCATTTGTGGTGCCTCAGAGAGCAATGGTTCATTGTTTTCCATGGCTAATATTCCATTGTGTACATGGACCACTTCTTTATCCATTCACCTCTTGTTGGACATTTTGATTGCTTCACTGTCTTGGCTATTGTGAATAAGGCTGCACTGCAGCTTTTTCGGTCTGTGTCTTCTCGATTCTTGTCTTCTCAGGTGAGAGGTCCAATGGTGCGCCTGCTGGATTGAATGGTACCTCCATTTTTACTTTTAAACACAGCTCCTTTCTGTTCTCATTATTGCCTGTTACCCCTTTACGTCTCACCAGCAGGTAGAGGGTACAAAGTTCTCTAAAACCCCTTCAGCATTTATCGTTTGTAGACCTTTTGCTGATGGTCAGTCGACTGGGGTAAGTTGAAACTTTTTTAGATTAGATTGCATGGGTCTAACACTCCCTGAGGTTGAGATTTTATCCATTTCCCTTTTTTTTTTAAAAAGAGCGTGAGTAAAACTTAACTCTTCATACTCTCTTCTTGAAACATTTGCCTGTTTTGAGTTTTTTCGTCCTTTCCCTACTTCAGCACAAGTTTTTAGGGCAGGTGTCCTTTAAAGCCCTGAGTCCTTGTGAATCTTAAGTGACCATTAGCTGTGAGTTTAAAGCTGTTCTTGCAGGAAACTGCCACAAGGTGGCAGCCTTTCCCCGTTACCAAATTTGGTTACTAGGGAAACAGAGCCTTAATGGAAGTGGTGTTCTAGGTTGTAAATTAGAATGGAATGTGCCAGGAGAAAGCCCTTTAAGTTTATGTCCTATTACTTCTTGTTCATAGTTGTAATTTACTTTTTATTTTTTATCCCAGCAAATATGACTACAATGGTTTGTTTGTTCTAGGTGTGCAAGATGTGGTTCTTTCACACATATACATGTATCTATTCTTCCTCGCATCCTTTTCCCACGTAGGTCATGACACAATGTTGAGTAGTCTTCCCCTGGTCTTCCATACGTCTTTGGTGGTTATATATTTCACCTGGTTTGTATATCTCTGTTAACCCCAATATGGTAATGTATCCAATCCTCATCCCTTTCTATGGGGTGAACCATAAGTTTTTTAATGAATCTGCGATTGCCTTTCTCTGTGGAAATATCTTCATTGGTATCAATTTTTAAGTAACTCCTAAAAGTGATGTGATAGGATATGTGTTTTTGCTTTCTCACTTACTATAGGAGGCGTGATTACGTCTGGACTCATCTATGGTGCTTGCAAATGGCATTGTTTCATTTTTTTCACTAGCGAATATTCCATCTGTACATGGAGGAGTTCTTCTTTGTCCCCCCATCTGTTGGTGGACTTTTTGGTTACTTCCATATCTTGGCTATTTTAATACTGTGCAATGCAGATTTGCCTGCCTGTGTCTTTCCAATTATCTCTTCTTAGATTATAGGTCGAGGAGTGGGCCTGCTGGATCATATGGTAGATCGATGTTTACCTTTGTAAGGCACCTCCATTCTGTTCTCATTCGTGGCCCTTTCCAACTTACGTCCCACTTGAACTTGAGGGTATGCATTTCTCCACAACGCCTTCAGCATTTATTGTTTGTAGTTTTCTTGCTGATGGTTATTCTGACAAGTGTGAGCTGATACCTCTCTGTGCTTGAATTCGAATGTGCCACATGATCCGTTGAAGTTGAGCTTTAAGGCATGTCCGTTTTATTTTTCAAGCTGTGATTACCCCTTAGTTCTTCAAAGTGTTCTCTTTAAGTATGTGTCACATTTTGAAATGTTTTGGCCATTACCTCCCTCAAGATATTTTGAGGGCAGGTTTCATTTACAGTTCTGCAGTACTTGTTCCTATGAAATGACCATTAGCACAGGCTTTAAAGCCGCTTTGGCAGGTAACTGCCAGAGGGCGGCAGCCTTTCTATGTCCCCCACCCTGGTAACTAGGGAAAAGCCCTTGCGGCCTGTGGTGTTTCTCGGTTATAAATTAGAGTGGAGTGTGCCCGGACAAACCCACACAAGCTGATGTCTCCTTACTTTTGTTGGATTTTGAAATTTAATTTTTATTTTTTATTGGAGTAATTTTCCACTGTGTACGTGGACCACTTCTACTTTGTGCATTCCTCGGTTGATGGACATTTTCATTGCTTCCAAGTGTTGGCTATGGTAAATATTGTTGGAGTGCACGATTGCCAGCCTGTGACTTTTGGATTCTCATTTTCTCAGGTGATAGGCCCAGCAGTGGGTGTGATTGATTAACTGCTAGCACCGTGTTTCCCTTTTCAAAGCACCTTCTTTGTGTTTTCATTAGTGGCTCTTACCACGTCCCCCTTAGACTCGAGGGTACGCATTTCTCCACAATCACTTCAGCATTTATTGTGTGCAGCATTTATGCTAATGGCCCTTCTGGCTGCTGTGAGATGATAGGTTTTTGTAATCTGGGTTTGCATGTCTTTGAAAATTCGTAAAACTCATCATTTCTCTCCACCGTTTTCTTTTCTGTTAAAAAAAAAGGAAACAATTGGGAGTACAATACAACTCTTGAAATTGTCTTCTTGGAAAGTGGCCCTCTTTTGAATTTTTTGGTCGATTTTCCACCCCAGAATTGTTTTAGAGAGCAGGTGTCATTTACCGAAATGCAGTTTGGCGAATATTTTGTGACATTTAGCAATGGGTTTAAAGCTGCTCTTGTGGGAAGTGGCCTCAAGGAGGCAGCATTTCTCCATTCCCAAAGCTGGGTACTAGGGCAGCAGAGCCTTTCTGGAAGTCATGTGCCTAGGTTGTAAATTACATTGGAATGTGCATGGAGAAACCCCCATAAGTTTATGTCTCATTATTTCTTCTTGGTTTTAATTTTTTTTTTTATTTGGGATAAAGCTTAGAATATTGTTTGTCCTAGGTGTACACAATCTGGTCCATTTGTACATTATATATGTGTATTCAAGTACAGATCCTCTTCCCATGTAAAATGTTACAGAGGGTTCCGCAGACCTCCCTTGCTATATGGTCGGTCTTTTCGAGATATGTATATAATATGCGTTTGTATACATAAAGTAACACTAATCTTAATTTATCCATTCCCCCCACCTTTCCTTTTAGATGAGCCTAGTTTGTTTTCTAAGTCTGTGAGTGTCTTTCTCTGTGGAAATATGTTCATTTGTGTCAGTTATTAGATAACGCCTATACGTGATATCATATTATATAGGTCTTTTGCTTTCCGACTTACCTCATGTTTCGTGATTATCTCCAGATTCATTTGTGGTGCCTCAGAGAGCAATGGTTCATTGTTTTCCATGGCTAATATTCCATTGTGTACATGGACCACTTCTTCTTTATCCATTCACCTCTTGTTGGATATTTTGATTGCTTCACTGTCTTGGCTATTGTGAATAAGGCTGCACTGCAGCTTTTTCGGTCTGTGTCTTCTCGATTCTTGTATTCTCAGGTGAGAGGTCCAATGGTGCGCCTGCTGGATTGAATGCTACCTCCATTTTTACGTTTAAACACAGCTCCTTTCTTTTCTCATTATTGGCTGTTACCCCTTTACGTCTCACCAGCAGGTAGAGGGTACACAGTTCTCTAAAACCCCTTCAGCATTTATTGTTCATAGACTTTTTGCTGATGGTCAGTCGACTGGTGTAAGTTGAAACTTTTTGTAGATTAGATTGCATGGGTCTAACACTCCCCGAGGTTGAGCTGTTATCCATTTTCCTTTTTTTTTAAAAGAGTGTGAGTAAAACTTAACTCTTCATACTCTCTTCTTGAAACATTTGCCTGTTTTGAATTTTTTGTCCATTCCCTACTTCAGCACAATTTTTTAGGGCAGGTGTCCTTTACAGCCCTTAGCCCTTGTGAATGTTAAGTGAACATTAGCTGTGACTTTAAAGCTGCTCTTGCAGGAAACGGCCACAAGGTGGAAGCATTACTCCTTTACCAAATTTGGTTACTAGGGAAACACAGCCTTAAGGGAAGTGGTGTTCTAGGTTGTAAATTAGAATGGAATGTGCCAGGAAAAAACCCTTTAAGGTTATGTCTCATTACTTCTTGTTCATAGTTGTAATTTACATTTGATTTTTTATCCCAGCAAATATGACTACAATGGTTTGTTTGTTCTAGGTGTGCAAGATGTGGTTCTTTCACACATATACATGTATCTATTCTTCCTTACATCCTTTTCCCACGTAGGTCATGACACAATGTTGAGTAGTCTTCTCCTGGTCTTCCATACGTCTTTGGTGGTTATATATTTCACATGGTTTGTATATCTCTGTTAACCCCAATATGGTAATGTATCCAAACCTCATCCCTTTCTATGGGGTGAACCATAAGTTTTTTAATGAATCTGCGATTGCCTTTCTCTGTGGAAATATCTTCATTGGTATCAATTTTTAAGTAACTCCTAAAAGTGATGTGATAGGATATGTGTCTTTTGCTTTCTCACTTACTATAGGAGGCGTGATTACGTCTGGACTCATCTATGGTGCTTGCAAATGGCATTGTTTCATTTTTTTCACTAGCGAATATTCCATCTGTACATGGAGGAGTTCTTCTTTGTCCTCCCATCTGTTGGTGGACTTTTTGGTTACTTCCATATCTTTGCTATTGTAATACTGTGTAATGCAGATTTGCCTGCCTGTGTCTTTCCAATTCTCTCTTCTTAGATTACAGGTCGAGGAGTGGGCCTGCTGGATCATATGGTAGATCGATGTTTACCTTTGTAAGGAACCTCCATTCTGTTCTCATTCGTGGCCCTTTCCAACTTATGTCCCACTTGAACTTGAGGGTATGCATTTCTCCACAACTCCTTCAGCATTTATTGTTTGTAGTTTCCTTGCTGATGGTTATTCTGACAAGTGTGAGCTGATACCTCTCTGTGCTTGAATTCAAATGTGCCACATGATCCGTTGAAGTTGAACTTTAAGGCATGTCCTTTTTATTTTTCAAGCTGTGATTACCCCTTAGTTCTTCAAAGTGTTCTCTTTAAGTATGTGTCACATTTTGAAATGTTTTGGCCATTACCTCCCTCAAGACATTTTGAGGGCAGGTTTCATTTACAGTTCTGCAGTACTTGTTCCTATGAAATGACCATTAGCACAGGCTTTAAAGCCGCTTTGGCAGGTAACTGCCAGAGGGCGGCAGCCTTTCTATGTCCCCCACCCTGGTAACTAGGGAAAAGCCCTTGCGGCCTGTGGTGTTTCTCGGTTATAAGTTAGAGTGGAGTCTGCCCGGACAAACCCACACAAGCTGATGTCTCCTTACTTTTGTTGGATTTTGAAATTTAATTTTTATTTTTTATTGGAGTAATTTTCCACTGTGTACGTGGACCACTTCTACTTTGTGCATTCCTCGGTTGATGGACATTTTCATTGCTTCCAAGTGTTGGCTATGGTAAATATTGTTGGAGTGCAGGATTGCCAGCCTGTGACTTTTGGATTCTCATTTTCTCAGGTGATAGGCCCAGCAGTGGGTGTGATTGATTGACTGGTAGCACCGTGTTTCCCTTTTCAAAGCACCTTCTTTGTGTTTTCATTAGTGGCTCTTACCACGTCCCCCTTAGAATGGAGGGTGCGCATTTCTCCACAATCGCTTCAGCATTTATTGTGTGCAGCATTTATGCTAATGGCCCTTCTGGCTGCTGTGAGCTGATAGGTTTTTGTAATCTGGGTTTGCATGTCTTTGAAAATTCGTAAAACTCATCATTTCTCTCCACCGTTTTCTTTTCCGTTAAAAAAAAGGAAACAATTGGGAGTACAATACAACTCTTGAAATTGTCGTCTTGGAAGGTGGCCTTCTTTTGAATTTTTTGGTCGATTTTCCACCCCTGAATTGTTTTAGAGAGCAGGTGTCATTTACCGAAATGCAGTTTGGCGAATATTTTGTGACCTTTAGGAATGGGTTTAAAGCTGCTGTTGTGGGAAGTGGCCTCAAGGAAGCAGCATTTCTCCATTCCCAAAGCTGGGTACTAGGGCAGCAGAGCCTTTCTGGAAGTCATGTTCCTAGGTTGTAAATTACATTGGAATGTGCATGGAGAAACCCCCATAAGTTTATGTCTCATTATTTCTTCTTGGTTTTAAATTTTTTTTTTTTTATTTGGGGTAAAGCTTAGAATATTGTTTGTCCTAGGTGTACACAATCTGGTCCATTTGTACATTATATATGTGTATTCAAGTACAGATCCTCTTCCCATGTAAAATGTTACAGAGGGTTCCGCAGACCTCCCTTGCTATATGGTCGGTCTTTTCGAGATATGTATATAATATGCGTTTGTATACATATAGTAACACTAATCTTAATTTATCCATTCCCCCCACCTTTCCTTTTAGATGAGCATAGTTTGTTTTCTAAGTCTGTGAATGTCTTTCTCTGTGGAAATATGTTCATTTGTGTCAGTTATTAGATAACGCCTATAAGTGATATCATAGAATATAGGTCTTTTGCTTTCTGACTTACCTCATGTTTCATGATTATCTCCAGACTCATGTGTGGTGCCTCAGAGAGCAATGGTTCATTGTTTTCCATGGCTAATATTCCATTGTGTACATGGACCACTTCTTCTTTATCCATTCACCTCTTGTTGGATATTTTGATTGCTTCACTGTCTTGGCTATTGTGAATAAGGCTGCACTGCAGGTTTTTCGGTCTGTGTCTTCTCGATTCTTGTCTTCTCAGGTGAGAGGTCCAATGGTGCGCCTGCTGGATTGAATGCTACCTCCATTTTTACGTTTAAACACAGCTCCTTTCTTTTCTCACTATTGGCTGTTACCCCTTTACGTCTCACCAGCAGGTAGAGGGTACACAGTTCTCTAAAACCCCTTCAGCATTTATTGTTCGTAGACATTTTGCTGATGGTCAGTCGACTGGTGTAAGTTGAAACTTTTTGTAGATTAGATTGCATGGGTCTAACACTCCCCGAGGTTGAGCTGTTATCCATTTTCCTTTTGTTTTAAAAGAGTGTGTGTAAAACTTAACTCTTCATACTCTCTTCTTGAAACATTTGCCTGTTTTAAATTTTTTGTCCATTCCCTACTTCAGCACAATTTTTTAGGGCAGGTGTCCTTTACAGCCCTGAGCCCTTGTGAATGTTAAGTGAACATTAGCTGTGACTTTAAAGCTGCTCTTGCAGGAAACGGCCACAAGGTGGCAGCATTTCTCCTTTACCAAATTTGGTTACTAGGGAAACACAGCCTTAAGGGAAGTGGTGTTCTAGGTTGTAAATTAGAATGGAATGTGCCAGGAAAAAACCCTTTAAGGTTATGTCTCATTACTTCTTGTTCATAGTTGTAATTTACTTTTGATTTTTTATCCCAGCAAATATGACTACAATGGTTTGTTTGTTCTAGGTGTGCAAGATGTGGTTCTTTCACACATATACATGTATCTATTCTTCCTCACATCCTTTTCCCACGTACGTCATGACACAATATTGAGTAGTCTTCTCCTGGTCTTCCGTACGTCTTTGGTGGTTATATATTTCACATGGTTTGTATATCTCTGTTAACCCCAATATGGTAATGTATCCAATCCTCATCCCTTTCTATGGGGTGAACCATAAGTTTTTTAATGAATCTGCGATTGCCTTTCTCTGTGGAAATATCTTCATTGGTATCAATTTTTAAGTAACTCCTAAAAGTGATGTGATAGGATATGTGTCTTTTGCTTTCTCACTTACTACAGGAGGAGTGATTACGTCTAGACTCATCTATGGTGCTTGCAAATGGCATGGTTTCATTTTTTCCCCAACGAATATTCCATCTGTACATGGAGGAGTTCTTCTTTGTCCCCCCATGTGTTGGTGGATTTTTTGGTTACTTCCATATCTTGGCTATTGTAATACTGTGCAATGCAGATTTGCCTGCCTGTGTCTTTCCAATTCTCTCTTCTTAGATTATAGGTCGAGGAGTGGGCCTGCTGGATCATATGGTAGATCGATGCTTACCTTTGTAAGGCACCTCCATTCTGTTCTCATTCATGGCCCTTTCCAACTTACGTCCCACTTGAAGTTGAGGGTATGCATTTCTCCACAACACCTTCAGCATTCATTGTTTGTAGTTTTCTTGCTGATGGTTATTCTGACAAGTGTGAGCTGATACCTCTCTGTGCTTGAATTCGAATGTGCCACATGATCCGTTGAAGTTGAGCTTTAAGGCATATCCTTTTTATTTTTCAAGCTGTGATTACCCCTTAGTTCTTCAAAGTGTTCTCTTTAAGTATGTGTCACATTTTGAAATGTTTTGGCCATTACCTCCCTCAAGACATTTTGAGGGCAGGTTTCATTTACAGTTCTGCAGTACTTGTTCCTATGAAATGACCATTAGCACAGGCTTTAAAGCCGCTTTGGCAGGTAACTGCCAGAGGGCGGCAGCCTTTCTATGTCCCCCACCCTGGTAACTAGGGAAAAGCCCTTGCGGCCTGTGGTGTTTCTCGGTTATAAGTTAGAGTGGAGTCTGCCCGGACAAACCCACACAAGCTGATGTCTCCTTACTTTTGTTGGATTTTGAAATTTAATTTTTATTTTTTATTGGAGTAATTTTCCACTGTGTACATGGACCACTTCTACTTTGTGCATTCCTCGGTTGATGGACATTTTCATTGCTTCCAAGTGTTGGCTATGGTAAATATTGTTGGAGTGCAAGATTGCCAGCCTGTAACTTTTGGATTCTCATTTTCTCAGGTGATAGGCCCAGCAGTGGGTGTGATTGATTGACTGGTAGCACAGTGTTTCCCTTTTCAAAGCACCTTCTTTGTGTTTTCATTAGTGGCTCTTACCACGTCCCCCTTAGAATGGAGGGTACGCATTTCTCCACAATCGCTTCAGCATTTATTGTGTGCAGCATTTATGCTAATGGCCCTTCTGGCTGCTGTGAGCTGATAGGTTTTTGTAATCTGGGTTTGCATGTCTTTGAAAATTTGTAAAACTCATCATTTCTCTCTACCGTTTTCTTTTCTGTTAAAAATAAAGAAAACAATTGGGAGTACAATACAACTCTTGAAATTGTCTTCTTGGAAGGTGGCTCTCTTTTGAATTTTTTGGTCGATTTTCCACCCCAGAATTGTTTTAGAGAGCTGGTGTCATTTACCGAAATGCAGTTTGGCGAATATTTTGTGACCTTTAGCAATGGGTTTAAAGCTGCTGTTGTGGGAAGTGGCCTCAAGGAGGCAGCATTTCTCCATTCCCAAAGCTGGGTACTAGGGCAGCAGAGCCTTTCTGGAAGTCATGTTCCTAGGTTGTAAATTACATTGGAATGTGCATGGAGAAACCCCCATAAGTTTATGTCTCATTATTTCTTCTTGGTTTTAATTTTTTTTTTATTTGGGATAAAGCTTAGAATATTGTTTGTCCTAGGTGTACACAATCTGGTCCATTTGTACATTATATATGTGTATTCAAGTACAGATCCTCTTCCCATGTAAAATGTTACAGAGGGTTCCGCAGACCTCCCTTGCTATATGGTCGGTCTTTTCGAGATATGTATATAATATGCGTTTGTATACATATAGTAACACTAATCTTAATTTATCCATTCCCCCCACCTTTCCTTTTAGATGAGCATAGTTTGTTTTCTAAGTCTGTGAGTGTCTTTCTCTGTGGAAATATGTTCATTTGTGTCAGTTATTAGATAACGCCTATAAGTGATATCATAGAATATAGGTCTTTTGCTTTCTGACTTACCTCATGTTTCATGATTATCTCCAGACTCATTTGTGGTGCCTCAGAGAGCAATGGTTCATTGTTTTCCATGGCTAATATTCCATTGTGTACATGGACCACTTCTTCTTTATCCATTCACCTCTTGTTGGACATTTTGATTGCTTCACTGTCTTGGCTGTTGTGAATAAGTCTGCACTGCAGCTTTTGCGGCCTGTGTCTTCTCGATTCTTGTCTTCTCAGGTGAGAGGTCCAATGGTGCGCCTGCTGGATTGAATGGTACCTCCATTTTTACTTTTAAACACAGCTCCTTTCTGTTCTCATTATTGCCTGTTACCCCTTTACGTCTCACCAGCAGGTAGAGGGTACAAAGTTCTCTAAAACCCCTTCAGCATTTATCGTTCGTAGACATTTTGCTGATTGTCAGTCGACTGGTGTAAGTCGAAACTTTTTGTAGATTAGATTGCATGGGTCTAACACTCCCCGAGGTTGAGCTGTTATCCATTTTCCTTTTTTTTTAAAAGAGTGTGTGTAAAACTTAACTCTTCATACTCTCTTCTTGAAACATTTGCCTGTTTTAAATTTTTTGTCCATTCCCTACTTCAGCACAATTTTTTAGGGCAGGTGTCCTTTACAGCCCTGAGCCCTTGTGAATGTTAAGTGAACATTAGCTGTGACTTTAAAGCTGCTCTTGCAGGAAACGGCCACAAGGTGGCAGCATTTCTCCTTTACCAAATTTGGTTACTAGGGAAACACAGCCTTAAGGGAAGTGGTGTTCTAGGTTGTAAATTAGAATGGAATGTGCCAGGAGAAAGCCCTTTAAGTTTATGTCCTATTACTTCTTGTTCATAGTTGTAATTTACTTTTTATTTTTTATCCCAGCAAATATGACTACAATGATTTGTTTGTTCTAGGTGTGCAAGATGTGGTTCTTTCACACATATACATGTATCTATTCTTCCTCGCAACCTTTTCCCACGTAGGTCATGACACAATGTTGAGTAGTCTTCCCCTGGTCTTCCATACGTCTTTGGTGGTTATATATTTCACCTGGTTTGTATATCTCTGTTAACCCCAATATGGTAATGTATCCAATCCTCATCCCTTTCTATGGGGTGAACCATAAGTTTTTTAATGAATCTGCGATTGCCTTTCTCTGTGGAAATATCTTCATTGGTATCAATTTTTAAGTAACTCCTAAAAGTGATGTGATAGGATATGTGTCTTTTGCTTTCTCACTTACTATAGGAGGCGTGATTACGTCTGGACTCATCTATGGTGCTTGCAAATGGCATTGTTTCATTTTTTTCACTAGCGAATATTCCATCTGTACATGGAGGAGTTCTTCTTTGTCCCCCCATCTGTTGGTGGACTTTTTGGTTACTTCCATATCTTGGCTGTTTTAATACTGTGCAATGCAGATTTGCCTGCCTGTGTCTTTCCAATTATCTCTTCTTAGATTATAGGTCGAGGAGTGGGCCTGCTGGATCATATGCTAGATCGATGTTTACCTTTGTTAGGCACCTCCATTCTGTTCTCATTAGTGGCCCTTTCCAACTTACGTCCCACTTGAACTTGAGGGTATGCATTTCTCCACAACGCCTTCAGCATTTATTGTTTGTAGTTTTCTTGCTGATGGTTACTCTGACAAGTGTGAGCTGATACCTCTCTGTGCTTGAATTCGAATGTGCCACATAATCCGTTGAAGTTGAGCTTTAAGGCATGTCCGTTTTATTTTTCAAGCTGTGATTACCCCTTAGTTCTTCAAAGTGTTCTCTTTAAGTATGTGTCACATTTTGAAATGTTTTGGCCATTACCTCCCTCAAGACATTTTGAGGGCAGTTTTCATTTACAGTTCTGCAGTACTTGTTCCTATGAAATGACCATTAGCACAGGCTTTAAAGCCGATTTGGCAGGTAACTGCCAGAGGGCGGCAGCCTTTCTATGTCCCCCACCCTGGTAACTAGGGAAAAGCCCTTGCGGCCTGTGGTGTTTCTCGGTTATATATTAGAGTGGAGTGTACCCGGACAAACCCACACAAGCTGATGTCTCCTTACTTTTGTTGGATTTTGAAATTTAATTTTTATTTTTTATTGGAGTAATTTTCCACTGTGTACGTGGACCACTTCTACTTTGTGCATTCCTCGGTTGATGGACATTTTCATTGCTTCCAAGTGTTGGCTATGGTAAATATTGTTGGCGTGCATGATTGCCAGCCTGTGACTTTTGGATTCTCATTTTCTCAGGTGATAGGCCCAGCAGTGGGTGTGATTGATTGACTGCTAGCACCGTGTTTCCCTTTTCAAAGCACCTTCTTTGTGTTTTCATTAGTGGCTCTTACCACGTCCCCCTTAGACTCGAGGGTACGCATTTCTCCACAATCACTTCAGCATTTATTGTGTGCAGGATTTATGCTAATGGCCCTTCTGGCTGCTGTGAGCTCATAGGTTTTTGTAATCTGGGTTTGCATGTCTTTGAAAATTCGTAAAACTCATCATTTCTCTCCACCGTTTTCTTTTCTGTTAAAAAAAAAGGAAACAATTGGGAGTACAATACAACTCTTGAAATTGTCTTCTTGGAAGGTGGCCCTCTTTTGAATTTTTTGGTCGATTTTCCACCCCAGAATTGTTTTAGAGAGCAGGTGTCATTTACCGAAATGCAGTTTGGCGAATATTTTGTGACCTTTAGCAATGGGTTTAAAGCTGCTGTTGTGGGAAGTGGCCTCAAGGAGGCAGCATTTCTCCATTCCCAAAGCTGGGTACTAGGGCAGCAGAGCCTTTCTGGAAGTCATGTTCCTAGGTTGTAAATTACATTGGAATGTGCATGGAGAAACCCCCATAAGTTTATGTCTCATTATTTCTTCTTGGTTTTAATTTTTTTTTTATTTGGGATAAAGCTTAGAATATTGTTTGTCCTAGGTGTACACAATCTGGTCCATTTGTACATTATATATGTGTATTCAAGTACAGATCCTCTTCCCATGTAAAATGTTACAGAGGGTTCCGCAGACCTCCCTTGCTATATGGTCGGTCTTTTCGAGATATGTATATAATATGCGTTTGTATACATATAATAACACTAATCTTAATTTATCCATTCCCCCCACCTTTCCTTTTAGATGAGCCTAGTTTGTTTTCTAAGTCTGTGAGTGTCTTTCTCTGTGGAAATATGTTCATTTGTGTCAGTTATTAGATAACGCCTATACGTGATATCATAGAATATAGTTCTTTTGCTTTCCGACTTACCTCATGTTTCGTGATTATCTCCAGACTCATTTGTGGTGCCTCAGAGAGCAATGGTTCATTGTTTTCCATGGCTAATATTCCATTGTGTACATGGACCACTTCTTCTTTATCCATTCACCTCTTGTTGGACATTTTGATTGCTTCAATGTCTTGGCTATTGTGAATAAGGCTGCAGTGCAGCTTTTGCGGCCTGTGTCTTCTCGATTCTTGTCTTCTCAGGTGAGAGGTCCAATGGTGCGCCTGCTGGATTGAATGGTACCTCCATTTTTACTTTTAAACACAGCTCCTTTCTGTTCTCATTATTGCCTGTTACCCCTTTACGTCTCACCAGCAGTTAGAGGGTACAAATTTCTCTAAAACCCCTTCAGCATTTATCGTTTGTAGACTTTTTGCTGATGGTCAGGCGACTGGGGTAGGTTGAAACTTTTTGTAGATTAGATTGCTTGGGTCTAACACTCCGTGAGGTTGAGATTTTATCCATTTCCCTTTTTTTTTAAAAAGAGCGTGAGTAAAACTTAACTCTTCATACTCTCTTCTTGAAACATTTGCCTGTTTTGAGTTTTTTCGTCCTTTCCCTACTTCAGCACAATTTTTTAGGGCAGGTGTCCTTTAAAGCCCTGAGTCCTTGTGAATGTTAAGTGACCATTAGCTGTGAGTTTAAAGCTGTTCTTGCAGGAAACGGCCACAAGGTGGCAGCCTTTCCCCGTTACCAAATTTGTTTACTAGGGAAACAGAGCCTTAATGGAAGTGGTGTTCTAGGTTGTAAATTAGAATGGAATGTGCCAGGAGAAAGCCCTTTAAGTTTATGTCCTATTACTTCTTGTTCATAGTTGTAATTTACTTTTTATTTTTTATCCCAGCAAATATGACTACAATGGTTTGTTTGTTCTAGGTGTGCAAGATGTGGTTCTTTCACACATATACATGTATCTATTCTTCCTCGCATCCTTTTCCCACGTAGGTCATGACACAATGTTGAGTAGTCTTCCCCTGGTCTTCCGTACGTCTTTGGTGGTTATATATTTCACCTGGTTTGTATATCTCTGTTAACCCCAATATGGTAATGTATCCAATCCTCATCCCTTTCTATGGGGTGAACCATAAGTTTTTTAATGAATCTGCGATTGCCTTTCTCTGTGGAAATATCTTCATTGGTATCAATTTTTAGGTAACTCCTAAAAGTGATGTGATAGGATATGTGTCTTTTGCTTTCTCACTTACTATAGGAGGCGTGATTACGTCTGGACTCATCTATGGTGCTTGCAAATGGCATTGTTTCATTTTTTTCACTAGCGAATATTCCATCTGTACATGGAGGAGTTCTTCTTTGTCCCTCCATCTGTTGGTGGACTTTTTGGTTACTTCCATATCTTGGCTGTTTTAATACTGTGCAATGCAGATTTGCCTGCCTGTGTCTTTCCAATTATCTCTTCTTAGATTATAGGTCGAGGAGTGGGCCTGCTGGATCATATGGTAGATCGATGTTTACCTTTGTAAGGCACCTCCATTCTGTTCTCATTCGTGGCCCTTTCCAACTTACGTCCCACTTGAACTTGAGGGTATGCATTTCTCCACAACGCCTTCAGCATTTATTGTTTGTAGTTTTCTTGCTGATGGTTATTCTGAGAAGTGTGAGCTGATACCTCTCTGTGCTTGAATTCGAATGTGCCACATGATCCGTTGAAGTTGAGCTTTAAGGCATGTCCTTTTTATTTTTCAAGCTGTGATTACCCCTTAGTTCTTCAAAGTGTTCTCTTTAAGTATGTGTCACATTTTGAAATGTTTTGGCCATTACCTCCCTCAAGACATTTTGAGGGCAGGTTTCATTTACAGTTCTGCAGTACTTGTTCCTATGAAATGACCATTAGCACAGGCTTTAAAGCCGCTTTGGCAGGTAACTGCCAGAGGACGGCAGCCTCTCTATGTCCCCCACCCTGGTAACTAGGGAAAAGCCCTTGCGGCCTGTGGTGTTTCTCGGTTATAAATTAGAGTGGAGTGTGCCCGGACAAACCCACACAAGCTGATGTCTCCTTACTTTTGTTGGATTTTGAAATTTAATTTTTATTTTTTATTGGAGTAATTTTCCACTGTGTACGTGGACCACTTCTACTTTGTGCATTCCTCGGTTGATGGACATTTTCATTGCTTCCAAGTGTTAGCTATGGTAAATATTGTTGGAGTGCACGATTGCCAGCCTGTGACTTTTGGATTCTCATTTTCTCAGGTGATAGGCCCAGCAGTGGGTGTGATTGATTGACTGCTAGCACCGTGTTTCCCTTTTCAAAGCACCTTCTTTGTGTTTTCATTAGTGGCTCTTACCACGTCCCCCTTAGAATGGAGGGTACGCATTTCTCCACAATCGCTTCAGCATTTATTGTGTGCAGCATTTATGCTAATGGCCCTTCTGGCTGCTGTGAGCTGATAGGTTTTTGTAATCTGGGTTTGCATGTCTTTGAAAATTCGTAAAACTCATCATTTCTCTCCACCGTTTTCCTTTCCGTTAAAAAAAAGCAAACAATTGGGAGAACAATACAACTCTTGAAATTGTCGTCTTGGAAGGTGGCCCTCTTTTGAATTTTTTGGTCGATTTTCCACCCCTGAATTGTTTTAGAGAGCAGGTGTCATTTACCGAAATGCAGTTTGGCGAATATTTTGTGACCTTTAGCAATGGGTTTAAAGCTGCTGTTGTGGGAAGTGGCCTCAAGGAAGCAGCATTTCTCCATTCCCAAAGCTGGGTACTAGGGCAGCAGAGCCTTTCTGGAAGTCATGTTCCTAGGTTGTAAATTACATTGGAATGTGCATGGAGAAACCCCCATAAGTTTATGTCTCATTATTTCTTCTTGGTTTTAATTTTTTTTTTTTTATTTGGGGTAAAGCTTAGAATATTGTTTGTCCTAGGTGTACACAATCTGGTCCATTTGTACATTATATATGTGTATTCAAGTACAGATCCTCTTCCCATGTAAAATGTCACAGAGGGTTCCGCAGACCTCCCTTGCTATATGGTCGGTCTTTTCAAGATATGTATATAATATGCGTTTGTATACATATAGTAACACTAATCTTAATTTATCCATTCCCCCCACCTTTCCTTTTAGATGAGCATAGTTTCTTTTCTAAGTCTGTGAGTGTCTTTCTCTGTGGAAATATGTTCATTTGTGTCAGTTATTAGATAACGCCTATAAGTGATATCATAGAATATAGGTCTTTTGCTTTCTGACTTACCTCATGTTTCATGATTATCTCCAGACTCATTTGTGGTGCCTCAGAGAGCAATGGTTCATTGTTTTCCATGGCTAATATTCCATTGTGTACATGGACCACTTCTTCTTTATCCATTCACCTCTTGTTGGATATTTTGATTGCTTCACTGTCTTGGCTATTGTGAATAAGGCTGCACTGCAGGTTTTTCGGTCTGTGTCTTCTCGATTCTTGTCTTCTCAGGTGAGAGGTCCAATGGTGCGCCTGCTGGATTGAATGCTACCTCCATTTTTACGTTTAAACACAGCTCCTTTCTTTTCTCACTATTGGCTGTTACCCCTTTACGTCTCACCAGCAGGCAGAGGGTACACAGTTCTGTAAAACCCCTTCAGCATTTATTGTTCGTAGACTTTTTGCTGATGGTCAGTCGACTGGTGTAAGTTGAAACTTTTTGTAGATTAGATTGCATGGGTCTAACACTCCCCGAGGTTGAGCTGTTATCCATTTTCCTTTTTTTTTAAAAGAGTGTGTGTAAAACTTAACTCTTCATACTCTCTTCTTGAAACATTTGCCTGTTTTAAATTTTTTGTCCATTCCCTACTTCAGCACAATTTTTTAGGGCAGGTGTCCTTTACAGCCCTGAGCCCTTGTGAATGTTAAGTGAACATTAGCTGTGACTTTAAAGCTGCTCTTGCAGGAAACGGCCACAAGGTGGCAGCATTTCTCCTTTACCAAATTTGGTTACTAGGGAAACACAGCCTTAAGGGAAGTGGTGTTCTAGGTTGTAAATTAGAATGGAATGTGCCAGGAAAAAAACCTTTAAGGTTATGTCTCATTACTTCTTGTTCATAGTTGTAATTTACTTTTGATTTTTTATCCCAGCAAATATGACTACAATGGTTTGTTTATTCTAGGTGTGCAAGATGTGGTTCTTTCACACATATACATGTATCTATTCTTCCTCACATCCTTTTCCCACGTACGTCATGACACAATATTGAGTAGTCTTCTCCTGGTCTTCCGTACGTCTTTGGTGGTTATATATTTCACCTGGTTTGTATATCTCTGTTAACCCCAATATGATAATGTATCCAATCCTCATCCCTTTCTATGGGGTGAACCATAAGTTTTTTAATGAATCTGCGATTGCCTTTCTCTGTGGAAATATCTTCATTGGTATCAATTTTTAAGTAACTCCTAAAAGTGATGTGATAGGATATGTGTCTTTTGCTTTCTCACTTACTATAGGAGGCGTGATTACGTCTGGACTCATCTATGGTGCTTGCAAATAGCATTGTTTCATTTTTTTCACTAGCGAATATTCCATCTGTACATGGAGGAGTTCTTCTTTGTCCCCCCATGTGTTGGTGGATTTTTTGGTTACTTCCATATCTTGGCTATTGTAATACTGTGCAATGCAGATTTGCCTGCCTGTGTCTTTCCAATTCTCTCTTCTTAGATTATAGGTCGAGGAGTGGGCCTGCTGGATCATATGGTAGATCGATGTTTACCTTTGTAAGGCACCTCCATTCTGTTCTCATTCGTGGCCCTTTCCAACTTACGTCCCACTTGAACTTGAGGGTATGCATTTCTCCACAACGCCTTCAGCATTTATTGTTTGTAGTTTTCTTGCTGATGGTTATTCTGACAAGTGTGAGCTGATACCTCTCTGTGCTTGAATTCGAATGTGCCACATGATCCGTTGAAGTTGAGCTTTAAGGCATGTCCTTTTTATTTTTCAAGCTGTGATTACCCCTTAGTTCTTCAAAGTGTTCTCTTTAAGTATGTGTCACATTTTGAAATGTTTTGGCCATTACCTCCCTCAAGACATTTTGAGGGCAGGTTTCATTTACAGTTCTGCAGTACTTGTTCCTATGAAATGACCATTAGCACAGGCTTTAAAGCCGCTTTGGCAGGTAACTGCCAGAGGACGGCAGCCTCTCTATGTCCCCCACCCTGGTAACTAGGGAAAAGCCCTTGCGGCCTGTGGTGTTTCTCGGTTATAAATTAGATTGGAGTGTGCCCGGACAAACCCACACAAGCTGATGTCTCCTTACTTTTGTTGGATTTTGAAATTTAATTTTTATTTTTTATTGGAGTAATTTTCCACTGTGTACGTGGACCACTTCTACTTTGTGCATTCCTCGGTTGATGGACATTTTCATTGCTTCCAAGTGTTGGCTATGGTAAATATTGTTGGAGTGCAGGATTGCCAGCCTGTGACTTTTGGATTCTCATTTTCTCAGGTGATAGGCCCAGCAGTGGGTGTGATTGATTGACTGGTAGCACCGTGTTTCCCTTTTCAATGCACCTTCTTTGTGTTTTCATTAGTGGCTCTTACCACGTCCCCCTTAGAATGGAGGGTACGCATTTCTCCACAATCGCTTCAGCATTTATTGTGTGCAGCATTTATGCTAATGGCCCTTCTGGCTGCTGTGAGCTGATAGGTTTTTGTAATCTGGGTTTGCATGTCTTTGAAAATTCGTAAAATTCATCATTTCTCTCTACCGTTTTCTTTTCTGTTAAAAATAAAGAAAACAATTGGGAGTACAATACAACTCTTGAAATTGTCTTCTTGGAAGGTGGCTCTCTTTTGAATTTTTTGGTCGATTTTCCACCCCAGAATTGTTTTAGAGAGCTGGTGTCATTTACCGAAATGCAGTTTGGCGAATATTTTGTGACCTTTAGCAATGGGTTTAAAGCTGCTGTTGTGGGAAGTGGCCTCAAGGAGGCAGCATTTCTCCATTCCCAAAGCTGGGTACTAGGGCAGCAGAGCCTTTCTGGAAGTCATGTTCCTAGGTTGTAAATTACATTGGAATGTGCATGGAGAAACCCCCATAAGTTTATGTCTCATTATTTCTTCTTGGTTTTAATTTTTTTTTTATTTGGGATAAAGCTTAGAATATTGTTTGTCCTAGGTGTACACAATCTGGTCCATTTGTACATTATATATGTGTATTCAAGTACAGATCCTCTTCCCATGTAAAATGTTACAGAGGGTTCCGCAGACCTCCCTTGCTATATGGTCGGTCTTTTCGAGATATGTATATAATATGCGTTTGTATACATATAGTAACACTAATCTTAATTTATCCATTCCCCCCACCTTTCCTTTTAGATGAGCATAGTTTGTTTTCTAAGTCTGTGAGTGTCTTTCTCTGTGGAAATATGTTCATTTGTGTCAGTTATTAGATAACGCCTATAAGTGATATCATAGAATATAGGTCTTTTGCTTTCTGACTTACCTCATGTTTCATGATTATCTCCAGACTCATTTGTGGTGCCTCAGAGAGCAATGGTTCATTGTTTTCCATGGCTAATATTCCATTGTGTACATGGACCACTTCTTCTTTATCCATTCACCTCTTGTTGGACATTTTGATTGCTTCACTGTCTTGGCTGTTGTGAATAAGTCTGCACTGCAGCTTTTGCGGCCTGTGTCTTCTCGATTCTTGTCTTCTCAGGTGAGAGGTCCAATGGTGCGCCTGCTGGATTGAATGGTACCTCCATTTTTACTTTTAAACACAGCTCCTTTCTGTTCTCATTATTGCCTGTTACCCCTTTACGTCTCACCAGCAGGTAGAGGGTACAAAGTTCTCTAAAACCCCTTCAGCATTTATCGTTCGTAGACATTTTGCTGATTGTCAGTCGACTGGTGTAAGTCGAAACTTTTTGTAGATTAGATTGCATGGGTCTAACACTCCCCGAGGTTGAGCTGTTATCCATTTTCCTTTTTTTTTAAAAGAGTGTGTGTAAAACTTAACTCTTCATACTCTCTTCTTGAAACATTTGCCTGTTTTAAATTTTTTGTCCATTCCCTACTTCAGCACAATTTTTTAGGGCAGGTGTCCTTTACAGCCCTGAGCCCTTGTGAATGTTAAGTGAACATTAGCTGTGACTTTAAAGCTGCTCTTGCAGGAAACGGCCACAAGGTGGCAGCATTTCTCCTTTACCAAATTTGGTTACTAGGGAAACACAGCCTTAAGGGAAGTGGTGTTCTAGGTTGTAAATTAGAATGGAATGTGCCAGGAGAAAGCCCTTTAAGTTTATGTCCTATTACTTCTTGTTCATAGTTGTAATTTACTTTTTATTTTTTATCCCAGCAAATATGACTACAATGATTTGTTTGTTCTAGGTGTGCAAGATGTGGTTCTTTCACACATATACATGTATCTATTCTTCCTCGCAACCTTTTCCCACGTAGGTCATGACACAATGTTGAGTAGTCTTCCCCTGGTCTTCCATACGTCTTTGGTGGTTATATATTTCACCTGGTTTGTATATCTCTGTTAACCCCAATATGGTAATGTATCCAATCCTCATCCCTTTCTATGGGGTGAACCATAAGTTTTTTAATGAATCTGCGATTGCCTTTCTCTGTGGAAATATCTTCATTGGTATCAATTTTTAAGTAACTCCTAAAAGTGATGTGATAGGATATGTGTCTTTTGCTTTCTCACTTACTATAGGAGGCGTGATTACGTCTGGACTCATCTATGGTGCTTGCAAATGGCATTGTTTCATTTTTTTCACTAGCGAATATTCCATCTGTACATGGAGGAGTTCTTCTTTGTCCCCCCATCTGTTGGTGGACTTTTTGGTTACTTCCATATCTTGGCTGTTTTAATACTGTGCAATGCAGATTTGCCTGCCTGTGTCTTTCCAATTATCTCTTCTTAGATTATAGGTCGAGGAGTGGGCCTGCTGGATCATATGCTAGATCGATGTTTACCTTTGTTAGGCACCTCCATTCTGTTCTCATTCGTGGCCCTTTCCAACTTACGTCCCACTTGAACTTGAGGGTATGCATTTCTCCACAACGCCTTCAGCATTTATTGTTTGTAGTTTTCTTGCTGATGGTTATTCTGACAAGTGTGAGCTGATACCTCTCTGTGCTTGAATTCGAATGTGCCACATAATCCGTTGAAGTTGAGCTTTAAGGCATGTCCGTTTTATTTTTCAAGCTGTGATTACCCCTTAGTTCTTCAAAGTGTTCTCTTTAAGTATGTGTCACATTTTGAAATGTTTTGGCCATTACCTCCCTCAAGACATTTTGAGGGCAGGTTTCATTTACAGTTCTGCAGTACTTGTTCCTATGAAATGACCATTAGCACAGGCTTTAAAGCCGATTTGGCAGGTAACTGCCAGAGGACGGCAGCCTCTCTATGTCCCCCACCCTGGTAACTAGGGAAAAGCCCTTGCGGCCTGTGGTGTTTCTCGGTTATAAATTAGAGTGGAGTGTGCCCGGACAAACCCACACAAGCTGATGTCTCCTTACTTTTGTTGGATTTTGAAATTTAATTTTTATTTTTTATTGGAGTAATTTTCCACTGTGTACGTGGACCACTTCTACTTTGTGCATTCCTCGGTTGATGGACATTTTCATTGCTTCCAAGTGTTAGCTATGGTAAATATTGTTGGAGTGCACGATTGCCAGCCTGTGACTTTTGGATTCTCATTTTCTCAGGTGATAGGCCCAGCAGTGGGTGTGATTGATTGATTGCTAGCACCGTGTTTCCCTTTTCAAAGCACCTTCTTTGTGTTTTCATTAGTGGCTCTTACCACGTCCCCCTTAGAATGGAGGGTACGCATTTCTCCACAATCGCTTCAGCATTTATTGTGTGCAGCATTTATGCTAATGGCCCTTCTGGCTGCTGTGAGCTGATAGGTTTTTGTAATCTGGGTTTGCATGTCTTTGAAAATTCGTAAAACTCATCATTTCTCTCCACCGTTTTCCTTTCCGTTAAAAAAAAGCAAACAATTGGGAGAACAATACAACTCTTGAAATTGTCGTCTTGGAAGGTGGCCCTCTTTTGAATTTTTTGGTCGATTTTCCACCCCTGAATTGTTTTAGAGAGCAGGTGTCATTTACCGAAATGCAGTTTGGCGAATATTTTGTGACCTTTAGCAATGGGTTTAAAGCTGCTGTTGTGGGAAGTGGCCTCAAGGAAGCAGCATTTCTCCATTCCCAAAGCTGGGTACTAGGGCAGCAGAGCCTTTCTGGAAGTCATGTTCCTAGGTTGTAAATTACATTGGAATGTGCATGGAGAAACCCCCATAAGTTTATGTCTCATTATTTCTTCTTGGTTTTAATTTTTTTTTTTTTATTTGGGGTAAAGCTTAGAATATTGTTTGTCCTAGGTGTACACAATCTGGTCCATTTGTACATTATATATGTGTATTCAAGTACAGATCCTCTTCCCATGTAAAATGTCACAGAGGGTTCCGCAGACCTCCCTTGCTATATGGTCGGTCTTTTCAAGATATGTATATAATATGCGTTTGTATACATATAGTAACACTAATCTTAATTTATCCATTCCCCCCACCTTTCCTTTTAGATGAGCATAGTTTCTTTTCTAAGTCTGTGAGTGTCTTTCTCTGTGGAAATATGTTCATTTGTGTCAGTTATTAGATAACGCCTATAAGTGATATCATAGAATATAGGTCTTTTGCTTTCTGACTTACCTCATGTTTCATGATTATCTCCAGACTCATTTGTGGTGCCTCAGAGAGCAATGGTTCATTGTTTTCCATGGCTAATATTCCATTGTGTACATGGACCACTTCTTCTTTATCCATTCACCTCTTGTTGGATATTTTGATTGCTTCACTGTCTTGGCTATTGTGAATAAGGCTGCACTGCAGGTTTTTCGGTCTGTGTCTTCTCGATTCTTGTCTTCTCAGGTGAGAGGTCCAATGGTGCGCCTGCTGGATTGAATGCTACCTCCATTTTTACGTTTAAACACAGCTCCTTTCTTTTCTCACTATTGGCTGTTACCCCTTTACGTCTCACCAGCAGGCAGAGGGTACATAGTTCTGTAAAACCCCTTCAGCATTTATTGTTCGTAGACTTTTTGCTGATGGTCAGTCGACTGGTGTAAGTTGAAACTTTTTGTAGATTAGATTGCATGGGTCTAACACTCCCCGAGGTTGAGCTGTTATCCATTTTCCTTTTTTTTTAAAAGAGTGTGTGTAAAACTTAACTCTTCATACTCTCTTCTTGAAACATTTGCCTGTTTTAAATTTTTTGTCCATTCCCTACTTCAGCACAATTTTTTAGGGCAGGTGTCCTTTACAGCCCTGAGCCCTTGTGAATGTTAAGTGAACATTAGCTGTGACTTTAAAGCTGCTCTTGCAGGAAACGGCCACAAGGTGGCAGCATTTCTCCTTTACCAAATTTGGTTACTAGGGAAACACAGCCTTAAGGGAAGTGGTGTTCTAGGTTGTAAATTAGAATGGAATGTGCCAGGAAAAAAACCTTTAAGGTTATGTCTCATTACTTCTTGTTCATAGTTGTAATTTACTTTTGATTTTTTATCCCAGCAAATATGACTACAATGGTTTGTTTATTCTAGGTGTGCAAGATGTGGTTCTTTCACACATATACATGTATCTATTCTTCCTCACATCCTTTTCCCACGTACGTCATGACACAATATTGAGTAGTCTTCTCCTGGTCTTCCGTACGTCTTTGGTGGTTATATATTTCACCTGGTTTGTATATCTCTGTTAACCCCAATATGGTAATGTATCCAATCCTCATCCCTTTCTATGGGGTGAACCATAAGTTTTTTAATGAATCTGCGATTGCCTTTCTCTGTGGAAATATCTTCATTGGTATCAATTTTTAAGTAACTCCTAAAAGTGATGTGATAGGATATGTGTCTTTTGCTTTCTCACTTACTATAGGAGGCGTGATTACGTCTGGACTCATCTATGGTGCTTGCAAATAGCATTGTTTCATTTTTTTCACTAGCGAATATTCCATCTGTACATGGAGGAGTTCTTCTTTGTCCCCCCATGTGTTGGTGGATTTTTTGGTTACTTCCATATCTTGGCTATTGTAATACTGTGCAATGCAGATTTGCCTGCCTGTGTCTTTCCAATTCTCTCTTCTTAGATTATAGGTCGAGGAGTGGGCCTGCTGGATCATATGGTAGATCGATGTTTACCTTTGTAAGGCACCTCCATTCTGTTCTCATTCGTGGCCCTTTCCAACTTACGTCCCACTTGAACTTGAGGGTATGCATTTCTCCACAACGCCTTCAGCATTTATTGTTTGTAGTTTTCTTGCTGATGGTTATTCTGACAAGTGTGAGCTGATACCTCTCTGTGCTTGAATTCGAATGTGCCACATGATCCGTTGAAGTTGAGCTTTAAGGCATGTCCTTTTTATTTTTCAAGCTGTGATTACCCCTTAGTTCTTCAAAGTGTTCTCTTTAAGTATGTGTCACATTTTGAAATGTTTTGGCCATTACCTCCCTCAAGACATTTTGAGGGCAGGTTTCATTTACAGTTCTGCAGTACTTGTTCCTATGAAATGACCATTAGCACAGGCTTTAAAGCCGCTTTGGCAGGTAACTGCCAGAGGACGGCAGCCTCTCTATGTCCCCCACCCTGGTAACTAGGGAAAAGCCCTTGCGGCCTGTGGTGTTTCTCGGTTATAAATTAGATTGGAGTGTGCCCGGACAAACCCACACAAGCTGATGTCTCCTTACTTTTGTTGGATTTTGAAATTTAATTTTTATTTTTTATTGGAGTAATTTTCCACTGTGTACGTGGACCACTTCTACTTTGTGCATTCCTCGGTTGATGGACATTTTCATTGCTTCCAAGTGTTGGCTATGGTAAATATTGTTGGAGTGCAGGATTGCCAGCCTGTGACTTTTGGATTCTCATTTTCTCAGGTGATAGGCCCAGCAGTGGGTGTGATTGATTGACTGGTAGCACCGTGTTTCCCTTTTCAAAGCACCTTCTTTGTGTTTTCATTAGTGGCTCTTACCACGTCCCCCTTAGAATGGAGGGTACGCATTTCTCCACAATCGCTTCAGCATTTATTGTGTGCAGCATTTATGCTAATGGCCCTTCTGGCTGCTGTGAGCTGATAGGTTTTTGTAATCTGGGTTTGCATGTCTTTGAAAATTCGTAAAATTCATCATTTCTCTCTACCGTTTTCTTTTCTGTTAAAAATAAAGAAAACAATTGGGAGTACAATACAACTCTTGAAATTGTCTTCTTGGAAGGTGGCTCTCTTTTGAATTTTTTGGTCGATTTTCCACCCCAGAATTGTTTTAGAGAGCTGGTGTCATTTACCGAAATGCAGTTTGGCGAATATTTTGTGACCTTTAGCAATGGGTTTAAAGCTGCTGTTGTGGGAAGTGGCCTCAAGGAGGCAGCATTTCTCCATTCCCAAAGCTGGGTACTAGGGCAGCAGAGCCTTTCTGGAAGTCATGTTCCTAGGTTGTAAATTACATTGGAATGTGCATGGAGAAACCCCCATAAGTTTATGTCTCATTATTTCTTCTTGGTTTTAATTTTTTTTTTATTTGGGATAAAGCTTAGAATATTGTTTGTCCTAGGTGTACACAATCTGGTCCATTTGTACATTATATATGTGTATTCAAGTACAGATCCTCTTCCCATGTAAAATGTTACAGAGGGTTCCGCAGACCTCCCTTGCTATATGGTCGGTCTTTTCGAGATATGTATATAATATGCGTTTGTATACATATAGTAACACTAATCTTAATTTATCCATTCCCCCCACCTTTCCTTTTAGATGAGCATAGTTTGTTTTCTAAGTCTGTGAGTGTCTTTCTCTGTGGAAATATGTTCATTTGTGTCAGTTATTAGATAACGCCTATAAGTGATATCATAGAATATAGGTCTTTTGCTTTCTGACTTACCTCATGTTTCATGATTATCTCCAGACTCATTTGTGGTGCCTCAGAGAGCAATGGTTCATTGTTTTCCATGGCTAATATTCCATTGTGTACATGGACCACTTCTTCTTTATCCATTCACCTCTTGTTGGACATTTTGATTGCTTCACTGTCTTGGCTGTTGTGAATAAGTCTGCACTGCAGCTTTTGCGGCCTGTGTCTTCTCGATTCTTGTCTTCTCAGGTGAGAGGTCCAATGGTGCGCCTGCTGGATTGAATGGTACCTCCATTTTTACTTTTAAACACAGCTCCTTTCTGTTCTCATTATTGCCTGTTACCCCTTTACGTCTCACCAGCAGGTAGAGGGTACAAAGTTCTCTAAAACCCCTTCAGCATTTATCGTTCGTAGACATTTTGCTGATTGTCAGTCGACTGGTGTAAGTCGAAACTTTTTGTAGATTAGATTGCATGGGTCTAACACTCCCCGAGGTTGAGCTGTTATCCATTTTCCTTTTTTTTTAAAAGAGTGTGTGTAAAACTTAACTCTTCATACTCTCTTCTTGAAACATTTGCCTGTTTTAAATTTTTTGTCCATTCCCTACTTCAGCACAATTTTTTAGGGCAGGTGTCCTTTACAGCCCTGAGCCCTTGTGAATGTTAAGTGAACATTAGCTGTGACTTTAAAGCTGCTCTTGCAGGAAACGGCCACAAGGTGGCAGCATTTCTTCTTTACCAAATTTGGTTACTAGGGAAACACAGCCTTAAGGGAAGTGGTGTTCTAGGTTGTAAATTAGAATGGAATGTGCCAGGAGAAAGCCCTTTAAGTTTATGTCCTATTACTTCTTGTTCATAGTTGTAATTTACTTTTTATTTTTTATCCCAGCAAATATGACTACAATGATTTGTTTGTTCTAGGTGTGCAAGATGTGGTTCTTTCACACATATACATGTATCTATTCTTCCTCGCAACCTTTTCCCACGTAGGTCATGACACAATGTTGAGTAGTCTTCCCCTGGTCTTCCATACGTCTTTGGTGGTTATATATTTCACCTGGTTTGTATATCTCTGTTAACCCCAATATGGTAATGTATCCAATCCTCATCCCTTTCTATGGGGTGAACCATAAGTTTTTTAATGAATCTGCGATTGCCTTTCTCTGTGGAAATATCTTCATTGGTATCAATTTTTAAGTAACTCCTAAAAGTGATGTGATAGGATATGTGTCTTTTGCTTTCTCACTTACTATAGGAGGCGTGATTACGTCTGGACTCATCTATGGTGCTTGCAAATGGCATTGTTTCATTTTTTTCACTAGCGAATATTCCATCTGTACATGGAGGAGTTCTTCTTTGTCCCCCCATCTGTTGGTGGACTTTTTGGTTACTTCCATATCTTGGCTGTTTTAATACTGTGCAATGCAGATTTGCCTGCCTGTGTCTTTCCAATTATCTCTTCTTAGATTATAGGTCGAGGAGTGGGCCTGCTGGATCATATGCTAGATCGATGTTTACCTTTGTTAGGCACCTCCATTCTGTTCTCATTCGTGGCCCTTTCCAACTTACGTCCCACTTGAACTTGAGGGTATGCATTTCTCCACAACGCCTTCAGCATTTATTGTTTGTAGTTTTCTTGCTGATGGTTATTCTGACAAGTGTGAGCTGATACCTCTCTGTGCTTGAATTCGAATGTGCCACATAATCCGTTGAAGTTGAGCTTTAAGGCATGTCCGTTTTATTTTTCAAGCTGTGATTACCCCTTAGTTCTTCAAAGTGTTCTCTTTAAGTATGTGTCACATTTTGAAATGTTTTGGCCATTACCTCCCTCAAGACATTTTGAGGGCAGGTTTCATTTACAGTTCTGCAGTACTTGTTCCTATGAAATGACCATTAGCACAGGCTTTAAAGCCGATTTGGCAGGTAACTGCCAGAGGACGGCAGCCTCTCTATGTCCCCCACCCTGGTAACTAGGGAAAAGCCCTTGCGGCCTGTGGTGTTTCTCGGTTATAAGTTAGAGTGGAGTGTGCCCGGACAAACCCAGACAAGCTGATGTCTCCTTACTTTTGTTGGATTTTGAAATTTAATTTTTATTTTTTATTGGAGTAATTTTCCACTGTGTACGTGGACCACTTCTACTTTGTGCATTCCTCGGTTGATGGACATTTTCATTGCTTCCAAGTGTTAGCTATGGTAAATATTGTTGGAGTGCACGATTGCCAGCCTGTGACTTTTGGATTCTCATTTTCTCAGGTGATAGGCCCAGCAGTGGGTGTGATTGATTGACTGCTAGCACCGTGTTTCCCTTTTCAAAGCACCTTCTTTGTGTTTTCATTAGTGGCTCTTACCACGTCCCCCTTAGAATGGAGGGTACGCATTTCTCCACAATCGCTTCAGCATTTATTGTGTGCAGCATTTATGCTAATGGCCTTTCTGGCTGCTGTGAGCTGATAGGTTTTTGTAATCTGGGTTTGCATGTCTTTGAAAATTCGTAAAACTCATCATTTCTCTCCACCGTTTTCCTTTCCGTTAAAAAAAAGCAAACAATTGGGAGAACAATACAACTCTTGAAATTGTCGTCTTGGAAGGTGGCCCTCTTTTGAATTTTTTGGTCGATTTTCCACCCCTGAATTGTTTTAGAGAGCAGGTGTCATTTACCGAAATGCAGTTTGGCGAATATTTTGTGACCTTTAGCAATGGGTTTAAAGCTGCTGTTGTGGGAAGTGGCCTCAAGGAAGCAGCATTTCTCCATTCCCAAAGCTGGGTACTAGGGCAGCAGAGCCTTTCTGGAAGTCATGTTCCTAGGTTGTAAATTACATTGGAATGTGCATGGAGAAACCCCCATAAGTTTATGTCTCATTATTTCTTCTTGGTTTTAATTTTTTTTTTTTTATTTGGGGTAAAGCTTAGAATATTGTTTGTCCTAGGTGTACACAATCTGGTCCATTTGTACATTATATATGTGTATTCAAGTACAGATCCTCTTCCCATGTAAAATGTCACAGAGGGTTCCGCAGACCTCCCTTGCTATATGGTCGGTCTTTTCAAGATATGTATATAATATGCGTTTGTATACATATAGTAACACTAATCTTAATTTATCCATTCCCCCCACCTTTCCTTTTAGATGAACATAGTTTCTTTTCTAAGTCTGTGAGTGTCTTTCTCTGTGGAAATATGTTCATTTGTGTCAGTTATTAGATAACGCCTATAAGTGATATCATAGAATATAGGTCTTTTGCTTTCTGACTTACCTCATGTTTCATGATTATCTCCAGACTCATTTGTGGTGCCTCAGAGAGCAATGGTTCATTGTTTTCCATGGCTAATATTCCATTGTGTACATGGACCACTTCTTCTTTATCCATTCACCTCTTGTTGGATATTTTGATTGCTTCACTGTCTTGGCTATTGTGAATAAGGCTGCACTGCAGGTTTTTCGGTCTGTGTCTTCTCGATTCTTGTCTTCTCAGGTGAGAGGTCCAATGGTGCGCCTGCTGGATTGAATGCTACCTCCATTTTTACGTTTAAACACAGCTCCTTTCTTTTCTCACTATTGGCTGTTACCCCTTTACGTCTCACCAGCAGGCAGAGGGTACACAGTTCTGTAAAACCCCTTCAGCATTTATTGTTCGTAGACTTTTTGCTGATGGTCAGTCGACTGGTGTAAGTTGAAACTTTTTGTAGATTAGATTGCATGGGTCTAACACTCCCCGAGGTTGAGCTGTTATCCATTTTCCTTTTTTTTTAAAAGAGTGTGTGTAAAACTTAACTCTTCATACTCTCTTCTTGAAACATTTGCCTGTTTTAAATTTTTTGTCCATTCCCTACTTCAGCACAATTTTTTAGGGCAGGTGTCCTTTACAGCCCTGAGCCCTTGTGAATGTTAAGTGAACATTAGCTGTGACTTTAAAGCTGCTCTTGCAGGAAACGGCCACAAGGTGGCAGCATTTCTCCTTTACCAAATTTGGTTACTAGGGAAACACAGCCTTAAGGGAAGTGGTGTTCTAGGTTGTAAATTAGAATGGAATGTGCCAGGAAAAAAACCTTTAAGGTTATGTCTCATTACTTCTTGTTCATAGTTGTAATTTACTTTTGATTTTTTATCCCAGCAAATATGACTACAATGGTTTGTTTATTCTAGGTGTGCAAGATGTGGTTCTTTCACACATATACATGTATCTATTCTTCCTCACATCCTTTTCCCACGTACGTCATGACACAATATTGAGTAGTCTTCTCCTGGTCTTCCGTACGTCTTTGGTGGTTATATATTTCACCTGGTTTGTATATCTCTGTTAACCCCAATATGGTAATGTATCCAATCCTCATCCCTTTCTATGGGGTGAACCATAAGTTTTTTAATGAATCTGCGATTGCCTTTCTCTGTGGAAATATCTTCATTGGTATCAATTTTTAAGTAACTCCTAAAAGTGATGTGATAGGATATGTGTCTTTTGCTTTCTCACTTACTATAGGAGGCGTGATTACGTCTGGACTCATCTATGGTGCTTGCAAATAGCATTGTTTCATTTTTTTCACTAGCGAATATTCCATCTGTACATGGAGGAGTTCTTCTTTGTCCCCCCATGTGTTGGTGGATTTTTTGGTTACTTCCATATCTTGGCTATTGTAATACTGTGCAATGCAGATTTGCCTGCCTGTGTCTTTCCAATTCTCTCTTCTTAGATTATAGGTCGAGGAGTGGGCCTGCTGGATCATATGGTAGATCGATGTTTACCTTTGTAAGGCACCTCCATTCTGTTCTCATTCGTGGCCCTTTCCAACTTACGTCCCACTTGAACTTGAGGGTATGCATTTCTCCACAACGCCTTCAGCATTTATTGTTTGTAGTTTTCTTGCTGATGGTTATTCTGACAAGTGTGAGCTGATACCTCTCTGTGCTTGAATTCGAATGTGCCACATGATCCGTTGAAGTTGAGCTTTAAGGCATGTCCTTTTTATTTTTCAAGCTGTGATTACCCCTTAGTTCTTCAAAGTGTTCTCTTTAAGTATGTGTCACATTTTGAAATGTTTTGGCCATTACCTCCCTCAAGACATTTTGAGGGCAGGTTTCATTTACAGTTCTGCAGTACTTGTTCCTATGAAATGACCATTAGCACAGGCTTTAAAGCCGATTTGGCAGGTAACTGCCAGAGGGCGGCAGCCTTTCTATGTCCCCCACCCTGGTAACTAGGGAAAAGCCCTTGCGGCCTGTGGTGTTTCTCGGTTATAAATTAGAGTGGAGTGTACCCGGACAAACCCACACAAGCTGATGTCTCCTTACTTTTGTTGGATTTTGAAATTTAATTTTTATTTTTTATTGGAGTAATTTTCCACTGTGTACGTGGACCACTTCTACTTTGTGCATTCCTCGGTTGATGGACATTTTCATTGCTTCCAAGTGTTGGCTATGGTAAATATTGTTGGCGTGCATGATTGCCAGCCTGTGACTTTTGGATTCTCATTTTCTCAGGTGATAGGCCCAGCAGTGGGTGTGATTGATTGACTGCTAGCACCGTGTTTCCCTTTTCAAAGCACCTTCTTTGTGTTTTCATTAGTGGCTCTTACCACGTCCCCCTTAGACTCGAGGGTACGCATTTCTCCACAATCACTTCAGCATTTATTGTGTGCAGGATTTATGCTAATGGCCCTTCTGGCTGCTGTGAGCTCATAGGTTTTTGTAATCTGGGTTTGCATGTCTTTGAAAATTCGTAAAACTCATCATTTCTCTCCACCGTTTTCTTTTCTGTTAAAAAAAAAGGAAACAATTGGGAGTACAATACAACTCTTGAAATTGTCTTCTTGGAAGGTGGCCCTCTTTTGAATTTTTTGGTCGATTTTCCACCCCAGAATTGTTTTAGAGAGCAGGTGTCATTTACCGAAATGCAGTTTGGCGAATATTTTGTGACCTTTAGCAATGGGTTTAAAGCTGCTGTTGTGGGAAGTGGCCTCAAGGAGGCAGCATTTCTCCATTCCCAAAGCTGGGTACTAGGGCAGCAGAGCCTTTCTGGAAGTCATGTTCCTAGGTTGTAAATTACATTGGAATGTGCATGGAGAAACCCCCATAAGTTTATGTCTCATTATTTCTTCTTGGTTTTAATTTTTTTTTTATTTGGGATAAAGCTTAGAATATTGTTTGTCCTAGGTGTACACAATCTGGTCCATTTGTACATTATATATGTGTATTCAAGTACAGATCCTCTTCCCATGTAAAATGTTACAGAGGGTTCCGCAGACCTCCCTTGCTATATGGTCGGTCTTTTCGAGATATGTATATAATATGCGTTTGTATACATATAATAACACTAATCTTAATTTATCCATTCCCCCCACCTTTCCTTTTAGATGAGCCTAGTTTGTTTTCTAAGTCTGTGAGTGTCTTTCTCTGTGGAAATATGTTCATTTGTGTCAGTTATTAGATAACGCCTATACGTGATATCATAGAATATAGGTCTTTTGCTTTCCGACTTACCTCATGTTTCGTGATTATCTCCAGACTCATTTGTGGTGCCTCAGAGAGCAATGGTTCATTGTTTTCCATGGCTAATATTCCATTGTGTACATGGACCACTTCTTCTTTATCCATTCACCTCTTGTTGGACATTTTGATTGCTTCAATGTCTTGGCTATTGTGAATAAGGCTGCACTGCAGCTTTTGCGGCCTGTGTCTTCTCGATTCTTGTCTTCTCAGGTGAGAGGTCCAATGGTGCGCCTGCTGGATTGAATGGTACCTCCATTTTTACTTTTAAACACAGCTCCTTTCTGTTCTCATTATTGCCTGTTACCCCTTTACGTCTCACCAGCAGTTAGAGGGTACAAATTTCTCTAAAACCCCTTCAGCATTTATCGTTTGTAGACTTTTTGCTGATGGTCAGGCGACTGGGGTAGGTTGAAACTTTTTGTAGATTAGATTGCATGGGTCTAACACTCCGTGAGGTTGAGATTTTATCCATTTCCCTTTTTTTTTAAAAAGAGCGTGAGTAAAACTTAACTCTTCATACTCTCTTCTTGAAACATTTGCCTGTTTTGAGTTTTTTCGTCCTTTCCCTACTTCAGCACAATTTTTTAGGGCAGGTGTCCTTTAAAGCCCTGAGTCCTTGTGAATGTTAAGTGACCATTAGCTGTGAGTTTAAAGCTGTTCTTGCAGGAAACGGCCACAAGGTGGCAGCCTTTCCCCGTTACCAAATTTGTTTACTAGGGAAACAGAGCCTTAATGGAAGTGGTGTTCTAGGTTGTAAATTAGAATGGAATGTGCCAGGAGAAAGCCCTTTAAGTTTATGTCCTATTACTTCTTGTTCATAGTTGTAATTTACTTTTTATTTTTTATCCCAGCAAATATGACTACAATGGTTTGTTTGTTCTAGGTGTGCAAGATGTGGTTCTTTCACACATATACATGTATCTATTCTTCCTCGCATCCTTTTCCCACGTAGGTCATGACACAATGTTGAGTAGTCTTCCCCTGGTCTTCCGTACGTCTTTGGTGGTTATATATTTCACCTGGTTTGTATATCTCTGTTAACCCCAATATGGTAATGTATCCAATCCTCATCCCTTTCTATGGGGTGAACCATAAGTTTTTTAATGAATCTGCGATTGCCTTTCTCTGTGGAAATATCTTCATTGGTATCAATTTTTAGGTAACTCCTAAAAGTGATGTGATAGGATATGTGTCTTTTGCTTTCTCACTTACTATAGGAGGCGTGATTACGTCTGGACTCATCTATGGTGCTTGCAAATGGCATTGTTTCATTTTTTTCACTAGCGAATATTCCATCTGTACATGGAGGAGTTCTTCTTTGTCCCTCCATCTGTTGGTGGACTTTTTGGTTACTTCCATATCTTGGCTGTTTTAATACTGTGCAATGCAGATTTGCCTGCCTGTGTCTTTCCAATTATCTCTTCTTAGATTATAGGTCGAGGAGTGGGCCTGCTGGATCATATGGTAGATCGATGTTTACCTTTGTAAGGCACCTCCATTCTGTTCTCATTCGTGGCCCTTTCCAACTTACGTCCCACTTGAACTTGAGGGTATGCATTTCTCCACAACGCCTTCAGCATTTATTGTTTGTAGTTTTCTTGCTGATGGTTATTCTGAGAAGTGTGAGCTGATACCTCTCTGTGCTTGAATTCGAATGTGCCACATGATCCGTTGAAGTTGAGCTTTAAGGCATGTCCTTTTTATTTTTCAAGCTGTGATTACCCCTTAGTTCTTCAAAGTGTTCTCTTTAAGTATGTGTCACATTTTGAAATGTTTTGGCCATTACCTCCCTCAAGACATTTTGAGGGCAGGTTTCATTTACAGTTCTGCAGTACTTGTTCCTATGAAATGACCATTAGCACAGGCTTTAAAGCCGCTTTGGCAGGTAACTGCCAGAGGACGGCAGCCTCTCTATGTCCCCCACCCTGGTAACTAGGGAAAAGCCCTTGCGGCCTGTGGTGTTTCTCGGTTATAAATTAGAGTGGAGTGTGCCCGGACAAACCCAGACAAGCTGATGTCTCCTTACTTTTGTTGGATTTTGAAATTTAATTTTTATTTTTTATTGGAGTAATTTTCCACTGTGTACGTGGACCACTTCTACTTTGTGCATTCCTCGGTTGATGGACATTTTCATTGCTTCCAAGTGTTAGCTATGGTAAATATTGTTGGAGTGCACGATTGCCAGCCTGTGACTTTTGGATTCTCATTTTCTCAGGTGATAGGCCCAGCAGTGGGTGTGATTGATTGACTGCTAGCACCGTGTTTCCCTTTTCAAAGCACCTTCTTTGTGTTTTCATTAGTGGCTCTTACCACGTCCCCCTTAGAATGGAGGGTACGCATTTCTCCACAATCGCTTCAGCATTTATTGTGTGCAGCATTTATGCTAATGGCCCTTCTGGCTGCTGTGAGCTGATAGGTTTTTGTAATCTGGGTTTGCATGTCTTTGAAAATTCGTAAAACTCATCATTTCTCTCCACCGTTTTCCTTTCCGTTAAAAAAAAGCAAACAATTGGGAGAACAATACAACTCTTGAAATTGTCGTCTTGGAAGGTGGCCCTCTTTTGAATTTTTTGGTCGATTTTCCACCCCTGAATTGTTTTAGAGAGCAGGTGTCATTTACCGAAATGCAGTTTGGCGAATATTTTGTGACCTTTAGCAATGGGTTTAAAGCTGCTGTTGTGGGAAGTGGCCTCAAGGAAGCAGCATTTCTCCATTCCCAAAGCTGGGTACTAGGGCAGCAGAGCCTTTCTGGAAGTCATGTTCCTAGGTTGTAAATTACATTGGAATGTGCATGGAGAAACCCCCATAAGTTTATGTCTCATTATTTCTTCTTGGTTTTAATTTTTTTTTTTTTTATTTGGGGTAAAGCTTAGAATATTGTTTGTCCTAGGTGTACACAATCTGGTCCATTTGTACATTATATATGTGTATTCAAGTACAGATCCTCTTCCCATGTAAAATGTCACAGAGGGTTCCGCAGACCTCCCTTGCTATATGGTCGGTCTTTTCAAGATATGTATATAATATGCGTTTGTATACATATAGTAACACTAATCTTAATTTATCCATTCCCCCCACCTTTCCTTTTAGATGAGCATAGTTTCTTTTCTAAGTCTGTGAGTGTCTTTCTCTGTGGAAATATGTTCATTTGTGTCAGTTATTAGATAACGCCTATAAGTGATATCATAGAATATAGGTCTTTTGCTTTCTGACTTACCTCATGTTTCATGATTATCTCCAGACTCATTTGTGGTGCCTCAGAGAGCAATGGTTCATTGTTTTCCATGGCTAATATTCCATTGTGTACATGGACCACTTCTTCTTTATCCATTCACCTCTTGTTGGATATTTTGATTGCTTCACTGTCTTGGCTATTGTGAATAAGGCTGCACTGCAGGTTTTTCGGTCTGTGTCTTCTCGATTCTTGTCTTCTCAGGTGAGAGGTCCAATGGTGCGCCTGCTGGATTGAATGCTACCTCCATTTTTACGTTTAAACACAGCTCCTTTCTTTTCTCACTATTGGCTGTTACCCCTTTACGTCTCACCAGCAGGCAGAGGGTACACAGTTCTGTAAAACCCCTTCAGCATTTATTGTTCGTAGACTTTTTGCTGATGGTCAGTCGACTGGTGTAAGTTGAAACTTTTTGTAGATTAGATTGCATGGGTCTAACACTCCCCGAGGTTGAGCTGTTATCCATTTTCCTTTTTTTTTAAAAGAGTGTGTGTAAAACTTAACTCTTCATACTCTCTTCTTGAAACATTTGCCTGTTTTAAATTTTTTGTCCATTCCCTACTTCAGCACAATTTTTTAGGGCAGGTGTCCTTTACAGCCCTGAGCCCTTGTGAATGTTAAGTGAACATTAGCTGTGACTTTAAAGCTGCTCTTGCAGGAAACGGCCACAAGGTGGCAGCATTTCTCCTTTACCAAATTTGGTTACTAGGGAAACACAGCCTTAAGGGAAGTGGTGTTCTAGGTTGTAAATTAGAATGGAATGTGCCAGGAAAAAAACCTTTAAGGTTATGTCTCATTACTTCTTGTTCATAGTTGTAATTTACTTTTGATTTTTTATCCCAGCAAATATGACTACAATGGTTTGTTTATTCTAGGTGTGCAAGATGTGGTTCTTTCACACATATACATGTATCTATTCTTCCTCACATCCTTTTCCCACGTACGTCATGACACAATATTGAGTAGTCTTCTCCTGGTCTTCCGTACGTCTTTGGTGGTTATATATTTCACCTGGTTTGTATATCTCTGTTAACCCCAATATGATAATGTATCCAATCCTCATCCCTTTCTATGGGGTGAACCATAAGTTTTTTAATGAATCTGCGATTGCCTTTCTCTGTGGAAATATCTTCATTGGTATCAATTTTTAAGTAACTCCTAAAAGTGATGTGATAGGATATGTGTCTTTTGCTTTCTCACTTACTATAGGAGGCGTGATTACGTCTGGACTCATCTATGGTGCTTGCAAATAGCATTGTTTCATTTTTTTCACTAGCGAATATTCCATCTGTACATGGAGGAGTTCTTCTTTGTCCCCCCATGTGTTGGTGGATTTTTTGGTTACTTCCATATCTTGGCTATTGTAATACTGTGCAATGCAGATTTGCCTGCCTGTGTCTTTCCAATTCTCTCTTCTTAGATTATAGGTCGAGGAGTGGGCCTGCTGGATCATATGGTAGATCGATGTTTACCTTTGTAAGGCACCTCCATTCTGTTCTCATTCGTGGCCCTTTCCAACTTACGTCCCACTTGAACTTGAGGGTATGCATTTCTCCACAACGCCTTCAGCATTTATTGTTTGTAGTTTTCTTGCTGATGGTTATTCTGACAAGTGTGAGCTGATACCTCTCTGTGCTTGAATTCGAATGTGCCACATGATCCGTTGAAGTTGAGCTTTAAGGCATGTCCTTTTTATTTTTCAAGCTGTGATTACCCCTTAGTTCTTCAAAGTGTTCTCTTTAAGTATGTGTCACATTTTGAAATGTTTTGGCCATTACCTCCCTCAAGACATTTTGAGGGCAGGTTTCATTTACAGTTCTGCAGTACTTGTTCCTATGAAATGACCATTAGCACAGGCTTTAAAGCCGCTTTGGCAGGTAACTGCCAGAGGACGGCAGCCTCTCTATGTCCCCCACCCTGGTAACTAGGGAAAAGCCCTTGCGGCCTGTGGTGTTTCTCGGTTATAAATTAGATTGGAGTGTGCCCGGACAAACCCACACAAGCTGATGTCTCCTTACTTTTGTTGGATTTTGAAATTTAATTTTTATTTTTTATTGGAGTAATTTTCCACTGTGTACGTGGACCACTTCTACTTTGTGCATTCCTCGGTTGATGGACATTTTCATTGCTTCCAAGTGTTGGCTATGGTAAATATTGTTGGAGTGCAGGATTGCCAGCCTGTGACTTTTGGATTCTCATTTTCTCAGGTGATAGGCCCAGCAGTGGGTGTGATTGATTGACTGCTAGCACCGTGTTTCCCTTTTCAAAGCACCTTCTTTGTGTTTTCATTAGTGGCTCTTACCACGTCCCCCTTAGAATGGAGGGTACGCATTTCTCCACAATCGCTTCAGCATTTATTGTGTGCAGCATTTATGCTAATGGCCCTTCTGGCTGCTGTGAGCTGATAGGTTTTTGTAATCTGGGTTTGCATGTCTTTGAAAATTCGTAAAATTCATCATTTCTCTCTACCGTTTTCTTTTCTGTTAAAAATAAAGAAAACAATTGGGAGTACAATACAACTCTTGAAATTGTCTTCTTGGAAGGTGGCTCTCTTTTGAATTTTTTGGTCGATTTTCCACCCCAGAATTGTTTTAGAGAGCTGGTGTCATTTACCGAAATGCAGTTTGGCGAATATTTTGTGACCTTTAGCAATGGGTTTAAAGCTGCTGTTGTGGGAAGTGGCCTCAAGGAGGCAGCATTTCTCCATTCCCAAAGCTGGGTACTAGGGCAGCAGAGCCTTTCTGGAAGTCATGTTCCTAGGTTGTAAATTACATTGGAATGTGCATGGAGAAACCCCCATAAGTTTATGTCTCATTATTTCTTCTTGGTTTTAATTTTTTTTTTATTTGGGATAAAGCTTAGAATATTGTTTGTCCTAGGTGTACACAATCTGGTCCATTTGTACATTATATATGTGTATTCAAGTACAGATCCTCTTCCCATGTAAAATGTTACAGAGGGTTCCGCAGACCTCCCTTGCTATATGGTCGGTCTTTTCGAGATATGTATATAATATGCGTTTGTATACATATAGTAACACTAATCTTAATTTATCCATTCCCCCCACCTTTCCTTTTAGATGAGCATAGTTTGTTTTCTAAGTCTGTGAGTGTCTTTCTCTGTGGAAATATGTTCATTTGTGTCAGTTATTAGATAACGCCTATAAGTGATATCATAGAATATAGGTCTTTTGCTTTCTGACTTACCTCATGTTTCATGATTATCTCCAGACTCATTTGTGGTGCCTCAGAGAGCAATGGTTCATTGTTTTCCATGGCTAATATTCCATTGTGTACATGGACCACTTCTTCTTTATCCATTCACCTCTTGTTGGACATTTTGATTGCTTCACTGTCTTGGCTGTTGTGAATAAGTCTGCACTGCAGCTTTTGCGGCCTGTGTCTTCTCGATTCTTGTCTTCTCAGGTGAGAGGTCCAATGGTGCGCCTGCTGGATTGAATGGTACCTCCATTTTTACTTTTAAACACAGCTCCTTTCTGTTCTCATTATTGCCTGTTACCCCTTTACGTCTCACCAGCAGGTAGAGGGTACAAAGTTCTCTAAAACCCCTTCAGCATTTATCGTTCGTAGACATTTTGCTGATTGTCAGTCGACTGGTGTAAGTCGAAACTTTTTGTAGATTAGATTGCATGGGTCTAACACTCCCCGAGGTTGAGCTGTTATCCATTTTCCTTTTTTTTTAAAAGAGTGTGTGTAAAACTTAACTCTTCATACTCTCTTCTTGAAACATTTGCCTGTTTTAAATTTTTTGTCCATTCCCTACTTCAGCACAATTTTTTAGGGCAGGTGTCCTTTACAGCCCTGAGCCCTTGTGAATGTTAAGTGAACATTAGCTGTGACTTTAAAGCTGCTCTTGCAGGAAACGGCCACAAGGTGGCAGCATTTCTCCTTTACCAAATTTGGTTACTAGGGAAACACAGCCTTAAGGGAAGTGGTGTTCTAGGTTGTAAATTAGAATGGAATGTGCCAGGAGAAAGCCCTTTAAGTTTATGTCCTATTACTTCTTGTTCATAGTTGTAATTTACTTTTTATTTTTTATCCCAGCAAATATGACTACAATGATTTGTTTGTTCTAGGTGTGCAAGATGTGGTTCTTTCACACATATACATGTATCTATTCTTCCTCGCAACCTTTTCCCACGTAGGTCATGACACAATGTTGAGTAGTCTTCCCCTGGTCTTCCATACGTCTTTGGTGGTTATATATTTCACCTGGTTTGTATATCTCTGTTAACCCCAATATGGTAATGTATCCAATCCTCATCCCTTTCTATGGGGTGAACCATAAGTTTTTTAATGAATCTGCGATTGCCTTTCTCTGTGGAAATATCTTCATTGGTATCAATTTTTAAGTAACTCCTAAAAGTGATGTGATAGGATATGTGTCTTTTGCTTTCTCACTTACTATAGGAGGCGTGATTACGTCTGGACTCATCTATGGTGCTTGCAAATGGCATTGTTTCATTTTTTTCACTAGCGAATATTCCATCTGTACATGGAGGAGTTCTTCTTTGTCCCCCCATCTGTTGGTGGACTTTTTGGTTACTTCCATATCTTGGCTGTTTTAATACTGTGCAATGCAGATTTGCCTGCCTGTGTCTTTCCAATTATCTCTTCTTAGATTATAGGTCGAGGAGTGGGCCTGCTGGATCATATGCTAGATCGATGTTTACCTTTGTTAGGCACCTCCATTCTGTTCTCATTCGTGGCCCTTTCCAACTTACGTCCCACTTGAACTTGAGGGTATGCATTTCTCCACAACGCCTTCAGCATTTATTGTTTGTAGTTTTCTTGCTGATGGTTATTCTGACAAGTGTGAGCTGATACCTCTCTGTGCTTGAATTCGAATGTGCCACATAATCCGTTGAAGTTGAGCTTTAAGGCATGTCCGTTTTATTTTTCAAGCTGTGATTACCCCTTAGTTCTTCAAAGTGTTCTCTTTAAGTATGTGTCACATTTTGAAATGTTTTGGCCATTACCTCCCTCAAGACATTTTGAGGGCAGGTTTCAATTACAGTTCTGCAGTACTTGTTCCTATGAAATGACCATTAGCACAGGCTTTAAAGCCGATTTGGCAGGTAACTGCCAGAGGACGGCAGCCTCTCTATGTCCCCCACCCTGGTAACTAGGGAAAAGCCCTTGCGGCCTGTGGTGTTTCTCGGTTATAAATTAGAGTGGAGTGTGCCCGGACAAACACAGACAAGCTGATGTCTCCTTACTTTTGTTGGATTTTGAAATTTAATTTTTATTTTTTATTGGAGTAATTTTCCACTGTGTACGTGGACCACTTCTACTTTGTGCATTCCTCGGTTGATGGACATTTTCATTGCTTCCAAGTGTTAGCTATGGTAAATATTGTTGGAGTGCACGATTGCCAGCCTGTGACTTTTGGATTCTCATTTTCTCAGGTGATAGGCCCAGCAGTGGGTGTGATTGATTGACTGCTAGCACCGTGTTTCCCTTTTCAAAGCACCTTCTTTGTGTTTTCATTAGTGGCTCTTACCACGTCCCCCTTAGAATGGAGGGTACGCATTTCTCCACAATCGCTTCAGCATTTATTGTGTGCAGCATTTATGCTAATGGCCCTTCTGGCTGCTGTGAGCTGATAGGTTTTTGTAATCTGGGTTTGCATGTCTTTGAAAATTCGTAAAACTCATCATTTCTCTCCACCGTTTTCCTTTCCGTTAAAAAAAAGCAAACAATTGGGAGAACAATACAACTCTTGAAATTGTCGTCTTGGAAGGTGGCCCTCTTTTGAATTTTTTGGTCGATTTTCCACCCCTGAATTGTTTTAGAGAGCAGGTGTCATTTACCGAAATGCAGTTTGGCGAATATTTTGTGACCTTTAGCAATGGGTTTAAAGCTGCTGTTGTGGGAAGTGGCCTCAAGGAAGCAGCATTTCTCCATTCCCAAAGCTGGGTACTAGGGCAGCAGAGCCTTTCTGGAAGTCATGTTCCTAGGTTGTAAATTACATTGGAATGTGCATGGAGAAACCCCCATAAGTTTATGTCTCATTATTTCTTCTTGGTTTTAATTTTTTTTTTTTTTTATTTGGGGTAAAGCTTAGAATATTGTTTGTCCTAGGTGTACACAATCTGGTCCATTTGTACATTATATATGTGTATTCAAGTACAGATCCTCTTCCCATGTAAAATGTCACAGAGGGTTCCGCAGACCTCCCTTGCTATATGGTCGGTCTTTTCAAGATATGTATATAATATGCGTTTGTATACATATAGTAACACTAATCTTAATTTATCCATTCCCCCCACCTTTCCTTTTAGATGAGCATAGTTTCTTTTCTAAGTCTGTGAGTGTCTTTCTCTGTGGAAATATGTTCATTTGTGTCAGTTATTAGATAACGCCTATAAGTGATATCATAGAATATAGGTCTTTTGCTTTCTGACTTACCTCATGTTTCATGATTATCTCCAGACTCATTTGTGGTGCCTCAGAGAGCAATGGTTCATTGTTTTCCATGGCTAATATTCCATTGTGTACATGGACCACTTCTTCTTTATCCATTCACCTCTTGTTGGATATTTTGATTGCTTCACTGTCTTGGCTATTGTGAATAAGGCTGCACTGCAGGTTTTTCGGTCTGTGTCTTCTCGATTCTTGTCTTCTCAGGTGAGAGGTCCAATGGTGCGCCTGCTGGATTGAATGCTACCTCCATTTTTACGTTTAAACACAGCTCCTTTCTTTTCTCACTATTGGCTGTTACCCCTTTACGTCTCACCAGCAGGCAGAGGGTACACAGTTCTGTAAAACCCCTTCAGCATTTATTGTTCGTAGACTTTTTGCTGATGGTCAGTCGACTGGTGTAAGTTGAAACTTTTTGTAGATTAGATTGCATGGGTCTAACACTCCCCGAGGTTGAGCTGTTATCCATTTTCCTTTTTTTTTAAAAGAGTGTGTGTAAAACTTAACTCTTCATACTCTCTTCTTGAAACATTTGCCTGTTTTAAATTTTTTGTCCATTCCCTACTTCAGCACAATTTTTTAGGGCAGGTGTCCTTTACAGCCCTGAGCCCTTGTGAATGTTAAGTGAACATTAGCTGTGACTTTAAAGCTGCTCTTGCAGGAAACGGCCACAAGGTGGCAGCATTTCTCCTTTACCAAATTTGGTTACTAGGGAAACACAGCCTTAAGGGAAGTGGTGTTCTAGGTTGTAAATTAGAATGGAATGTGCCAGGAAAAAAACCTTTAAGGTTATGTCTCATTACTTCTTGTTCATAGTTGTAATTTACTTTTTATTTTTTATCCCAGCAAATATGACTACAATGGTTTGTTTATTCTAGGTGTGCAAGATGTGGTTCTTTCACACATATACATGTATCTATTCTTCCTCACATCCTTTTCCCACGTACGTCATGACACAATATTGAGTAGTCTTCTCCTGGTCTTCCGTACGTCTTTGGTGGTTATATATTTCACCTGGTTTGTATATCTCTGTTAACCCCAATATGGTAATGTATCCAATCCTCATCCCTTTCTATGGGGTGAACCATAAGTTTTTTAATGAATCTGCGATTGCCTTTCTCTGTGGAAATATCTTCATTGGTATCAATTTTTAAGTAACTCCTAAAAGTGATGTGATAGGATATGTGTCTTTTGCTTTCTCACTTACTATAGGAGGCGTGATTACGTCTGGACTCATCTATGGTGCTTGCAAATAGCATTGTTTCATTTTTTTCACTAGCGAATATTCCATCTGTACATGGAGGAGTTCTTCTTTGTCCCCCCATGTGTTGGTGGATTTTTTGGCTACTTCCATATCTTGGCTATTGTAATACTGTGCAATGCAGATTTGCCTGCCTGTGTCTTTCCAATTCTCTCTTCTTAGATTATAGGTCGAGGAGTGGGCCTGCTGGATCATATGGTAGATCGATGTTTACCTTTGTAAGGCACCTCCATTCTGTTCTCATTCGTGGCCCTTTCCAACTTACGTCCCACTTGAACTTGAGGGTATGCATTTCTCCACAACGCCTTCAGCATTTATTGTTTGTAGTTTTCTTGCTGATGGTTATTCTGACAAGTGTGAGCTGATACCTCTCTGTGCTTGAATTCGAATGTGCCACATGATCCGTTGAAGTTGAGCTTTAAGGCATGTCCTTTTTATTTTTCAAGCTGTGATTACCCCTTAGTTCTTCAAAGTGTTCTCTTTAAGTATGTGTCACATTTTGAAATGTTTTGGCCATTACCTCCCTCAAGACATTTTGAGGGCAGGTTTCATTTACAGTTCTGCAGTACTTGTTCCTATGAAATGACCATTAGCACAGGCTTTAAAGCCGCTTTGGCAGGTAACTGCCAGAGGACGGCAGCCTCTCTATGTCCCCCACCCTGGTAACTAGGGAAAAGCCCTTGCGGCCTGTGGTGTTTCTCGGTTATAAATTAGAGTGGAGTGTGCCCGGACAAACCCACACAAGCTGATGTCTCCTTACTTTTGTTGGATTTTGAAATTTAATTTTTATTTTTTATTGGAGTAATTTTCCACTGTGTACGTGGACCACTTCTACTTTGTGCATTCCTCGGTTGATGGACATTTTCATTGCTTCCAAGTGTTGGCTATGGTAAATATTGTTGGAGTGCAGGATTGCCAGCCTGTGACTTTTGGATTCTCATTTTCTCAGGTGATAGGCCCAGCAGTGGGTGTGATTGATTGACTGCTAGCACCGTGTTTCCCTTTTCAAAGCACCTTCTTTGTGTTTTCATTAGTGGCTCTTACCACGTCCCCCTTAGAATGGAGGGTACGCATTTCTCCACAATCGCTTCAGCATTTATTGTGTGCAGCATTTATGCTAATGGCCCTTCTGGCTGCTGTGAGCTGATAGGTTTTTGTAATCTGGGTTTGCATGTCTTTGAAAATTCGTAAAACTCATCATTTCTCTCTACCGTTTTCTTTTCTGTTAAAAATAAAGAAAACAATTGGGAGTACAATACAACTCTTGAAATTGTCTTCTTGGAAGGTGGCTCTCTTTTGAATTTTTTGGTCGATTTTCCACCCCAGAATTGTTTTAGAGAGCTGGTGTCATTTACCGAAATGCAGTTTGGCGAATATTTTGTGACCTTTAGCAATGGGTTTAAAGCTGCTGTTGTGGGAAGTGGCCTCAAGGAGGCAGCATTTCTCCATTCCCAAAGCTGGGTACTAGGGCAGCAGAGCCTTTCTGGAAGTCATGTTCCTAGGTTGTAAATTACATTGGAATGTGCATGGAGAAACCCCCATAAGTTTATGTCTCATTATTTCTTCTTGGTTTTAATTTTTTTTTTATTTGGGATAAAGCTTAGAATATTGTTTGTCCTAGGTGTACACAATCTGGTCCATTTGTACATTATATATGTGTATTCAAGTACAGATCCTCTTCCCATGTAAAATGTTACAGAGGGTTCCGCAGACCTCCCTTGCTATATGGTCGGTCTTTTCGAGATATGTATATAATATGCGTTTGTATACATATAGTAACACTAATCTTAATTTATCCATTCCCCCCACCTTTCCTTTTAGATGAGCATAGTTTGTTTTCTAAGTCTGTGAGTGTCTTTCTCTGTGGAAATATGTTCATTTGTGTCAGTTATTAGATAACGCCTATAAGTGATATCATAGAATATAGGTCTTTTGCTTTCTGACTTACCTCATGTTTCATGATTATCTCCAGACTCATTTGTGGTGCCTCAGAGAGCAATGGTTCATTGTTTTCCATGGCTAATATTCCATTGTGTACATGGACCACTTCTTCTTTATCCATTCACCTCTTGTTGGACATTTTGATTGCTTCACTGTCTTGGCTGTTGTGAATAAGTCTGCACTGCAGCTTTTGCGGCCTGTGTCTTCTCGATTCTTGTCTTCTCAGGTGAGAGGTCCAATGGTGCGCCTGCTGGATTGAATGGTACCTCCATTTTTACTTTTAAACACAGCTCCTTTCTGTTCTCATTATTGCCTGTTACCCCTTTACGTCTCACCAGCAGGTAGAGGGTACAAAGTTCTCTAAAACCCCTTCAGCATTTATCGTTCGTAGACATTTTGCTGATTGTCAGTCGACTGGTGTAAGTCGAAACTTTTTGTAGATTAGATTGCATGGGTCTAACACTCCCCGAGGTTGAGCTGTTATCCATTTTCCTTTTTTTTTAAAAGAGTGTGTGTAAAACTTAACTCTTCATACTCTCTTCTTGAAACATTTGCCTGTTTTAAATTTTTTGTCCATTCCCTACTTCAGCACAATTTTTTAGGGCAGGTGTCCTTTACAGCCCTGAGCCCTTGTGAATGTTAAGTGAACATTAGCTGTGACTTTAAAGCTGCTCTTGCAGGAAACGGCCACAAGGTGGCAGCATTTCTCCTTTACCAAATTTGGTTACTAGGGAAACACAGCCTTAAGGGAAGTGGTGTTCTAGGTTGTAAATTAGAATGGAATGTGCCAGGAGAAAGCCCTTTAAGTTTATGTCCTATTACTTCTTGTTCATAGTTGTAATTTACTTTTTATTTTTTATCCCAGCAAATATGACTACAATGATTTGTTTGTTCTAGGTGTGCAAGATGTGGTTCTTTCACACATATACATGTATCTATTCTTCCTCGCAACCTTTTCCCACGTAGGTCATGACACAATGTTGAGTAGTCTTCCCCTGGTCTTCCATACGTCTTTGGTGGTTATATATTTCACCTGGTTTGTATATCTCTGTTAACCCCAATATGGTAATGTATCCAATCCTCATCCCTTTCTATGGGGTGAACCATAAGTTTTTTAATGAATCTGCGATTGCCTTTCTCTGTGGAAATATCTTCATTGGTATCAATTTTTAAGTAACTCCTAAAAGTGATGTGATAGGATATGTGTCTTTTGCTTTCTCACTTACTATAGGAGGTGTGATTACGTCTGGACTCATCTATGGTGCTTGCAAATGGCATTGTTTCATTTTTTTCACTAGCGAATATTCCATCTGTACATGGAGGAGTTCTTCTTTGTCCCTCCATCTGTTGGTGGACTTTTTGGTTACTTCCATATCTTGGCTGTTTTAATACTGTGCAATGCAGATTTGCCTGCCTGTGTCTTTCCAATTATCTCTTCTTAGATTATAGGTCGAGGAGTGGGCCTGCTGGATCATATGGTAGATCGATGTTTACCTTTGTAAGGCACCTCCATTCTGTTCTCATTCGTGGCCCTTTCCAACTTACGTCCCACTTGAACTTGAGGGTATGCATTTCTCCACAACGCCTTCAGCATTTATTGTTTGTAGTTTTCTTGCTGATGGTTATTCTGAGAAGTGTGAGCTGATACCTCTCTGTGCTTGAATTCGAATGTGCCACATGATCCGTTGAAGTTGAGCTTTAAGGCATGTCCTTTTTATTTTTCAAGCTGTGATTACCCCTTAGTTCTTCAAAGTGTTCTCTTTAAGTATGTGTCACATTTTGAAATGTTTTGGCCATTACCTCCCTCAAGACATTTTGAGGGCAGGTTTCATTTACAGTTCTGCAGTACTTGTTCCTATGAAATGACCATTAGCACAGGCTTTAAAGCCGCTTTGGCAGGTAAATGCCAGAGGACAGCAGCCTCTCTATGTCCCCCACCCTGGTAACTAGGGAAAAGCCCTTGCGGCCTGTGGTGTTTCTCGGTTATAAATTAGAGTGGAGTGTGCCCGGACAAACCCACACAAGCTGATGTCTCCTTACTTTTGTTGGATTTTGAAATTTAATTTTTATTTTTTATTGGAGTAATTTTCCACTGTGTACGTGGACCACTTCTACTTTGTGCATTCCTCGGTTGATGGACATTTTCATTGCTTCCAAGTGTTAGCTATGGTAAATATTGTTGGAGTGCACGATTGCCAGCCTGTGACTTTTGGATTCTCATTTTCTCAGGTGATAGGCCCAGCAGTGGGTGTGATTGATTGACTGCTAGCACCGTGTTTCCCTTTTCAAAGCACCTTCTTTGTGTTTTCATTAGTGGCTCTTACCACGTCCCCCTTAGAATGGAGGGTACGCATTTCTCCACAATCGCTTCAGCATTTATTGTGTGCAGCATTTATGCTAATGGCCCTTCTGGCTGCTGTGAGCTGATAGGTTTTTGTAATCTGGGTTTGCATGTCTTTGAAAATTCGTAAAACTCATCATTTCTCTCCACCGTTTTCCTTTCCGTTAAAAAAAAGCAAACAATTGGGAGAACAATACAACTCTTGAAATTGTCGTCTTGGAAGGTGGCCCTCTTTTGAATTTTTTGGTCGATTTTCCACCCCTGAATTGTTTTAGAGAGCAGGTGTCATTTACCGAAATGCAGTTTGGCGAATATTTTGTGACCTTTAGCAATGGGTTTAAAGCTGCTGTTGTGGGAAGTGGCCTCAAGGAAGCAGCATTTCTCCATTCCCAAAGCTGGGTACTAGGGCAGCAGAGCCTTTCTGGAAGTCATGTTCCTAGGTTGTAAATTACATTGGAATGTGCATGGAGAAACCCCCATAAGTTTATGTCTCATTATTTCTTCTTGGTTTTAATTTTTTTTTTTTTATTTGGGGTAAAGCTTAGAATATTGTTTGTCCTAGGTGTACACAATCTGGTCCATTTGTATATTATATATGTGTATTCAAGTACAGATCCTCTTCCCATGTAAAATGTCACAGAGGGTTCCGCAGACCTCCCTTGCTATATGGTCGGTCTTTTCAAGATATGTATATAATATGCGTTTGTATACATATAGTAACACTAATCTTAATTTATCCATTCCCCCCACCTTTCCTTTTAGATGAGCATAGTTTCTTTTCTAAGTCTGTGAGTGTCTTTCTCTGTGGAAATATGTTCATTTGTGTCAGTTATTAGATAACGCCTATAAGTGATATCATAGAATATAGGTCTTTTGCTTTCTGACTTACCTCATGTTTCATGATTATCTCCAGACTCATTTGTGGTGCCTCAGAGAGCAATGGTTCATTGTTTTCCATGGCTAATATTCCATTGTGTACATGGACCACTTCTTCTTTATCCATTCACCTCTTGTTGGATATTTTGATTGTTCACTGTCTTGGCTATTGTGAATAAGGCTGCACTGCAGGTTTTTCGGTCTGTGTCTTCTCGATTCTTGTCTTCTCAGGTGAGAGGTCCAATGGTGCGCCTGCTGGATTGAATGCTACCTCCATTTTTACGTTTAAACACAGCTCCTTTCTTTTCTCACTATTGGCTGTTACCCCTTTACGTCTCACCAGCAGGTAGAGGGTACACAGTTCTCTAAAACCCCTTCAGCATTTATTGTTCGTAGACTTTTTGCTGATGGTCAGTCGACTGGTGTAAGTTGAAACTTTTTGTAGATTAGATTGCATGGGTCTAACACTCCCCGAGGTTGAGCTGTTATCCATTTTCCTTTTTTTTTAAAAGAGTGTGTGTAAAACTTAACTCTTCATACTCTCTTCTTGAAACATTTGCCTGTTTTAAATTTTTTGTCCATTCCCTACTTCAGCACAATTTTTTAGGGCAGGTGTCCTTTACAGCCCTGAGCCCTTGTGAATGTTAAGTGAACATTAGCTGTGACTTTAAAGCTGCTCTTGCAGGAAACGGCCACAAGGTGGCAGCATTTCTCCTTTACCAAATTTGGTTACTAGGGAAACACAGCCTTAAGGGAAGTGGTGTTCTAGGTTGTAAATTAGAATGGAATGTGCCAGGAAAAAAACCTTTAAGGTTATGTCTCATTACTTCTTGTTCATAGTTGTAATTTACTTTTGATTTTTTATCCCAGCAAATATGACTACAATGGTTTGTTTATTCTAGGTGTGCAAGATGTGGTTCTTTCACACATATACATGTATCTATTCTTCCTCACATCCTTTTCCCACGTACGTCATGACACAATATTGAGTAGTCTTCTCCTGGTCTTCCGTACGTCTTTGGTGGTTATATATTTCACATGGTTTGTATATCTCTGTTAACCCCAATATGGTAATGTATCCAATCCTCATCCCTTTCTATGGGGTGAACCATAAGTTTTTTTAATGAATCTGCGATTGCCTTTCTCTGTGGAAATATCTTCATTGGTATCAATTTTTAAGTAACTCCTAAAAGTGATGTGATAGGATATGTGTCTTTTGCTTTCTCACTTACTATAGGAGGCGTGATTACGTCTGGACTCATCTATGGTGCTTGCAAATGGCATTGTTTCATTTTTTTCACTAGCGAATATTCCATCTGTACATGGAGGAGTTCTTCTTTGTCCCCCCATGTGTTGGTGGACTTTTTGGTTACTTCCATATCTTGGCTATTTTAATACTGTGCAATGCAGATTTGCCTGCCTGTTTCTTTCCAATTATCCCTTCTTAGATTATAGGTCGAGGAGTGGGCCTGCTGGATCATATGGTAGATCGATGTTTACCTTTGTAAGGCACCTCCATTCTGTTCTCATTCGTGGCCCTTTCCAACTTACGTCCCACTTGAACTTGAGGGTATGCATTTCTCCACAACGCCTTCAGCATTTATTGTTTGTAGTTTTCTTGCTGATGGTTATTCTGACAAGTGTGAGCTGATACCTCTCTGTGCTTGAATTCGAATGTGCCACATGATCCGTTGAAGTTGAGCTTTAAGGCATGTCCTTTTTATTTTTCAAGCTGTGATTACCCCTTAGTTCTTCAAAGTGTTCTCTTTAAGTATGTGTCACATTTTGAAATGTTTTGGCCATTACCTCCCTCAAGACATTTTGAGGGCAGGTTTCATTTACAGTTCTGCAGTACTTGTTCCTATGAAATGACCATTAGCACAGGCTTTAAAGCCGCTTTGGCAGGTAACTTTCAGAGGACGGCAGCCTCTCTATGTCCCCCACCCTGGTAACTAGGGAAAAGCCCTTGCGGCCTGTGGTGTTTCTCGGTTATAAGTTAGAGTGGAGTCTGCCCGGACAAACCCACACAAGCTGATGTCTTCTTACTTTTGTTGGATTTTGAAATTTAATTTTTATTTTTTATTGGAGTAATTTTCCACTGTGTACGTGGACCACTTCTACTTTGTGCATTCCTCGGTTGATGGACATTTTCATTGCTTCCAAGTGTTAGCTATGGTAAATATTGTTGGAGTGCACGATTGCCAGCCTGTGACTTTTGGATTCTCATTTTCTCAGGTGATAGGCCCAGCAGTGGGTGTGATTGATTGACTGCTAGCACCGTGTTTCCCTTTTCAAAGCACCTTCTTTGTGTTTTCATTAGTGGCTCTTACCACGTCCCCCTTAGAATGGAGGGTACGCATTTCTCCACAATCGCTTCAGCATTTATTGTGTGCAGCATTTATGCTAATGGACCTTCTGGCTGCTGTGAGCTGATAGGTTTTTGTAATCTGGGTTTGCATGTCTTTGAAAATTCGTAAAACTCATCATTTCTCTCCACCGTTTTCCTTTCCGTTAAAAAAAAGCAAACAATTGGGAGAACAATACAACTCTTGAAATTGTCGTCTTGGAAGGTGGCCCTCTTTTGAATTTTTTGGTCGATTTTCCACCCCTGAATTGTTTTAGAGAGCAGGTGTCATTTACCGAAATGCAGTTTGGCGAATATTTTGTGACCTTTAGCAATGGGTTTAAAGCTGCTGTTGTGGGAAGTGGCCTCAAGGAAGCAGCATTTCTCCATTCCCAAAGCTGGGTACTAGGGCAGCAGAGCCTTTCTGGAAGTCATGTTCCTAGGTTGTAAATTACATTGGAATGTGCATGGAGAAACCCCCATAAGTTTATGTCTCATTATTTCTTCTTGGTTTTAATTTTTTTTTTTTTATTTGGGGTAAAGCTTAGAATATTGTTTGTCCTAGGTGTACACAATCTGGTCCATTTGTATATTATATATGTGTATTCAAGTACAGATCCTCTTCCCATGTAAAATGTCACAGAGGGTTCCGCAGACCTCCCTTGCTATATGGTCGGTCTTTTCAAGATATGTATATAATATGCGTTTGTATACATATAGTAACACTAATCTTAATTTATCCATTCCCCCCACCTTTCCTTTTAGATGAGCATAGTTTCTTTTCTAAGTCTGTGAGTGTCTTTCTCTGTGGAAATATGTTCATTTGTGTCAGTTATTAGATAACGCCTATAAGTGATATCATAGAATATAGGTCTTTTGCTTTCTGACTTACCTCATGTTTCATGATTATCTCCAGACTCATTTGTGGTGCCTCAGAGAGCAATGGTTCATTGTTTTCCATGGCTAATATTCCATTGTGTACATGGACCACTTCTTCTTTATCCATTCACCTCTTGTTGGATATTTTGATTGTTCACTGTCTTGGCTATTGTGAATAAGGCTGCACTGCAGGTTTTTCGGTCTGTGTCTTCTCGATTCTTGTCTTCTCAGGTGAGAGGTCCAATGGTGCGCCTGCTGGATTGAATGCTACCTCCATTTTTACGTTTAAACACAGCTCCTTTCTTTTCTCACTATTGGCTGTTACCCCTTTACGTCTCACCAGCAGGTAGAGGGTACACAGTTCTCTAAAACCCCTTCAGCATTTATTGTTCGTAGACTTTTTGCTGATGGTCAGTCGACTGGTGTAAGTTGAAACTTTTTGTAGATTAGATTGCATGGGTCTAACACTCCCCGAGGTTGAGCTGTTATCCATTTTCCTTTTTTTTTAAAAGAGTGTGTGTAAAACTTAACTCTTCATACTCTCTTCTTGAAACATTTGCCTGTTTTAAATTTTTTGTCCATTCCCTACTTCAGCACAATTTTTTAGGGCAGGTGTCCTTTACAGCCCTGAGCCCTTGTGAATGTTAAGTGAACATTAGCTGTGACTTTAAAGCTGCTCTTGCAGGAAACGGCCACAAGGTGGCAGCATTTCTCCTTTACCAAATTTGGTTACTAGGGAAACACAGCCTTAAGGGAAGTGGTGTTCTAGGTTGTAAATTAGAATGGAATGTGCCAGGAAAAAAACCTTTAAGGTTATGTCTCATTACTTCTTGTTCATAGTTGTAATTTACTTTTGATTTTTTATCCCAGCAAATATGACTACAATGGTTTGTTTATTCTAGGTGTGCAAGATGTGGTTCTTTCACACATATACATGTATCTATTCTTCCTCACATCCTTTTCCCACGTACGTCATGACACAATATTGAGTAGTCTTCTCCTGGTCTTCCGTACGTCTTTGGTGGTTATATATTTCACATGGTTTGTATATCTCTGTTAACCCCAATATGGTAATGTATCCAATCCTCATCCCTTTCTATGGGGTGAACCATAAGTTTTTTTAATGAATCTGCGATTGCCTTTCTCTGTGGAAATATCTTCATTGGTATCAATTTTTAAGTAACTCCTAAAAGTGATGTGATAGGATATGTGTCTTTTGCTTTCTCACTTACTATAGGAGGCGTGATTACGTCTGGACTCATCTATGGTGCTTGCAAATGGCATTGTTTCATTTTTTTCACTAGCGAATATTCCATCTGTACATGGAGGAGTTCTTCTTTGTCCCCCCATGTGTTGGTGGACTTTTTGGTTACTTCCATATCTTGGCTATTTTAATACTGTGCAATGCAGATTTGCCTGCCTGTTTCTTTCCAATTATCCCTTCTTAGATTATAGGTCGAGGAGTGGGCCTGCTGGATCATATGGTAGATCGATGTTTACCTTTGTAAGGCACCTCCATTCTGTTCTCATTCGTGGCCCTTTCCAACTTACGTCCCACTTGAACTTGAGGGTATGCATTTCTCCACAACGCCTTCAGCATTTATTGTTTGTAGTTTTCTTGCTGATGGTTATTCTGACAAGTGTGAGCTGATACCTCTCTGTGCTTGAATTCGAATGTGCCACATGATCCGTTGAAGTTGAGCTTTAAGGCATGTCCTTTTTATTTTTCAAGCTGTGATTACCCCTTAGTTCTTCAAAGTGTTCTCTTTAAGTATGTGTCACATTTTGAAATGTTTTGGCCATTACCTCCCTCAAGACATTTTGAGGGCAGGTTTCATTTACAGTTCTGCAGTACTTGTTCCTATGAAATGACCATTAGCACAGGCTTTAAAGCCGCTTTGGCAGGTAACTTTCAGAGGACGGCAGCCTCTCTATGTCCCCCACCCTGGTAACTAGGGAAAAGCCCTTGCGGCCTGTGGTGTTTCTCGGTTATAAGTTAGAGTGGAGTCTGCCCGGACAAACCCACACAAGCTGATGTCTTCTTACTTTTGTTGGATTTTGAAATTTAATTTTTATTTTTTATTGGAGTAATTTTCCACTGTGTACGTGGACCACTTCTACTTTGTGCATTCCTCGGTTGATGGACATTTTCATTGCTTCCAAGTGTTAGCTATGGTAAATATTGTTGGAGTGCACGATTGCCAGCCTGTGACTTTTGGATTCTCATTTTCTCAGGTGATAGGCCCAGCAGTGGGTGTGATTGATTGACTGCTAGCACCGTGTTTCCCTTTTCAAAGCACCTTCTTTGTGTTTTCATTAGTGGCTCTTACCACGTCCCCCTTAGAATGGAGGGTACGCATTTCTCCACAATCGCTTCAGCATTTATTGTGTGCAGCATTTATGCTAATGGACCTTCTGGCTGCTGTGAGCTGATAGGTTTTTGTAATCTGGGTTTGCATGTCTTTGAGAATTCGTAAAACTCATCATTTCTCTCCACCGTTTTCTTTTCTGTTAAAAAAAAAGGAAACAATTGGGAGTACAATACAACTCTTGAAATTGTCTTCTTGGAAGGTGGCCCTCTTTTGAATTTTTTGTTCGATTTTCCACCCCAGAATTGTTTTAGAGAGCAGGTGTCATTTACCGAAATGCAGTTTGGCGAATATTTTGTGACCTTTAGCAATGGGTTTAAAGCTGCTGTTGTGGGAAGTGGCCTCAAGGAGGCAGCATTTCTCCATTCCCAAAGCTGAGTACTAGGGCAGCAGAGCCTTTCTGGAAGTCATGTTCCTAGGTTGTAAATTACATTGGAATGTGCATAGAGAAACCCCCATAAGTTTATGTCTCATTATTTCTTCTTCGTTTTAATTTTTTTTTTTTATTTGGGATAAAGCTTAGAATATTGTTTGTCCTAGGTGTACACAATCTGGTCCATTTTTACATTATATATGTGTATTCAAGTACAGATCCTCTTCCCATGTAAAATGTTACAGAGGGTTCCGCAGACCTCCCTTGCTATATGGTCGGTCTTTTCGAGATATGTATATAATATGCGTTTGTATACATATAGTAACACTAATCTTAATTTATCCATTCCCTCCACCTTTCCTTTTAGATGAGCATAGTTTGTTTTCTAAGTCTGTGAGTGTCTTTCTCTGTGGAAATATGTTCATTTGTGTCAGTTATTAGATAACGCCTATACGTGATATCATAGAATATAGGTCTTTTGCTTTCCGACTTACCTCATGTTTCGTGATTATCTCCAGACTCATTTGTGGTGCCTCAGAGAGCAATGGTTCATTGTTTTCCATGGCTAATATTCCATTGTGTACATGGACCACTTCTTCTTTATCCATTCACCTCTTGTTGGACATTTTGATTGCTTCAATGTCTTGGCTATTGTGAATAAGGCTGCACTGCAGCTTTTTCGGTCTGTGTCTTCTCGATTCTTGTCTTCTCAGGTGAGAGGTCCAATGGTGTGCCTGCTGAATTGAATGGTACCTCCATTTTTACTTTTAAACACAGCTCCTTTCTGTTCTCATTATTGCCTGTTACCCCTTTACGTCTCACCAGCAGGTAGAGGGTACAAAGTTCTCTAAAACCCCTTCAGCATTTATCGTTTGTAGACTTTTTGCTGATGGTCAGTCGACTGGGGTAAGTTGAAACTTTTTGTAGATTAGATTGCATGGGTCTAACACTCCCTGAGGTTGAGATTTTATCCATTTCCCTTTTTTTTTAAAAAGAGCGTGAGTAAAACTTAACTCTTCATACTCTCTTCTTGAAACATTTGCCTGTTTTGAGTTTTTTCGTCCTTTCCCTACTTCACCACAATTTTTTAGGGCAGGTGTCCTTTAAAGCCCTAAGTCCTTGTGAATGTTAAGTGAACATTAGCTGTGAGTTTAAAGCTGTTCTTGCAGGAAACGGCCACAAGGTGGCAGCCTTTCCCCGTTACCAAATTTGTTTACTAGGGAAACAGAGCCTTAATGGAAGTGGTGTTCTAGGTTGTAAATTAGAATGGAATGTGCCAGGAGAAAGCCCTTTAAGTTTATGTCCTATTACTTCTTGTTCATAGTTGTAATTTACTTTTTATTTTTTATCCCAGCAAATATGACTACAATGGTTTGTTTGTTCTAGGTGTGCAAGATGTGGTTCTTTCACACATATACATGTATCTATTCTTCCTCGCATCCTTTTCCCACGTAGGTCATGACACAATGTTGAGTAGTCTTCCCCTGGTCTTCCGTACGTCTTTGGTGGTTATATATTTCACATGGTTTGTATATCTCTGTTAACCCCAATATGGTAATGTATCCAATCCTCATCCCTTTCTATGGGGTGAACCATAAGTTTTTTAATGAATCTGCGATTGCCTTTCTCTGTGGCAATATCTTCATTGGTATCAATTTTTAAGTTACTCCTAAAAGTGATGTGATAGGATATGTGTCTTTTGCTTTCTCACTTACTATAGGAGGCGTGATTACGTCTGAACTCATCTATGGTGCTTGCAAATGACATTGTTTCATTTTTTTCACTAGCGAATATTCCATCTGTACATGGAGGAGTTCTTCTTTGTCCCCCCATCTGTTGGTGGACTTTTTGGTTACTTCCATATCTTTGCTATTTTAATACTGTGCAATGCAGATTTGCCTGCCTGTGTCTTTCCAATTATCTCTTCTTAGATTATAGGTCGAGGAGTGGGCCTGCTGGATCATATGGTAGATCGATGTTTACCTTTGTAAGGCACCTCCATTCTGTTCTCATTCGTGGCCCTTTCCAACTTACGTCCCACTTGAACTTGAGGGTATGCATTTCTCCACAACGCCTTCAGCATTTATTGTTTGTAGTTTTCTTGCTGATGGTTATTCTGACAAGTGTGAGCTGATACCTCTCTGTGCTTGAATTCGAATGTGCCACATGATCCGTTGAAGTTGAGCTTTAAGGCATGTCCGTTTTATTTTTCAAGCTGTGATTACCCCTTAGTTCTTCAAAGTGTTCTCTTTAAGTATGTGTCACATTTTGAAATGTTTTGGCCATTACCTCCCTCAAGACATTTTGAGGGCAGGTTTCATTTACAGTTCTGCAGTACTTTTTCCTATGAAATGACCATTAGCACAGGCTTTAAAGCCGCTTTGGCAGGTAACTGCCAGAGGACGGCAGCCTCTCTATGTCCCCCACCCTGGTAACTAGGGAAAAGCCCTTGCGGCCTGTGGTGTTTCTCGGTTATAAATTAGAGTGGAGTGTGCCCGGACAAACCCACACAAGCTGATGTCTCCTTACTTTTGTTGGATTTTGAAATTTAATTTTTATTTTTTATTGGAGTAATTTTCCACTGTGTACGTGGACCACTTCTACTTTGTGCATTCCTCGGTTGATGGACATTTTCATTGCTTCCAAGTGTTGGCTATGGTAAATATTGTTGGAGTGCAGGATTGCCAGCCTGTGACTTTTGGATTCTCATTTTCTCAGGTGATAGGCCCAGCAGTGGGTGTGATTGATTGACTGCTAGCACCGTGTTTCCCTTTTCAAAGCACCTTCTTTGTGTTTTCATTAGTGGCTCTTACCACGTCCCCCTTAGAATGGAGGGTACGCATTTCTCCACAATCGCTTCAGCATTTATTGTGTGCAGCATTTATGCTAATGGCCCTTCTGGCTGCTGTGAGCTGATAGGTTTTTGTAATCTGGGTTTGCATGTCTTTGAAAATTCGTAAAACTCATCATTTCTCTCCACCGTTTTCTTTTCCGTTAAAAAAAAGGAAACAATTGGGAGTACAATACAACTCTTGAAATTGTCGTCTTGGAAGGTGGCCCTCTTTTGAATGTTTTGGTCGATTTTCCACCCCTGAATTGTTTTAGAGAGCAGGTGTCATTTACCGAAATGCAGTTTGGCGAATATTTTGTGACCTTTAGGAATGGGTTTAAAGCTGCTGTTGTGGGAAGTGGCCTCAAGGAGGCAGAATTTCTCCATTCCCAAAGCTGGGTACTAGGGCAGCAGAGCCTTTCTGGAAGTCATGTTCCTAGGTTGTAAATTACATTGGAATGTGCATGGAGAAACCCCCATAAGTTTATGTCTCATTATTTCTTCTTGGTTTTAATTTTTTTTTTATTTGGGATAAAGCTTAGAATATTGTTTGTCCTAGGTGTACACAATCTGGTCCATTTGTACATTATATATGTGTATTCAAGTACAGATCCTCTTCCCATGTAAAATGTTACAGAGGGTTCCGCAGACCTCCCTTGCTATATGGTCGGTCTTTTCGAGATATGTATATAATATGCGTTTGTATACATATAATAACACTAATCTTAATTTATCCATTCCCCCCACCTTTCCTTTTAGATGAGCCTAGTTTGTTTTCTAAGTCTGTGAGTGTCTTTCTCTGTGGAAATATGTTCATTTGTGTCAGTTATTAGATAACGCCTATACGTGATATCATAGAATATAGGTCTTTTGCTTTCCAACTTACCTCATGTTTCGTGATTATCTCCAGACTCATTTGTGGTGCCTCAGAGAGCAATGGTTCATTGTTTTCCATGGCTAATATTCCATTGTGTACATGGACCACTTCTTCTTTATCCATTCACCTCTTGTTGGACATTTTGATTGCTTCAATGTCTTGGCTATTGTGAATAAGGCTGCACTGCAGCTTTTTCAGTCTGTGTCTTCTCGATTCTTGTCTTCTCAGGTGAGAGGTCCAATGGTGCGCCTGCTGGATTGAATGGTACCTCCATTTTTACTTTTAAACACAGCTCCTTTCTGTTCTCATTATTGCCTGTTACCCCTTTACGTCTCACCAGCAGTTAGAGGGTACAAAGTTCTCTAAAACCCCTTCAGCATTTATCGTTTGTAGACTTTTTGCTGATGGTCAGGCGACTGGGGTAGTTTGAAACTTTTTGTAGATTAGATTGCATGGGTCTAACACTCCGTGAGGTTGAGATTTTATCCATTTCCCTTTTTTTTTAAAAAGAGCGTGAGTAAAACTTAACTCTTCATACTCTCTTCTTGAAACATTTGCCTGTTTTGAGTTTTTTCGTCCTTTCCCTACTTCAGCACAATTTTTTAGGGCAGGTGTCCTTTAAAGCCCTGAGTCCTTGTGAATGTTAAGTGACCATTAGCTGTGAGTTTAAAGCTGTTCTTGCAGGAAACGGCCACAAGGTGGCAGCCTTTCCCCGTTACCAAATTTGTTTACTAGGGAAACAGAGCCTTAATGGAAGTGGTGTTCTAGGTTGTAAATTAGAATGGAATGTGCCAGGAGAAAGCCCTTTAAGTTTATGTCCTATTACTTCTTGTTCATAGTTGTAATTTACTTTTTATTTTTTATCCCAGCAAATATGACTACAATGGTTTGTTTGTTCTAGGTGTGCAAGATGTGGTTCTTTCACACATATACATGTATCTATTCTTCCTCGCATCCTTTTCCCACGTAGGTCATGACACAATGTTGAGTAGTCTTCCCCTGGTCTTCCGTACGTCTTTGGTGGTTATATATTTCACCTGGTTTGTATATCTCTGTTAACCCCAATATGGTAATGTATCCAATCCTCATCCCTTTCTATGGGGTGAACCATAAGTTTTTTAATGAATCTGCGATTGCCTTTCTCTGTGGAAATATCTTCATTGGTATCAATTTTTAAGTAACTCCTAAAAGTGATGTGATAGGATATGTGTCTTTTGCTTTCTCACTTACTATAGGAGGCGTGATTACGTCTGGACTCATCTATGGTGCTTGCAAATGGCATTGTTTCATTTTTTTCACTAGCGAATATTCCATCTCTACATGGAGGAGTTCTTCTTTGTCCCTCCATCTGTTGGTGGACTTTTTGGTTACTTCCATATCTTGGCTGTTTTAATACTGTGCAATGCAGATTTGCCTGCCTGTGTCTTTCCAATTATCTCTTCTTAGATTATAGGTCGAGGAGTGGGCCTGCTGGATCATATGGTAGATCGATGTTTACCTTTGTAAGGCACCTCCATTCTGTTCTCATTCGTGGCCCTTTCCAACTTACGTCCCACTTGAACTTGAGGGTATGCATTTCTCCACAACGCCTTCAGCATTTATTGTTTGTAGTTTTCTTGCTGATGGTTATTCTGAGAAGTGTGAGCTGATACCTCTCTGTGCTTGAATTCGAATGGGCCACATGATCCGTTGAAGTTGAGCTTTAAGGCATGTCCTTTTTATTTTTCAAGCTGTGATTACCCCTTAGTTCTTCAAAGTGTTCTCTTTAAGTATGTGTCACATTTTGAAATGTTTTGGCCATTACCTCCCTCAAGACATTTTGAGGGCAGGTTTCATTTACAGTTCTGCAGTACTTGTTCCTATGAAATGACCATTAGCACAGGCTTTAAAGCCGCTTTGGCAGGTAACTGCCAGAGGACGGCAGCCTCTCTATGTCCCCCACCCTGGTAACTAGGGAAAAGCCCTTGCGGCCTGTGGTGTTTCTCGGTTATAAATTAGAGTGGAGTGTGCCCGGACAAACCCACACAAGCTGATGTCTCCTTACTTTTGTTGGATTTTGAAATTTAATTTTTATTTTTTATTGGAGTAATTTTCCACTGTGTACGTGGACCACTTCTACTTTGTGCATTCCTCGGTTGATGGACATTTTCATTGCTTCCAAGTGTTAGCTATGGTAAATATTGTTGGAGTGCACGATTGCCAGCCTGTGACTTTTGGATTCTCATTTTCTCAGGTGATAGGCCCAGCAGTGGGTGTGATTGATTGACTGCTAGCACCGTGTTTCCCTTTTCAAAGCACCTTCTTTGTGTTTTCATTAGTGGCTCTTACCACGTCCCCCTTAGAATGGAGGGTACACATTTCTCCACAATCGCTTCAGCATTTATTGTGTGCAGCATTTATGCTAATGGCCCTTCTGGCTGCTGTGAGCTGATAGGTTTTTGTAATCTGGGTTTGCATGTCTTTGAAAATTCGTAAAACTCATCATTTCTCTCCACCGTTTTCCTTTCCGTTAAAAAAAAGCAAACAATTGGGAGAACAATACAACTCTTGAAATTGTCGTCTTGGAAGGTGGCTCTCTTTTGAATGTTTTGGTCGATTTTCCACCCCTGAATTGTTTTAGAGAGCAGGTGTCATTTACCGAAATGCAGTTTGGCGAATATTTTGTGACCTTTAGCAATGGGTTTAAAGCTGCTGTTGTGGGAAGTGGCCTCAAGGAAGCAGCATTTCTCCATTCCCAAAGCTGGGTACTAGGGCAGCAGAGCCTTTCTGGAAGTCATGTTCCTAGGTTGTAAATTACATTGGAATGTGCATGGAGAAACCCCCATAAGTTTATGTCTCATTATTTCTTCTTGGTTTTAATTTTTTTTTTTATTTGGGGTAAAGCTTAGAATATTGTTTGTCCTAGGTGTACACAATCTGGTCCATTTGTACATTATATATGTGTATTCAAGTACAGATCCTCTTCCCATGTAAAATGTCACAGAGGGTTCCGCAGACCTCCCTTGCTATATGGTCGGTTTTTCAAGATATGTATATAATATGCGTTTGTATACATATAGTAACACTAATCTTAATTTATCCATTCCCCCCACCTTTCCTTTTAGATGAGCATAGTTTCTTTTCTAAGTCTGTGAGTGTCTTTCTCTGTGGAAATATGTTCATTTGTGTCAGTTATTAGATAACGCCTATAAGTGATATCATAGAATATAGGTCTTTTGCTTTCTGACTTACCTCATGTTTCATGATTATCTCCAGACTCATTTGTGGTGCCTCAGAGAGCAATGGTTCATTGTTTTCCATGGCTAATATTCCATTGTGTACATGGACCACTTCTTCTTTATCCATTCACCTCTTGTTGGATATTTTGATTGCTTCACTGTCTTGGCTATTGTGAATAAGGCTGCACTGCAGGTTTTTCGGTCTGTGTCTTCTCGATTCTTGTCTTCTCAGGTGAGAGGTCCAATGGTGCGCCTGCTGGATTGAATGCTACCTCCATTTTTACGTTTAAACACAGCTCCTTTCTTTTCTCACTATTGGCTGTTACCCCTTTACGTCTCACCAGCAGGTAGAGGGTACACAGTTCTCTAAAACCCCTTCAGCATTTATTGTTCGTAGACTTTTTGCTGATGGTCAGTCGACTGGTGTAAGTTGAAACTTTTTGTAGATTAGATTGCATGGGTCTAACACTCCCCGAGGTTGAGCTGTTATCCATTTTCCTTTTTTTTTAAAAGAGTGTGTGTAAAACTTAACTCTTCATACTCTCTTCTTGAAACATTTGCCTGTTTTAAATTTTTTGTCCATTCCCTACTTCAGCACAATTTTTTAGGGCAGGTGTCCTTTACAGCCCTGAGCCCTTGTGAATGTTAAGTGAACATTAGCTGTGACTTTAAAGCTGCTCTTGCAGGAAACGGCCACAAGGTGGCAGCATTTCTCCTTTACCAAATTTGGTTACTAGGGAAACAGCCTTAAGGGAAGTGGTGTTCTAGGTTGTAAATTAGAATGGAATGTGCCAGGAAAAAAACCTTTAAGGTTATGTCTCATTACTTCTTGTTCATAGTTGTAATTTACTTTTGATTTTTTATCCCAGCAAATATGACTACAATGGTTTGTTTATTCTAGGTGTGCAAGATGTGGTTCTTTCACACATATACATGTATCTATTCTTCCTCACATCCTTTTCCCACGTACGTCATGACACAATATTGAGTAGTCTTCTCCTGGTCTTCCGTACGTCTTTGGTGGTTATATATTTCACCTGGTTTGTATATCTCTGTTAACCCCAATATGGTAATGTATCCAATCCTCATCCCTTTCTATGGGGTGAACCATAAGTTTTTTTAATGAATCTGCGATTGCCTTTCTCTGTGGAAATATCTTCATTGGTATCAATTTTTAAGTAACTCCTAAAAGTGATGTGATAGGATATGTGTCTTTTGCTTTCTCACTTACTATAGGAGGCGTGATTACGTCTGGACTCATCTATGGTGCTTGCAAATGGCATTGTTTCATTTTTTTCACTAGCGAATATTCCATCTGTACATGGAGGAGTTCTTCTTTGTCCCCCCATGTGTTGGTGGACTTTTTGGTTACTTCCATATCTTGGCTATTTTAATACTGTGCAATGCAGATTTGCCTGCCTGTTTCTTTCCAATTATCCCTTCTTAGATTATAGGTCGAGGAGTGGGCCTGCTGGATCATATGGTAGATCGATGTTTACCTTTGTAAGGCACCTCCATTCTGTTCTCATTCGTGGCCCTTTCCAACTTACGTCCCACTTGAACTTGAGGGTATGCATTTCTCCACAACGCCTTCAGCATTTATTGTTTGTAGTTTTCTTGCTGATGGTTATTCTGACAAGTGTGAGCTGATACCTCTCTGTGCTTGAATTCGAATGTGCCACATGATCCGTTGAAGTTGAGCTTTAAGGCATGTCCTTTTTATTTTTCAAGCTGTGATTACCCCTTAGTTCTTCAAAGTGTTCTCTTTAAGTATGTGTCACATTTTGAAAAGTTTTGGCCATTACCTCCCTCAAGACATTTTGAGGGCAGGTTTCATTTACAGTTCTGCAGTACTTCTTCCTATGAAATGACCATTAGCACAGGCTTTAAAGCCGCTTTGGCAGGTAACTGCCAGAGGACGGCAGCCTCTCTATGTCCCCCACCCTGGTAACTAGGGAAAAGCCCTTGCGGCCTGTGGTGTTTCTCGGTTATAAGTTAGAGTGGAGTCTGCCCGGACAAACCCACACAAGCTGATGTCTTCTTACTTTTGTTGGATTTTGAAATTTAATTTTTATTTTTTATTGGAGTAATTTTCCACTGTGTACGTGGACCACTTCTACTTTGTGCATTCCTCGGTTGATGGACATTTTCATTGCTTCCAAGTGTTAGCTATGGTAAATATTGTTGGAGTGCACGATTGCCAGCCTGTGACTTTTGGATTCTCATTTTCTCAGGTGATAGGCCCAGCAGTGGGTGTGATTGATTGACTGCTAGCACCGTGTTTCCCTTTTCAAAGCACCTTCTTTGTGTTTTCATTAGTGGCTCTTACCACGTCCCCCTTAGAATGGAGAGTACGCATTTCTCCACAATCGCTTCAGCATTTATTGTGTGCAGCATTTATGCTAATGGACCTTCTGGCTGCTGTGAGCTGATAGGTTTTTGTAATCTGGGTTTGCATGTCTTTGAGAATTCGTAAAACTCATCATTTCTCTCCACCGTTTTCTTTTCTGTTAAAAAAAAAGGAAACAATTGGGAGTACAATACAACTCTTGAAATTGTCTTCTTGGAAGGTGGCCCTCTTTTGAATTTTTTGTTCGATTTTCCACCCCAGAATTGTTTTAGAGAGCAGGTGTCATTTACCGAAATGCAGTTTGGCGAATATTTTGTGACCTTTAGCAATGGGTTTAAAGCTGCTGTTGTGGGAAGTGGCCTCAAGGAGGCAGCATTTCTCCATTCCCAAAGCTGAGTACTAGGGCAGCAGAGCCTTTCTGGAAGTCATGTTCCTAGGTTGTAAATTACATTGGAATGTGCATAGAGAAACCCCCATAAGTTTATGTCTCATTATTTCTTCTTCGTTTTAATTTTTTTTTTATTTGGGATAAAGCTTAGAATATTGTTTGTCCTAGGTGTACACAATCTGGTCCATTTTTACATTATATATGTGTATTCAAGTACAGATCCTCTTCCCATGTAAAATGTTACAGAGGGTTCCGCAGACCTCCCTTGCTATATGGTCGGTCTTTTCGAGATATGTATATAATATGCGTTTGTATACATATAGTAACACTAATCTTAATTTATCCATTCCCCCCACCTTTCCTTTTAGATGAGCATAGTTTGTTTTCTAAGTCTGTGAGTGTCTTTCTCTGTGGAAATATGTTCATTTGTGTCAGTTATTAGATAACGCCTATACGTGATATCATAGAATATAGGTCTTTTGCTTTCCGACTTACCTCATGTTTCGTGATTATCTCCAGACTCATTTGTGGTGCCTCAGAGAGCAATGGTTCATTGTTTTCCATGGCTAATATTCCATTGTGTACATGGACCACTTCTTCTTTATCCATTCACCTCTTGTTGGACATTTTGATTGCTTCAATGTCTTGGCTATTGTGAATAAGGCTGCACTGCAGCTTTTTCGGTCTGTGTCTTCTCGATTCTTGTCTTCTCAGGTGAGAGGTCCAATGGTGTGCCTGCTGAATTGAATGGTACCTCCATTTTTACTTTTAAACACAGCTCCTTTCTGTTCTCATTATTGCCTGTTACCGCTTTACGTCTCACCAGCAGGTAGAGGGTACAAAGTTCTCTAAAACCCCTTCAGCATTTATCGTTTGTAGACTTTTTGCTGATGGTCAGTCGACTGGGGTAAGTTGAAACTTTTTGTAGATTAGATTGCATGGGTCTAACACTCCCTGAGTTTGAGATTTTATCCATTTCCCTTTTTTTTTAAAAAGAGCGTGAGTAAAACTTAACTCTTCATACTCTCTTCTTGAAACATTTGCCTGTTTTGAGTTTTTTCGTCCTTTCCCTACTTCAGCAAAATTTTTTAGGGCAGGTGTCCTTTACAGCCCTGAGTCCTTGTGAATGTTAAGTGACCATTAGCTGTGAGTTTAAAGCTGTTCTTGCAGGAAACGGCCACAAGGTGGCAGCATTTCTCCTTTACCAAATTTGGTTACTAGGGAAACACAGCCTTAAGGGAAGTGGTGTTCTAGGTTGTAAATAAGAATGGAATGTGCCAGGAAAAAACCCTTTAAGGTTATGTCTCATTACTTCTTGTTCATAGTTGTAATTTAGTTTTGATTTTTTATCCCAGCAAATATGACTACAATGGTTTGTTTGTTCTAGGTGTGCAAGATGTGGTTCTTTCACACATATACATGTATCTATTCTTCCTCGCATCCTTTTCCCACGTAGGTCATGACACAATGTTGAGTAGTCTTCCCCTGGTCTTCCATACGTCTTTGGTGGTTATATATTTCACCTGGTTTGTATATCTCTGTTAACCCCAATATGGTAATGTATCCAATCCTCATCCCTTTCTATGGGGTGAACCATAAGTTTTTTAATGAATCTGCGATTGCCTTTCTCTGTGGAAATATCTTCATTGGTATCAATTTTTAAGTAACTCCTAAAAGTGATGTGATAGGATATGTGTCTTTTGCTTTCTCACTTATTACAGGAGGCGTGATTACGTCTAGACTCATCTATGGTGCTTGCAAATGGCATGGTTTCATTTTTTTCCCTAGCGAATATTCCATCTGTACATGGAGGAGTTCTTCTTTGTCCCCCCATGTGTTGGTGGATTTTTTGGTTACTTCCATATCTTGGCTATTGTAATACTGTGCAATGCAGATTTGCCTGCCTGTGTCTTTCCAATTCTCTCTTCTTAGATTATAGGTCGAGGAGTGGGCCTGCTGGATCATATGGTAGATCGATGCTTACCTTTGTAAGGCACCTCCATTCTGTTCTCATTCATGGCCCTTTCCAACTTACGTCCCACTTGAATTTGAGGGTATGCATTTCTCCACAACACCTTCAGCATTCATTGTTTGTAGTTTTCTTGCTGATGGTTACTCTGACAAGTGTGAGCTGATACCTCTCTGTGCTTGAATTCGAATGTGCCACATGATCCGTTGAAGTTGAGCTTTAAGGCATGTCCTTTTTATTTTTCAAGCTGTGATTACCCCTTAGTTCTTCAAAGTGTTCTCTTTAAGTATGTGTCACATTTTGAAATGTTTTGGCCATTACCTCCCTCAAGACATTTTGAGGGCAGGTTTCATTTACAGTTCTGCAGTACTTGTTCCTATGAAATGACCATTAGCACAGGCTTTAAAGCCGCTTTGGCAGGTAACTGCCAGAGGGCGGCAGCCTTTCTATGTCCCCCACCCTGGTAACTAGGGAAAAGCCCTTGCGGCCTGTGGTGTTTCTCGGTTATAAGTTAGAGTGGAGTCTGCCCGGACAAACCCACACAAGCTGATGTCTCCTTACTTTTGTTGGATTTTGAAATTTAATTTTTATTTTTTATTGGAGTAATTTTCCACTGTGTACGTGGACCACTTCTACTTTGTGCATTCCTCGGTTGATGGACATTTTCATTGCTTCCAAGTGTTAGCTATGGTAAATATTGTTGGAGTGCACGATTGCCAGCCTGTGACTTTTGGATTCTCATTTTCTCAGGTGATAGGCCCAGCAGTGGGTGTGATTGATTGACTGCTAGCACCGTGTTTCCCTTTTCAAAGCACCTTCTTTGTGTTTTCATTAGTGGCTCTTACCACGTCCCCCTTAGAATGGAGGGTACGCATTTCTCCACAATCGCTTCAGCATTTATTGTGTGCAGCATTTATGCTAATGGCCCTTCTGGCTGCTGTGAGCTGATAGGTTTTTGTAATCTGGGTTTGCATGTCTTTGAGAATTCGTAAAACTCATCATTTCTCTCCACCGTTTTCTTTTCTGTTAAAAAAAAAGGAAACAATTGGGAGTACAATACAACTCTTGAAATTGTCTTCTTGGAAGGTGGCCCTCTTTTGAATTTTTTGTTCGATTTTCCACCCCAGAATTGTTTTAGAGAGCAGGTGTCATTTACCGAAATGCAGTTTGGCGAATATTTTGTGACCTTTAGCAATGGGTTTAAAGCTGCTGTTGTGGGAAGTGGCCTCAAGGAGGCAGCATTTCTCCATTCCCAAAGCTGAGTACTAGGGCAGCAGAGCCTTTCTGGAAGTCATGTTCCTAGGTTGTAAATTACATTGGAATGTGCATAGAGAAACCCCCATAAGTTTATGTCTCATTATTTCTTCTTCGTTTTAATTTTTTTTTTTATTTGGGATAAAGCTTAGAATATTGTTTGTCCTAGGTGTACACAATCTGGTCCATTTTTACATTATATATGTGTATTCAAGTACAGATCCTCTTCCCATGTAAAATGTTACAGAGGGTTCCGCAGACCTCCCTTGCTATATGGTCGGTCTTTTCGAGATATGTATATAATATGCGTTTGTATACATATAGTAACACTAATCTTAATTTATCCATTCCCCCCACCTTTCCTTTTAGATGAGCATAGTTTGTTTTCTAAGTCTGTGAGTGTCTTTCTCTGTGGAAATATGTTCATTTGTGTCAGTTATTAGATAACGCCTATACGTGATATCATAGAATATAGGTCTTTTGCTTTCCGACTTACCTCATGTTTCGTGATTATCTCCAGACTCATTTGTGGTGCCTCAGAGAGCAATGGTTCATTGTTTTCCATGGCTAATATTCCATTGTGTACATGGACCACTTCTTCTTTATCCATTCACCTCTTGTTGGACATTTTGATTGCTTCAATGTCTTGGCTATTGTGAATAAGGCTGCACTGCAGCTTTTTCGGTCTGTGTCTTCTCGATTCTTGTCTTCTCAGGTGAGAGGTCCAATGGTGTGCCTGCTGAATTGAATGGTACCTCCATTTTTACTTTTAAACACAGCTCCTTTCTGTTCTCATTATTGCCTGTTACCGCTTTACGTCTCACCAGCAGGTAGAGGGTACAAAGTTCTCTAAAACCCCTTCAGCATTTATCGTTTGTAGACTTTTTGCTGATGGTCAGTCGACTGGGGTAAGTTGAAACTTTTTGTAGATTAGATTGCATGGGTCTAACACTCCCTGAGTTTGAGATTTTATCCATTTCCCTTTTTTTTTAAAAAGAGCGTGAGTAAAACTTAACTCTTCATACTCTCTTCTTGAAACATTTGCCTGTTTTGAGTTTTTTCGTCCTTTCCCTACTTCAGCAAAATTTTTTAGGGCAGGTGTCCTTTACAGCCCTGAGTCCTTGTGAATGTTAAGTGACCATTAGCTGTGAGTTTAAAGCTGTTCTTGCAGGAAACGGCCACAAGGTGGCAGCATTTCTCCTTTACCAAATTTGGTTACTAGGGAAACACAGCCTTAAGGGAAGTGGTGTTCTAGGTTGTAAATAAGAATGGAATGTGCCAGGAAAAAACCCTTTAAGGTTATGTCTCATTACTTCTTGTTCATAGTTGTAATTTACTTTTGATTTTTTATCCCAGCAAATATGACTACAATGGTTTGTTTGTTCTAGGTGTGCAAGATGTGGTTCTTTCACACATATACATGTATCTATTCTTCCTCGCATCCTTTTCCCACGTAGGTCATGACACAATGTTGAGTAGTCTTCCCCTGGTCTTCCATACGTCTTTGGTGGTTATATATTTCACCTGGTTTGTATATCTCTGTTAACCCCAATATGGTAATGTATCCAATCCTCATCCCTTTCTATGGGGTGAACCATAAGTTTTTTAATGAATCTGCGATTGCCTTTCTCTGTGGAAATATCTTCATTGGTATCAATTTTTAAGTAACTCCTAAAAGTGATGTGATAGGATATGTGTCTTTTGCTTTCTCACTTATTACAGGAGGCGTGATTACGTCTAGACTCATCTATGGTGCTTGCAAATGGCATGGTTTCATTTTTTTCCCTAGCGAATATTCCATCTGTACATGGAGGAGTTCTTCTTTGTCCCCCCATGTGTTGGTGGATTTTTTGGTTACTTCCATATCTTGGCTATTGTAATACTGTGCAATGCAGATTTGCCTGCCTGTGTCTTTCCAATTCTCTCTTCTTAGATTATAGGTCGAGGAGTGGGCCTGCTGGATCATATGGTAGATCGATGCTTACCTTTGTAAGGCACCTCCATTCTGTTCTCATTCATGGCCCTTTCCAACTTACGTCCCACTTGAATTTGAGGGTATGCATTTCTCCACAACACCTTCAGCATTCATTGTTTGTAGTTTTCTTGCTGATGGTTACTCTGACAAGTGTGAGCTGATACCTCTCTGTGCTTGAATTCGAATGTGCCACATGATCCGTTGAAGTTGAGCTTTAAGGCATGTCCTTTTTATTTTTCAAGCTGTGATTACCCCTTAGTTCTTCAAAGTGTTCTCTTTAAGTATGTGTCACATTTTGAAATGTTTTGGCCATTACCTCCCTCAAGACATTTTGAGGGCAGGTTTCATTTACAGTTCTGCAGTACTTGTTCTTATGAAATGACCATTAGCACAGGCTTTAAAGCCGCTTTGGCAGGTAACTGCCAGAGGGCGGCAGCCTTTCTATGTCCCCCACCCTGGTAACTAGGGAAAAGCCCTTGCGGCCTGTGGTGTTTCTCGGTTATAAGTTAGAGTGGAGTCTGCCCGGACAAACCCACACAAGCTGATGTCTCCTTACTTTTGTTGGATTTTGAAATTTAATTTTTATTTTTTATTGGAGTAATTTTCCACTGTGTACGTGGACCACTTCTACTTTGTGCATTCCTCGGTTGATGGACATTTTCATTGCTTCCAAGTGTTAGCTATGGTAAATATTGTTGGAGTGCACGATTGCCAGCCTGTGACTTTTGGATTCTCATTTTCTCAGGTGATAGGCCCAGCAGTGGGTGTGATTGATTGACTGCTAGCACCGTGTTTCCCTTTTCAAAGCACCTTCTTTGTGTTTTCATTAGTGGCTCTTACCACGTCCCCCTTAGAATGGAGGGTACGCATTTCTCCACAATCGCTTCAGCATTTATTGTGTGCAGCATTTATGCTAATGGCCCTTCTGGCTGCTGTGAGCTGATAGGTTTTTGTAATCTGGGTTTGCATGTCTTTGAAAATTCGTAAAACTCATCATTTCTCTCCACCGTTTTCCTTTCCGTTAAAAAAAAGCAAACAAGTGGGAGAACAATACAACTCTTGAAATTGTCGTCTTGGAAGGTGGCCCTCTTTTGAATTTTTTGGTCGATTTTCCACCCCTGAATTGTTTTAGAGAGCAGGTGTCATTTACCGAAATGCAGTTTGGCGAATATTTTGTGACCTTTAGCAATGGGTTTAAAGCTGCTGTTGTGGGAAGTGGCCTCAAGGAAGCAGCATTTCTCCATTCCCAAAGCTGGGTACTAGGGCAGCAGAGCCTTTCTGGAAGTCATGTTCCTAGGTTGTAAATTACATTGGAATGTGCATGGAGAAACCCCCATAAGTTTATGTCTCATTATTTCTTCTTGGTTTTAAATTTTTTTTTTTATTTGGTGTAAAGCTTAGAATATTGTTTGTCCTAGGTGTACACAATCTGGTCCATTTGTACATTATATATGTGTATTCAAGTACAGATCCTCTTCCCATGTAAAATGTCACAGAGGGTTCCGCAGACCTCCCTTGCTATATGGTCGGTCTTTTCAAGATATGTATATAATATGCGTTTGTATACATATAGTAACACTAATCTTAATTTATCCATTCCCCCCACCTTTCCTTTTAGATGAGCATAGTTTGTTTTCTAAGTCTGTGAGTGTCTTTCTCTGTGGAAATATGTTCATTTTTGTCAGTTATTAGATAACGCCTATAAGTGATATCATAGAATATAGGTCTTTTGCTTTCTGACTTACCTCATGTTTCATGATTATCTCCAGACTCATTTGTGGTGCCTCAGAGAGCAATGGTTCATTGTTTTCCATGGCTAATATTCCATTGTGTACATGGACCACTTCTTCTTTATCCATTCACCTCTTGTTGGATATTTTGATTGCTTCACTGTCTTGGCTATTGTGAATAAGGCTGCACTGCAGGTTTTTCGGTCTGTGTCTTCTCGATTCTTGTCTTCTCAGGTGAGAGGTCCAATGGTGCGCCTGCTGGATTGAATGCTACCTCCATTTTTACGTTTAAACACAGCTCCTTTCTTTTCTCACTATTGGCTGTTACCCCTTTACGTCTCACCAGCAGGTAGAGGGTACACAGTTCTCTAAAACCCCTTCAGCATTTATTGTTCGTAGACTTTTTGCTGATGGTCAGTCGACTGGTGTAAGTTGAAACTTTTTGTAGATTAGATTGCATGGGTCTAACACTCCCCGAGGTTGAGCTGTTATCCATTTTCCTTTTTTTTTAAAAGAGTGTGTGTAAAACTTAACTCTTCATACTCTCTTCTTGAAACATTTGCCTGTTTTAAATTTTTTGTCCATTCCCTACTTCAGCACAATTTTTTAGGGCAGGTGTCCTTTACAGCCCTGAGCCCTTGTGAATGTTAAGTGAACATTAGCTGTGACTTTAAAGCTGCTCTTGCAGGAAACGGCCACAAGGTGGCAGCATTTCTCCTTTACCAAATTTGGTTACTAGGGAAACACAGCCTTAAGGGAAGTGGTGTTCTAGGTTGTAAATTAGAATGGAATGTGCCAGGAAAAAAACCTTTAAGGTTATGTCTCATTACTTCTTGTTCATAGTTGTAATTTACTATTGATTTTTTATCCCAGCAAATATGACTACAATGGTTTGTTTATTCTAGGTGTGCAAGATGTGGTTCTTTCACACATATACATTTATCTATTCTTCCTCACATCCTTTTCCCACGTACGTCATGACACAATATTGAGTAGTCTTCTCCTGGTCTTCCGTACGTCTTTGGTGGTTATATATTTCACCTGGTTTGTATATCTCTGTTAACCCCAATATGGTAATGTATCCAATCCTCATCCCTTTCTATGGGGTGAACCATAAGTTTTTTAATGAATCTGCGATTGCCTTTCTCTGTGGAAATATCTTCATTGGTATCAATTTTTAAGTAACTCCTAAAAGTGATGTGATAGGATATGTGTCTTTTGCTTTCTCACTTACTATAGGAGGCGTGATTACGTCTGGACTCATCTATGGTGCTTGCAAATGGCATTGTTTCATTTTTTTCACTAGCGAATATTCTATCTGTACATGGAGGAGTTCTTCTTTGTCCGCCCATCTGTTGGTGGACTTTTTGGTTACTTCCATATCTTGGCTATTTTAATACTGTGCAATGCAGATTTGCCTGCCTGTTTCTTTCCAATTATCCCTTCTTAGATTATAGGTCGAGGAGTGGGCCTGCTGGATCATATGGTAGATCGATGTTTACCTTTGTAAGGCACCTCCATTCTGTTCTCATTCGTGGCCCTTTCCAACTTACGTCCCACTTGAACTTGAGGGTATGCATTTCTCCACAACGCCTTCAGCATTTATTGTTTGTAGTTTTCTTGCTGATGGTTATTCTGACAAGTGTGAGCTGATACCTCTCTGTGCTTGAATTCGAATGTGCCACATGATCCGTTGAAGTTGAGCTTTAAGGCATGTCCTTTTTATTTTTCAAGCTGTGATTACCCCTTAGTTCTTCAAAGTGTTCTCTTTAAGTATGTGTCACATTTTGAAATGTTTTGGCCATTACCTCCCTCAAGACATTTTGAGGGCAGGTTTCATTTACAGTTCTGCAGTACTTGTTCCTATGAAATGACCATTAGCACAGGCTTTAAAGCCGCTTTGGCAGGTAACTGCCAGAGGACGGCAGCCTCTCTATGTCCCCCACCCTGGTAACTAGGGAAAAGCCCTTGCGGCCTGTGGTGTTTCTCGGTTATAAATTAGATTGGAGTGTGCCCGGACAAACCCACACAAGCTGATGTCTCCTTACTTTTGTTGGATTTTGAAATTTAATTTTTATTTTTTATTGGAGTAATTTTCCACTGTGTACGTGGACCACTTCTACTTTGTGCATTCCTCGGTTGATGGACATTTTCATTGCTTCCAAGTGTTGGCTATGGTAAATATTGTTGGAGTGCAGGATTGCCAGCCTGTGACTTTTGGATTCTCATTTTCTCAGGTGATAGGCCCAGCAGTGGGTGTGATTGATTGACTGGTAGCACCGTGTTTCCCTTTTCAAAGCACCTTCTTTGTGTTTTCATTAGTGGCTCTTACCACGTCCCCCTTAGAATGGAGGGTACGCATTTCTCCACAATCGCTTCAGCATTTATTGTGTGCAGCATTTATGCTAATGGCCCTTCTGGCTGCTGTGAGCTGATAGGTTTTTGTAATCTGGGTTTGCATGTCTTTGAAAATTCGTAAAATTCATCATTTCTCTCTACCGTTTTCTTTTCTGTTAAAAATAAAGAAAACAATTGGGAGTACAATACAACTCTTGAAATTGTCTTCTTGGAAGGTGGCTCTCTTTTGAATTTTTTGGTCGATTTTCCACCCCAGAATTGTTTTAGAGAGCTGGTGTCATTTACCGAAATGCAGTTTGGCGAATATTTTGTGACCTTTAGCAATGGGTTTAAAGCTGCTGTTGTGGGAAGTGGCCTCAAGGAGGCAGCATTTCTCCATTCCCAAAGCTGGGTACTAGGGCAGCAGAGCCTTTCTGGAAGTCATGTTCCTAGGTTGTAAATTACATTGGAATGTGCATGGAGAAACCCCCATAAGTTTATGTCTCATTATTTCTTCTTGGTTTTAATTTTTTTTTTATTTGGGATAAAGCTTAGAATATTGTTTGTCCTAGGTGTACACAATCTGGTCCATTTGTACATTATATATGTGTATTCAAGTACAGATCCTCTTCCCATGTAAAATGTTACAGAGGGTTCCGCAGACCTCCCTTGCTATATGGTCGGTCTTTTCGAGATATGTATATAATATGCGTTTGTATACATATAGTAACACTAATCTTAATTTATCCATTCCCCCCACCTTTCCTTTTAGATGAGCATAGTTTGTTTTCTAAGTCTGTGAGTGTCTTTCTCTGTGGAAATATGTTCATTTGTGTCAGTTATTAGATAACGCCTATAAGTGATATCATAGAATATAGGTCTTTTGCTTTCTGACTTACCTCATGTTTCATGATTATCTCCAGACTCATTTGTGGTGCCTCAGAGAGCAATGGTTCATTGTTTTCCATGGCTAATATTCCATTGTGTACATGGACCACTTCTTCTTTATCCATTCACCTCTTGTTGGACATTTTGATTGCTTCACTGTCTTGGCTGTTGTGAATAAGTCTGCACTGCAGCTTTTGCGGCCTGTGTCTTCTCGATTCTTGTCTTCTCAGGTGAGAGGTCCAATGGTGCGCCTGCTGGATTGAATGGTACCTCCATTTTTACTTTTAAACACAGCTCCTTTCTGTTCTCATTATTGCCTGTTACCCCTTTACGTCTCACCAGCAGGTAGAGGGTACAAAGTTCTCTAAAACCCCTTCAGCATTTATCGTTCGTAGACATTTTGCTGATTGTCAGTCGACTGGTGTAAGTCGAAACTTTTTGTAGATTAGATTGCATGGGTCTAACACTCCCCGAGGTTGAGCTGTTATCCATTTTCCTTTTTTTTTAAAAGAGTGTGTGTAAAACTTAACTCTTCATACTCTCTTCTTGAAACATTTGCCTGTTTTAAATTTTTTGTCCATTCCCTACTTCAGCACAATTTTTTAGGGCAGGTGTCCTTTACAGCCCTGAGCCCTTGTGAATGTTAAGTGAACATTAGCTGTGACTTTAAAGCTGCTCTTGCAGGAAACGGCCACAAGGTGGCAGCATTTCTCCTTTACCAAATTTGGTTACTAGGGAAACACAGCCTTAAGGGAAGTGGTGTTCTAGGTTGTAAATTAGAATGGAATGTGCCAGGAGAAAGCCCTTTAAGTTTATGTCCTATTACTTCTTGTTCATAGTTGTAATTTACTTTTTATTTTTTATCCCAGCAAATATGACTACAATGATTTGTTTGTTCTAGGTGTGCAAGATGTGGTTCTTTCACACATATACATGTATCTATTCTTCCTCGCAACCTTTTCCCACGTAGGTCATGACACAATGTTGAGTAGTCTTCCCCTGATCTTCCATACGTCTTTGGTGGTTATATATTTCACCTGGTTTGTATATCTCTGTTAACCCCAATATGGTAATGTATCCAATCCTCATCCCTTTCTATGGGGTGAACCATAAGTTTTTTAATGAATCTGCGATTGCCTTTCTCTGTGGAAATATCTTCATTGGTATCAATTTTTAAGTAACTCCTAAAAGTGATGTGATAGGATATGTGTCTTTTGCTTTCTCACTTACTATAGGAGGCGTGATTACGTCTGGACTCATCTATGGTGCTTGCAAATGGCATTGTTTCATTTTTTTCACTAGCGAATATTCCATCTGTACATGGAGGAGTTCTTCTTTGTCCCCCCATCTGTTGGTGGACTTTTTGGTTACTTCCATATCTTGGCTGTTTTAATACTGTGCAATGCAGATTTGCCTGCCTGTGTCTTTCCAATTATCTCTTCTTAGATTATAGGTCGAGGAGTGGGCCTGCTGGATCATATGCTAGATCGATGTTTACCTTTGTTAGGCACCTCCATTCTGTTCTCATTCGTGGCCCTTTCCAACTTACGTCCCACTTGAACTTGAGGGTATGCATTTCTCCACAACGCCTTCAGCATTTATTGTTTGTAGTTTTCTTGCTGATGGTTATTCTGACAAGTGTGAGCTGATACCTCTCTGTGCTTGAATTCGAATGTGCCACATAATCCGTTGAAGTTGAGCTTTAAGGCATGTCCGTTTTATTTTTCAAGCTGTGATTACCCCTTAGTTCTTCAAAGTGTTCTCTTTAAGTATGTGTCACATTTTGAAATGTTTTGGCCATTACCTCCCTCAAGACATTTTGAGGGCAGGTTTCATTTACAGTTCTGCAGTACTTGTTCCTATGAAAAGACCATTAGCACAGGCTTTAAAGCCGATTTGGCAGGTAACTGCCAGAGGACGGCAGCCTCTCTATGTCCCCCACCCTGGTAACTAGGGAAAAGCCCTTGCGGCCTGTGGTGTTTCTCGGTTATAAATTAGAGTGGAGTGTGCCCGGACAAACCCACACAAGCTGATGTCTCCTTACTTTTGTTGGATTTTGAAATTTAATTTTTATTTTTTATTGGAGTAATTTTCCACTGTGTACGTGGACCACTTCTACTTTGTGCATTCCTCGGTTGATGGACATTTTCATTGCTTCCAAGTGTTAGCTATGGTAAATATTGTTGGAGTGCACGATTGCCAGCCTGTGACTTTTGGATTCTCATTTTCTCAGGTGATAGGCCCAGCAGTGGGTGTGATTGATTGACTGCTAGCACCGTGTTTCCCTTTTCAAAGCACCTTCTTTGTGTTTTCATTAGTGGCTCTTACCACGTCCCCCTTAGAATGGAGGGTACGCATTTCTCCACAATCGCTTCAGCATTTATTGTGTGCAGCATTTATGCTAATGGCCCTTCTGGCTGCTGTGAGCTGATAGGTTTTTGTAATCTGGGTTTGCATGTCTTTGAAAATTCGTAAAACTCATCATTTCTCTCCACCGTTTTCCTTTCCGTTAAAAAAAAGCAAACAATTGGGAGAACAATACAACTCTTGAAATTGTCGTCTTGGAAGGTGGCCCTCTTTTGAATTTTTTGGTCGATTTTCCACCCCTGAATTGTTTTAGAGAGCAGGTGTCATTTACCGAAATGCAGTTTGGCGAATATTTTGTGACCTTTAGCAATGGGTTTAAAGCTGCTGTTGTGGGAAGTGGCCTCAAGGAAGCAGCATTTCTCCATTCCCAAAGCTGGGTACTAGGGCAGCAGAGCCTTTCTGGAAGTCATGTTCCTAGGTTGTAAATTACATTGGAATGTGCATGGAGAAACCCCCATAAGTTTATGTCTCATTATTTCTTCTTGGTTTTAATTTTTTTTTTTTTATTTGGGGTAAAGCTTAGAATATTGTTTGTCCTAGGTGTACACAATCTGGTCCATTTGTACATTATATATGTGTATTCAAGTACAGATCCTCTTCCCATGTAAAATGTCACAGAGGGTTCCGCAGACCTCCCTTGCTATATGGTCGGTCTTTTCAAGATATGTATATAATATGCGTTTGTATACATATAGTAACACTAATCTTAATTTATCCATTCCCCCCACCTTTCCTTTTAGATGAACATAGTTTCTTTTCTAAGTCTGTGAGTGTCTTTCTCTGTGGAAATATGTTCATTTGTGTCAGTTATTAGATAACGCCTATAAGTGATATCATAGAATATAGGTCTTTTGCTTTCTGACTTACCTCATGTTTCATGATTATCTCCAGACTCATTTGTGGTGCCTCAGAGAGCAATGGTTCATTGTTTTCCATGGCTAATATTCCATTGTGTACATGGACCACTTCTTCTTTATCCATTCACCTCTTGTTGGATATTTTGATTGCTTCACTGTCTTGGCTATTGTGAATAAGGCTGCACTGCAGGTTTTTCGGTCTGTGTCTTCTCGATTCTTGTCTTCTCAGGTGAGAGGTCCAATGGTGCGCCTGCTGGATTGAATGCTACCTCCATTTTTACGTTTAAACACAGCTCCTTTCTTTTCTCACTATTGGCTGTTACCCCTTTACGTCTCACCAGCAGGCAGAGGGTACACAGTTCTGTAAAACCCCTTCAGCATTTATTGTTCGTAGACTTTTTGCTGATGGTCAGTCGACTGGTGTAAGTTGAAACTTTTTGTAGATTAGATTGCATGGGTCTAACACTCCCCGAGGTTGAGCTGTTATCCATTTTCCTTTTTTTTTAAAAGAGTGTGTGTAAAACTTAACTCTTCATACTCTCTTCTTGAAACATTTGCCTGTTTTAAATTTTTTGTCCATTCCCTACTTCAGCACAATTTTTTAGGGCAGGTGTCCTTTACAGCCCTGAGCCCTTGTGAATGTTAAGTGAACATTAGCTGTGACTTTAAAGCTGCTCTTGCAGGAAACGGCCACAAGGTGGCAGCATTTCTCCTTTACCAAATTTGGTTACTAGGGAAACACAGCCTTAAGGGAAGTGGTGTTCTAGGTTGTAAATTAGAATGGAATGTGCCAGGAAAAAAACCTTTAAGGTTATGTCTCATTACTTCTTGTTCATAGTTGTAATTTACTTTTGATTTTTTATCCCAGCAAATATGACTACAATGGTTTGTTTATTCTAGGTGTGCAAGATGTGGTTCTTTCACACATATACATGTATCTATTCTTCCTCACATCCTTTTCCCACGTACGTCATGACACAATATTGAGTAGTCTTCTCCTGGTCTTCCGTACGTCTTTGGTGGTTATATATTTCACCTGGTTTGTATATCTCTGTTAACCCCAATATGGTAATGTATCCAATCCTCATCCCTTTCTATGGGGTGAACCATAAGTTTTTTAATGAATCTGCGATTGCCTTTCTCTGTGGAAATATCTTCATTGGTATGAATTTTTAAGTAACTCCTAAAAGTGATGTGATAGGATATGTGTCTTTTGCTTTCTCACTTACTATAGGAGGCGTGATTACGTCTGGACTCATCTATGGTGCTTGCAAATAGCATTGTTTCATTTTTTTCACTAGCGAATATTCCATCTGTACATGGAGGAGTTCTTCTTTGTCCCCCCATGTGTTGGTGGATTTTTTGGTTACTTCCATATCTTGGCTATTGTAATACTGTGCAATGCAGATTTGCCTGCCTGTGTCTTTCCAATTCTCTCTTCTTAGATTATAGGTCGAGGAGTGGGCCTGCTGGATCATATGGTAGATCGATGTTTACCTTTGTAAGGCACCTCCATTCTGTTCTCATTCGTGGCCCTTTCCAACTTACGTCCCACTTGAACTTGAGGGTATGCATTTCTCCACAACGCCTTCAGCATTTATTGTTTGTAGTTTTCTTGCTGATGGTTATTCTGACAAGTGTGAGCTGATACCTCTCTGTGCTTGAATTCGAATGTGCCACATGATCCGTTGAAGTTGAGCTTTAAGGCATGTCCTTTTTATTTTTCAAGCTGTGATTACCCCTTAGTTCTTCAAAGTGTTCTCTTTAAGTATGTGTCACATTTTGAAATGTTTTGGCCATTACCTCCCTCAAGACATTTTGAGGGCAGGTTTCATTTACAGTTCTGCAGTACTTGTTCCTATGAAATGACCATTAGCACAGGCTTTAAAGCCGATTTGGCAGGTAACTGCCAGAGGGCGGCTGCCTTTCTATGTCCCCCACCCTGGTAACTAGGGAAAAGCCCTTGCGGCCTGTGGTGTTTCTCGGTTATAAATTAGAGTGGAGTGTACCCGGACAAACCCACACAAGCTGATGTCTCCTTACTTTTGTTGGATTTTGAAATTTAATTTTTATTTTTTATTGGAGTAATTTTCCACTGTGTACGTGGACCACTTCTACTTTGTGCATTCCTCGGTTGATGGACATTTTCATTGCTTCCAAGTGTTGGCTATGGTAAATATTGTTGGCGTGCATGATTGCCAGCCTGTGACTTTTGGATTCTCATTTTCTCAGGTGATAGGCCCAGCAGTGGGTGTGATTGATTGACTGCTAGCACCGTGTTTCCCTTTTCAAAGCACCTTCTTTGTGTTTTCATTAGTGGCTCTTACCACGTCCCCCTTAGACTCGAGGGTACGCATTTCTCCACAATCACTTCAGCATTTATTGTGTGCAGGATTTATGCTAATGGCCCTTCTGGCTGCTGTGAGCTCATAGGTTTTTGTAATCTGGGTTTGCATGTCTTTGAAAATTCGTAAAACTCATCATTTCTCTCCACCGTTTTCTTTTCTGTTAAAAAAAAAGGAAACAATTGGGAGTACAATACAACTCTTGAAATTGTCTTCTTGGAAGGTGGCCCTCTTTTGAATTTTTTGGTCGATTTTCCACCCCAGAATTGTTTTAGAGAGCAGGTGTCATTTACCGAAATGCAGTTTGGCGAATATTTTGTGACCTTTAGCAATGGGTTTAAAGCTGCTGTTGTGGGAAGTGGCCTCAAGGAGGCAGCATTTCTCCATTCCCAAAGCTGGGTACTAGGGCAGCAGAGCCTTTCTGGAAGTCATGTTCCTAGGTTGTAAATTACATTGGAATGTGCATGGAGAAACCCCCATAAGTTTATGTCTCATTATTTCTTCTTGGTTTTAATTTTTTTTTTATTTGGGATAAAGCTTAGAATATTGTTTGTCCTAGGTGTACACAATCTGGTCCATTTGTACATTATATATGTGTATTCAAGTACAGATCCTCTTCCCATGTAAAATGTTACAGAGGGTTCCGCAGACCTCCCTTGCTATATGGTCGGTCTTTTCGAGATATGTATATAATATGCGTTTGTATACATATAATAACACTAATCTTAATTTATCCATTCCCCCCACCTTTCCTTTTAGATGAGCCTAGTTTGTTTTCTAAGTCTGTGAGTGTCTTTCTCTGTGGAAATATGTTCATTTGTGTCAGTTATTAGATAACGCCTATACGTGATATCATAGAATATAGGTCTTTTGCTTTCCGACTTACCTCATGTTTCGTGATTATCTCCAGACTCATTTGTGGTGCCTCAGAGAGCAATGGTTCATTGTTTTCCATGGCTAATATTCCATTGTGTACATGGACCACTTCTTCTTTATCCATTCACCTCTTGTTGGACATTTTGATTGCTTCAATGTCTTGGCTATTGTGAATAAGGCTGCACTGCAGCTTTTGCGGCCTGTGTCTTCTCGATTCTTGTCTTCTCAGGTGAGAGGTCCAATGGTGCGCCTGCTGGATTGAATGGTACCTCCATTTTTACTTTTAAACACAGCTCCTTTCTGTTCTCATTATTGCCTGTTACCCCTTTACGTCTCACCAGCAGTTAGAGGGTACAAATTTCTCTAAAACCCCTTCAGCATTTATCGTTTGTAGACTTTTTGCTGATGGTCAGGCGACTGGGGTAGGTTGAAACTTTTTGTAGATTAGATTGCATGGGTCTAACACTCCGTGAGGTTGAGATTTTATCCATTTCCCTTTTTTTTTAAAAAGAGCGTGAGTAAAACTTAACTCTTCATACTCTCTTCTTGAAACATTTGCCTGTTTTGAGTTTTTTCGTCCTTTCCCTACTTCAGCACAATTTTTTAGGGCAGGTGTCCTTTAAAGCCCTGAGTCCTTGTGAATGTTAAGTGACCATTAGCTGTGAGTTTAAAGCTGTTCTTGCAGGAAACGGCCACAAGGTGGCAGCCTTTCCCCGTTACCAAATTTGTTTACTAGGGAAACAGAGCCTTAATGGAAGTGGTGTTCTAGGTTGTAAATTAGAATGGAATGTGCCAGGAGAAAGCCCTTTAAGTTTATGTCCTATTACTTCTTGTTCATAGTTGTAATTTACTTTTTATTTTTTATCCCAGCAAATATGACTACAATGGTTTGTTTGTTCTAGGTGTGCAAGATGTGGTTCTTTCACACATATACATGTATCTATTCTTCCTCGCATCCTTTTCCCACGTAGGTCATGACACAATGTTGAGTAGTCTTCCCCTGGTCTTCCGTACGTCTTTGGTGGTTATATATTTCACCTGGTTTGTATATCTCTGTTAACCCCAATATGGTAATGTATCCAATCCTCATCCCTTTCTATGGGGTGAACCATAAGTTTTTTAATGAATCTGCGATTGCCTTTCTCTGTGGAAATATCTTCATTGGTATCAATTTTTAGGTAACTCCTAAAAGTGATGTGATAGGATATGTGTCTTTTGCTTTCTCACTTACTATAGGAGGCGTGATTACGTCTGGACTCATCTATGGTGCTTGCAAATGGCATTGTTTCATTTTTTTCACTAGCGAATATTCCATCTGTACATGGAGGAGTTCTTCTTTGTCCCTCCATCTGTTGGTGGACTTTTTGGTTACTTCCATATCTTGGCTGTTTTAATACTGTGCAATGCAGATTTGCCTGCCTGTGTCTTTCCAATTATCTCTTCTTAGATTATAGGTCGAGGAGTGGGCCTGCTGGATCATATGGTAGATCGATGTTTACCTTTGTAAGGCACCTCCATTCTGTTCTCATTCGTGGCCCTTTCCAACTTACGTCCCACTTGAACTTGAGGGTATGCATTTCTCCACAACGCCTTCAGCATTTATTGTTTGTAGTTTTCTTGCTGATGGTTATTCTGAGAAGTGTGAGCTGATACCTCTCTGTGCTTGAATTCGAATGTGCCACATGATCCGTTGAAGTTGAGCTTTAAGGCATGTCCTTTTTATTTTTCAAGCTGTTATTACCCCTTAGTTCTTCAAAGTGTTCTCTTTAAGTATGTGTCACATTTTGAAATGTTTTGGCCATTACCTCCCTCAAGACATTTTGAGGGCAGGTTTCATTTACAGTTCTGCAGTACTTGTTCCTATGAAATGACCATTAGCACAGGCTTTAAAGCCGCTTTGGCAGGTAACTGCCAGAGGACGGCAGCCTCTCTATGTCCCCCACCCTGGTAACTAGGGAAAAGCCCTTGCGGCCTGTGGTGTTTCTCGGTTATAAATTAGAGTGGAGTGTGCCCGGACAAACCCACACAAGCTGATGTCTCCTTACTTTTGTTGGATTTTGAAATTTAATTTTTATTTTTTATTGGAGTAATTTTCCACTGTGTACGTGGACCACTTCTACTTTGTGCATTCCTCGGTTGATGGACATTTTCATTGCTTCCAAGTGTTAGCTATGGTAAATATTGTTGGAGTGCACGATTGCCAGCCTGTGACTTTTGGATTCTCATTTTCTCAGGTGATAGGCCCAGCAGTGGGTGTGATTGATTGACTGCTAGCACCGTGTTTCCCTTTTCAAAGCACCTTCTTTGTGTTTTCATTAGTGGCTCTTACCACGTCCCCCTTAGAATGGAGGGTACGCATTTCTCCACAATCGCTTCAGCATTTATTGTGTGCAGCATTTATGCTAATGGCCCTTCTGGCTGCTGTGAGCTGATAGGTTTTTGTAATCTGGGTTTGCATGTCTTTGAAAATTCGTAAAACTCATCATTTCTCTCCACCGTTTTCCTTTCCGTTAAAAAAAAGCAAACAATTGGGAGAACAATACAACTCTTGAAATTGTCGTCTTGGAAGGTGGCCCTCTTTTGAATTTTTTGGTCGATTTTCCACCCCTGAATTGTTTTAGAGAGCAGGTGTCATTTACCGAAATGCAGTTTGGCGAATATTTTGTGACCTTTAGCAATGGGTTTAAAGCTGCTGTTGTGGGAAGTGGCCTCAAGGAAGCAGCATTTCTCCATTCCCAAAGCTGGGTACTAGGGCAGCAGAGCCTTTCTGGAAGTCATGTTCCTAGGTTGTAAATTACATTGGAATGTGCATGGAGAAACCCCCATAAGTTTATGTCTCATTATTTCTTCTTGGTTTTAATTTTTTTTTTTTTATTTGGGGTAAAGCTTAGAATATTGTTTGTCCTAGGTGTACACAATCTGGTCCATTTGTACATTATATATGTGTATTCAAGTACAGATCCTCTTCCCATGTAAAATGTCACAGAGGGTTCCGCAGACCTCCCTTGCTATATGGTCGGTCTTTTCAAGATATGTATATAATATGCGTTTGTATACATATAGTAACACTAATCTTAATTTATCCATTCCCCCCACCTTTCCTTTTAGATGAACATAGTTTCTTTTCTAAGTCTGTGAGTGTCTTTCTCTGTGGAAATATGTTCATTTGTGTCAGTTATTAGATAACGCCTATAAGTGATATCATAGAATATAGGTCTTTTGCTTTCTGACTTACCTCATGTTTCATGATTATCTCCAGACTCATTTGTGGTGCCTCAGAGAGCAATGGTTCATTGTTTTCCATGGCTAATATTCCATTGTGTACATGGACCACTTCTTCTTTATCCATTCACCTCTTGTTGGATATTTTGATTGCTTCACTGTCTTGGCTATTGTGAATAAGGCTGCACTGCAGGTTTTTCGGTCTGTGTCTTCTCGATTCTTGTCTTCTCAGGTGAGAGGTCCAATGGTGCGCCTGCTGGATTGAATGCTACCTCCATTTTTACGTTTAAACACAGCTCCTTTCTTTTCTCACTATTGGCTGTTACCCCTTTACGTCTCACCAGCAGGCAGAGGGTACACAGTTCTGTAAAACCCCTTCAGCATTTATTGTTCGTAGACTTTTTGCTGATGGTCAGTCGACTGGTGTAAGTTGAAACTTTTTGTAGATTAGATTGCATGGGTCTAACACTCCCCGAGGTTGAGCTGTTATCCATTTTCCTTTTTTTTTAAAAGAGTGTGTGTAAAACTTAACTCTTCATACTCTCTTCTTGAAACATTTGCCTGTTTTAAATTTTTTGTCCATTCCCTACTTCAGCACAATTTTTTAGGGCAGGTGTCCTTTACAGCCCTGAGCCCTTGTGAATGTTAAGTGAACATTAGCTGTGACTTTAAAGCTGCTCTTGCAGGAAACGGCCACAAGGTGGCAGCATTTCTCCTTTACCAAATTTGGTTACTAGGGAAACACAGCCTTAAGGGAAGTGGTGTTCTAGGTTGTAAATTAGAATGGAATGTGCCAGGAAAAAAACCTTTAAGGTTATGTCTCATTACTTCTTGTTCATAGTTGTAATTTACTTTTGATTTTTTATCCCAGCAAATATGACTACAATGGTTTGTTTATTCTAGGTGTGCAAGATGTGGTTCTTTCACACATATACATGTATCTATTCTTCCTCACATCCTTTTCCCACGTACGTCATGACACAATATTGAGTAGTCTTCTCCTGGTCTTCCGTACGTCTTTGGTGGTTATATATTTCACCTGGTTTGTATATCTCTGTTAACCCCAATAAGATAATGTATCCAATCCTCATCCCTTTCTATGGGGTGAACCATAAGTTTTTTAATGAATCTGCGATTGCCTTTCTCTGTGGAAATATCTTCATTGGTATCAATTTTTAAGTAACTCCTAAAAGTGATGTGATAGGATATGTGTCTTTTGCTTTCTCACTTACTATAGGAGGCGTGATTACGTCTGGACTCATCTATGGTGCTTGCAAATAGCATTGTTTCATTTTTTTCACTAGCGAATATTCCATCTGTACATGGAGGAGTTCTTCTTTGTCCCCCCATGTGTTGGTGGATTTTTTGGTTACTTCCATATCTTGGCTATTGTAATACTGTGCAATGCAGATTTGCCTGCCTGTGTCTTTCCAATTCTCTCTTCTTAGATTATAGGTCGAGGAGTGGGCCTGCTGGATCATATGGTAGATCGATGTTTACCTTTGTAAGGCACCTCCATTCTGTTCTCATTCGTGGCCCTTTCCAACTTACGTCCCACTTGAACTTGAGGGTATGCATTTCTCCACAACGCCTTCAGCATTTATTGTTTGTAGTTTTCTTGCTGATGGTTATTCTGACAAGTGTGAGCTGATACCTCTCTGTGCTTGAATTCGAATGTGCCACATGATCCGTTGAAGTTGAGCTTTAAGGCATGTCCTTTTTATTTTTCAAGCTGTGATTACCCCTTAGTTCTTCAAAGTGTTCTCTTTAAGTATGTGTCACATTTTGAAATGTTTTGGCCATTACCTCCCTCAAGACATTTTGAGGGCAGGTTTCATTTACAGTTCTGCAGTACTTGTTCCTATGAAATGACCATTAGCACAGGCTTTAAAGCCGCTTTGGCAGGTAACTGCCAGAGGACGGCAGCCTCTCTATGTCCCCCACCCTGGTAACTAGGGAAAAGCCCTTGCGGCCTGTGGTGTTTCTCGGTTATAAATTAGATTGGAGTGTGCCCGGACAAACCCACACAAGCTGATGTCTCCTTACTTTTGTTGGATTTTGAAATTTAATTTTTATTTTTTATTGGAGTAATTTTCCACTGTGTACGTGGACCACTTCTACTTTGTGCATTCCTCGGTTGATGGACATTTTCATTGCTTCCAAGTGTTGGCTATGGTAAATATTGTTGGAGTGCAGGATTGCCAGCCTGTGACTTTTGGATTCTCATTTTCTCAGGTGATAGGCCCAGCAGTGGGTGTGATTGATTGACTGGTAGCACCGTGTTTCCCTTTTCAAAGCACCTTCTTTGTGTTTTCATTAGTGGCTCTTACCACGTCCCCCTTAGAATGGAGGGTACGCATTTCTCCACAATCGCTTCAGCATTTATTGTGTGCAGCATTTATGCTAATGGCCCTTCTGGCTGCTGTGAGCTGATAGGTTTTTGTAATCTGGGTTTGCATGTCTTTGAAAATTCGTAAAATTCATCATTTCTCTCTACCGTTTTCTTTTCTGTTAAAAATAAAGAAAACAATTGGGAGTACAATACAACTCTTGAAATTGTCTTCTTGGAAGGTGGCTCTCTTTTGAATTTTTTGGTCGATTTTCCACCCCAGAATTGTTTTAGAGAGCTGGTGTCATTTACCGAAATGCAGTTTGGCGAATATTTTGTGACCTTTAGCAATGGGTTTAAAGCTGCTGTTGTGGGAAGTGGCCTCAAGGAGGCAGCATTTCTCCATTCCCAAAGCTGGGTACTAGGGCAGCAGAGCCTTTCTGGAAGTCATGTTCCTAGGTTGTAAATTACATTGGAATGTGCATGGAGAAACCCCCATAAGTTTATGTCTCTTTATTTCTTCTTGGTTTTAATTTTTTTTTTATTTGGGATAAAGCTTAGAATATTGTTTGTCCTAGGTGTACACAATCTGGTCCATTTGTACATTATATATGTGTATTCAAGTACAGATCCTCTTCCCATGTAAAATGTAACAGAGGGTTCCGCAGACCTCCCTTGCTATATGGTCGGTCTTTTCGAGATATGTATATAATATGCGTTTGTATACATATAGTAACACTAATCTTAATTTATCCATTCCCCCCACCTTTCCTTTTAGATGAGCATAGTTTGTTTTCTAAGTCTGTGAGTGTCTTTCTCTGTGGAAATATGTTCATTTGTGTCAGTTATTAGATAACGCCTATAAGTGATATCATAGAATATAGGTCTTTTGCTTTCTGACTTACCTCATGTTTCATGATTATCTCCAGACTCATTTGTGGTGCCTCAGAGAGCAATGGTTCATTGTTTTCCATGGCTAATATTCCATTGTGTACATGGACCACTTCTTCTTTATCCATTCACCTCTTGTTGGACATTTTGATTGCTTCACTGTCTTGGCTGTTGTGAATAAGTCTGCACTGCAGCTTTTGCGGCCTGTGTCTTCTCGATTCTTGTCTTCTCAGGTGAGAGGTCCAATGGTGCGCCTGCTGGATTGAATGGTACCTCCATTTTTACTTTTAAACACAGCTCCTTTCTGTTCTCATTATTGCCTGTTACCCCTTTACGTCTCACCAGCAGGTAGAGGGTACAAAGTTCTCTAAAACCCCTTCAGCATTTATCGTTCGTAGACATTTTGCTGATTGTCAGTCGACTGGTGTAAGTCGAAACTTTTTGTAGATTAGATTGCATGGGTCTAACACTCCCCGAGGTTGAGCTGTTATCCATTTTCCTTTTTTTTTAAAAGAGTGTGTGTAAAACTTAACTCTTCATACTCTCTTCTTGAAACATTTGCCTGTTTTAAATTTTTTGTCCATTCCCTACTTCAGCACAATTTTTTAGGGCAGGTGTCCTTTACAGCCCTGAGCCCTTGTGAATGTTAAGTGAACATTAGCTGTGACTTTAAAGCTGCTCTTGCAGGAAACGGCCACAAGGTGGCAGCATTTCTCCTTTACCAAATTTGGTTACTAGGGAAACACAGCCTTAAGGGAAGTGGTGTTCTAGGTTGTAAATTAGAATGGAATGTGCCAGGAGAAAGCCCTTTAAGTTTATGTCCTATTACTTCTTGTTCATAGTTGTAATTTACTTTTTATTTTTTATCCCAGCAAATATGACTACAATGATTTGTTTGTTCTAGGTGTGCAAGATGTGGTTCTTTCACACATATACATGTATCTATTCTTCCTCGCAACCTTTTCCCACGTAGGTCATGACACAATGTTGAGTAGTCTTCCCCTGGTCTTCCATACGTCTTTGGTGGTTATATATTTCACCTGGTTTGTATATCTCTGTTAACCCCAATATGGTAATGTATCCAATCCTCATCCCTTTCTATGGGGTGAACCATAAGTTTTTTAATGAATCTGCGATTGCCTTTCTCTGTGGAAATATCTTCATTGGTATCAATTTTTAAGTAACTCCTAAAAGTGATGTGATAGGATATGTGTCTTTTGCTTTCTCACTTACTATAGGAGGCGTGATTACGTCTGGACTCATCTATGGTGCTTGCAAATGGCATTGTTTCATTTTTTTCACTAGCGAATATTCCATCTGTACATGGAGGAGTTCTTCTTTGTCCCCCCATCTGTTGGTGGACTTTTTGGTTACTTCCATATCTTGGCTGTTTTAATACTGTGCAATGCAGATTTGCTTGCCTGTGTCTTTCCAATTATCTCTTCTTAGATTATAGGTCGAGGAGTGGGCCTGCTGGATCATATGCTAGATCGATGTTTACCTTTGTTAGGCACCTCCATTCTGTTCTCATTCGTGGCCCTTTCCAACTTACGTCCCACTTGAACTTGAGGGTATGCATTTCTCCACAACGCCTTCAGCATTTATTGTTTGTAGTTTTCTTGCTGATGGTTATTCTGACAAGTGTGAGCTGATACCTCTCTGTGCTTGAATTCGAATGTGCCACATAATCCGTTGAAGTTGAGCTTTAAGGCATGTCCGTTTTATTTTTCAAGCTGTGATTACCCCTTAGTTCTTCAAAGTGTTCTCTTTAAGTATGTGTCACATTTTGAAATGTTTTGGCCATTACCTCCCTCAAGACATTTTGAGGGCAGGTTTCAATTACAGTTCTGCAGTACTTGTTCCTATGAAATGACCATTAGCACAGGCTTTAAAGCCGATTTGGCAGGTAACTGCCAGAGGACGGCAGCCTCTCTATGTCCCCCACCCTGGTAACTAGGGAAAAGCCCTTGCGGCCTGTGGTGTTTCTCGGTTATAAATTAGAGTGGAGTGTGCCCGGACAAACACAGACAAGCTGATGTCTCCTTACTTTTGTTGGATTTTGAAATTTAATTTTTATTTTTTATTGGAGTAATTTTCCACTGTGTACGTGGACCACTTCTACTTTGTGCATTCCTCGGTTGATGGACATTTTCATTGCTTCCAAGTGTTAGCTATGGTAAATATTGTTGGAGTGCACGATTGCCAGCCTGTGACTTTTGGATTCTCATTTTCTCAGGTGATAGGCCCAGCAGTGGGTGTGATTGATTGACTGCTAGCACCGTGTTTCCCTTTTCAAAGCACCTTCTTTGTGTTTTCATTAGTGGCTCTTACCACGTCCCCCTTAGAATGGAGGGTACGCATTTCTCCACAATCGCTTCAGCATTTATTGTGTGCAGCATTTATGCTAATGGCCCTTCTGGCTGCTGTGAGCTGATAGGTTTTTGTAATCTGGGTTTGCATGTCTTTGAAAATTCGTAAAACTCATCATTTCTCTCCACCGTTTTCCTTTCCGTTAAAAAAAAGCAAACAATTGGGAGAACAATACAACTCTTGAAATTGTCGTCTTGGAAGGTGGCCCTCTTTTGAATTTTTTGGTCGATTTTCCACCCCTGAATTGTTTTAGAGAGCAGGTGTCATTTACCGAAATGCAGTTTGGCGAATATTTTGTGACCTTTAGCAATGGGTTTAAAGCTGCTGTTGTGGGAAGTGGCCTCAAGGAAGCAGCATTTCTCCATTCCCAAAGCTGGGTACTAGGGCAGCAGAGCCTTTCTGGAAGTCATGTTCCTAGGTTGTAAATTACATTGGAATGTGCATGGAGAAACCCCCATAAGTTTATGTCTCATTATTTCTTCTTGGTTTTAATTTTTTTTTTTTTTATTTGGGGTAAAGCTTAGAATATTGTTTGTCCTAGGTGTACACAATCTGGTCCATTTGTACATTATATATGTGTATTCAAGTACAGATCCTCTTCCCATGTAAAATGTCACAGAGGGTTCCGCAGACCTCCCTTGCTATATGGTCGGTCTTTTCAAGATATGTATATAATATGCGTTTGTATACATATAGTAACACTAATCTTAATTTATCCATTCCCCCCACCTTTCCTTTTAGATGAGCATAGTTTCTTTTCTAAGTCTGTGAGTGTCTTTCTCTGTGGAAATATGTTCATTTGTGTCAGTTATTAGATAACGCCTATAAGTGATATCATAGAATATAGGTCTTTTGCTTTCTGACTTACCTCATGTTTCATGATTATCTCCAGACTCATTTGTGGTGCCTCAGAGAGCAATGGTTCATTGTTTTCCATGGCTAATATTCCATTGTGTACATGGACCACTTCTTCTTTATCCATTCACCTCTTGTTGGATATTTTGATTGCTTCACTGTCTTGGCTATTGTGAATAAGGCTGCACTGCAGGTTTTTCGGTCTGTGTCTTCTCGATTCTTGTCTTCTCATGTGAGAGGTCCAATGGTGCGCCTGCTGGATTGAATGCTACCTCCATTTTTACGTTTAAACACAGCTCCTTTCTTTTCTCACTATTGGCTGTTACCCCTTTACGTCTCACCAGCAGGCAGAGGGTACACAGTTCTGTAAAACCCCTTCAGCATTTATTGTTCGTAGACTTTTTGCTGATGGTCAGTCGACTGGTGTAAGTTGAAACTTTTTGTAGATTAGATTGCATGGGTCTAACACTCCCCGAGGTTGAGCTGTTATCCATTTTCCTTTTTTTTTAAAAGAGTGTGTGTAAAACTTAACTCTTCATACTCTCTTCTTGAAACATTTGCCTGTTTTAAATTTTTTGTCCATTCCCTACTTCAGCACAATTTTTTAGGGCAGGTGTCCTTTACAGCCCTGAGCCCTTGTGAATGTTAAGTGAACATTAGCTGTGACTTTAAAGCTGCTCTTGCAGGAAACGGCCACAAGGTGGCAGCATTTCTCCTTTACCAAATTTGGTTACTAGGGAAACACAGCCTTAAGGGAAGTGGTGTTCTAGGTTGTAAATTAGAATGGAATGTGCCAGGAAAAAAACCTTTAAGGTTATGTCTCATTACTTCTTGTTCATAGTTGTAATTTACTTTTGATTTTTTATCCCAGCAAATATGACTACAATGGTTTGTTTATTCTAGGTGTGCAAGATGTGGTTCTTTCACACATATACATGTATCTATTCTTCCTCACATCCTTTTCCCACGTACGTCATGACACAATATTGAGTAGTCTTCTCCTGGTCTTCCGTACGTCTTTGGTGGTTATATATTTCACCTGGTTTGTATATCTCTGTTAACCCCAATATGGTAATGTATCCAATCCTCATCCCTTTCTATGGGGTGAACCATAAGTTTTTTAATGAATCTGCGATTGCCTTTCTCTGTGGAAATATCTTCATTGGTATCAATTTTTAAGTAACTCCTAAAAGTGATGTGATAGGATATGTGTCTTTTGCTTTCTCACTTACTATAGGAGGCGTGATTACGTCTGGACTCATCTATGGTGCTTGCAAATAGCATTGTTTCATTTTTTTCACTAGCGAATATTCCATCTGTACATGGAGGAGTTCTTCTTTGTCCCCCCATGTGTTGGTGGATTTTTTGGTTACTTCCATATCTTGGCTATTGTAATACTGTGCAATGCAGATTTGCCTGCCTGTGTCTTTCCAATTCTCTCTTCTTAGATTATAGGTCGAGGAGTGGGCCTGCTGGATCATATGGTAGATCGATGTTTACCTTTGTAAGGCACCTCCATTCTGTTCTCATTCGTGGCCCTTTCCAACTTACGTCCCACTTGAACTTGAGGGTATGCATTTCTCCACAACGCCTTCAGCATTTATTGTTTGTAGTTTTCTTGCTGATGGTTATTCTGACAAGTGTGAGCTGATACCTCTCTGTGCTTGAATTCGAATGTGCCACATGATCCGTTGAAGTTGAGCTTTAAGGCATGTCCTTTTTATTTTTCAAGCTGTGATTACCCCTTAGTTCTTCAAAGTGTTCTCTTTAAGTATGTGTCACATTTTGAAATGTTTTGGCCATTACCTCCCTCAAGACATTTTGAGGGCAGGTTTCATTTACAGTTCTGCAGTACTTGTTCCTATGAAATGACCATTAGCACAGGCTTTAAAGCCGCTTTGGCAGGTAACTGCCAGAGGACGGCAGCCTCTCTATGTCCCCCACCCTGGTAACTAGGGAAAAGCCCTTGCGGCCTGTGGTGTTTCTCGGTTATAAATTAGAGTGGAGTGTGCCCGGACAAACCCACACAAGCTGATGTCTCCTTACTTTTGTTGGATTTTGAAATTTAATTTTTATTTTTTATTGGAGTAATTTTCCACTGTGTACGTGGACCACTTCTACTTTGTGCATTCCTCGGTTGATGGACATTTTCATTGCTTCCAAGTGTTGGCTATGGTAAATATTGTTGGAGTGCAGGATTGCCAGCCTGTGACTTTTGGATTCTCATTTTCTCAGGTGATAGGCCCAGCAGTGGGTGTGATTGATTGACTGCTAGCACCGTGTTTCCCTTTTCAAAGCACCTTCTTTGTGTTTTCATTAGTGGCTCTTACCACGTCCCCCTTAGAATGGAGGGTACGCATTTCTCCACAATCGCTTCAGCATTTATTGTGTGCAGCATTTATGCTAATGGCCCTTCTGGCTGCTGTGAGCTGATAGGTTTTTGTAATCTGGGTTTGCATGTCTTTGAAAATTCGTAAAACTCATCATTTCTCTCTACCGTTTTCTTTTCTGTTAAAAATAAAGAAAACAATTGGGAGTACAATACAACTCTTGAAATTGTCTTCTTGGAAGGTGGCTCTCTTTTGAATTTTTTGGTCGATTTTCCACCCCAGAATTGTTTTAGAGAGCTGGTGTCATTTACCGAAATGCAGTTTGGCGAATATTTTGTGACCTTTAGCAATGGGTTTAAAGCTGCTGTTGTGGGAAGTGGCCTCAAGGAGGCAGCATTTCTCCATTCCCAAAGCTGGGTACTAGGGCAGCAGAGCCTTTCTGGAAGTCATGTTCCTAGGTTGTAAATTACATTGGAATGTGCATGGAGAAACCCCCATAAGTTTATGTCTCATTATTTCTTCTTGGTTTTAATTTTTTTTTTATTTGGGATAAAGCTTAGAATATTGTTTGTCCTAGGTGTACACAATCTGGTCCATTTGTACATTATATATGTGTATTCAAGTACAGATCCTCTTCCCATGTAAAATGTTACAGAGGGTTCCGCAGACCTCCCTTGCTATATGGTCGGTCTTTTCGAGATATGTATATAATATGCGTTTGTATACATATAGTAACACTAATCTTAATTTATCCATTCCCCCCACCTTTCCTTTTAGATGAGCATAGTTTGTTTTCTAAGTCTGTGAGTGTCTTTCTCTGTGGAAATATGTTCATTTGTGTCAGTTATTAGATAACGCCTATAAGTGATATCATAGAATATAGGTCTTTTGCTTTCTGACTTACCTCATGTTTCATGATTATCTCCAGACTCATTTGTGGTGCCTCAGAGAGCAATGGTTCATTGTTTTCCATGGCTAATATTCCATTGTGTACATGGACCACTTCTTCTTTATCCATTCACCTCTTGTTGGACATTTTGATTGCTTCACTGTCTTGGCTGTTGTGAATAAGTCTGCACTGCAGCTTTTGCGGCCTGTGTCTTCTCGATTCTTGTCTTCTCAGGTGAGAGGTCCAATGGTGCGCCTGCTGGATTGAATGGTACCTCCATTTTTACTTTTAAACACAGCTCCTTTCTGTTCTCATTATTGCCTGTTACCCCTTTACGTCTCACCAGCAGGTAGAGGGTACAAAGTTCTCTAAAACCCCTTCAGCATTTATCGTTCGTAGACATTTTGCTGATTGTCAGTCGACTGGTGTAAGTCGAAACTTTTTGTAGATTAGATTGCATGGGTCTAACACTCCCCGAGGTTGAGCTGTTATCCATTTTCCTTTTTTTTTAAAAGAGTGTGTGTAAAACTTAACTCTTCATACTCTCTTCTTGAAACATTTGCCTGTTTTAAATTTTTTGTCCATTCCCTACTTCAGCACAATTTTTTAGGGCAGGTGTCCTTTACAGCCCTGAGCCCTTGTGAATGTTAAGTGAACATTAGCTGTGACTTTAAAGCTGCTCTTGCAGGAAACGGCCACAAGGTGGCAGCATTTCTCCTTTACCAAATTTGGTTACTAGGGAAACACAGCCTTAAGGGAAGTGGTGTTCTAGGTTGTAAATTAGAATGGAATGTGCCAGGAGAAAGCCCTTTAAGTTTATGTCCTATTACTTCTTGTTCATAGTTGTAATTTACTTTTTATTTTTTATCCCAGCAAATATGACTACAATGATTTGTTTGTTCTAGGTGTGCAAGATGTGGTTCTTTCACACATATACATGTATCTATTCTTCCTCGCAACCTTTTCCCACGTAGGTCATGACACAATGTTGAGTAGTCTTCCCCTGGTCTTCCATACGTCTTTGGTGGTTATATATTTCACCTGGTTTGTATATCTCTGTTAACCCCAATATGGTAATGTATCCAATCCTCATCCCTTTCTATGGGGTGAACCATAAGTTTTTTAATGAATCTGCGATTGCCTTTCTCTGTGGAAATATCTTCATTGGTATCAATTTTTAAGTAACTCCTAAAAGTGATGTGATAGGATATGTGTCTTTTGCTTTCTCACTTACTATAGGAGGCGTGATTACGTCTGGACTCATCTATGGTGCTTGCAAATGGCATTGTTTCATTTTTTTCACTAGCGAATATTCCATCTGTACATGGAGGAGTTCTTCTTTGTCCCTCCATCTGTTGGTGGACTTTTTGGTTACTTCCATATCTTGGCTGTTTTAATACTGTGCAATGCAGATTTGCCTGCCTGTGTCTTTCCAATTATCTCTTCTTAGATTATAGGTCGAGGAGTGGGCCTGCTGGATCATATGGTAGATCGATGTTTACCTTTGTAAGGCACCTCCATTCTGTTCTCATTCGTGGCCCTTTCCAACTTACGTCCCACTTGAACTTGAGGGTATGCATTTCTCCACAACGCCTTCAGCATTTATTGTTTGTAGTTTTCTTGCTGATGGTTATTCTGAGAAGTGTGAGCTGATACCTCTCTGTGCTTGAATTCGAATGTGCCACATGATCCGTTGAAGTTGAGCTTTAAGGCATGTCCTTTTTATTTTTCAAGCTGTGATTACCCCTTAGTTCTTCAAAGTGTTCTCTTTAAGTATGTGTCACATTTTGAAATGTTTTGGCCATTACCTCCCTCAAGACATTTTGAGGGCAGGTTTCATTTACAGTTCTGCAGTACTTGTTCCTATGAAATGACCATTAGCACAGGCTTTAAAGCCGCTTTGGCAGGTAAATGCCAGAGGACAGCAGCCTCTCTATGTCCCCCACCCTGGTAACTAGGGAAAAGCCCTTGCGGCCTGTGGTGTTTCTCGGTTATAAATTAGAGTGGAGTGTGCCCGGACAAACCCACACAAGCTGATGTCTCCTTACTTTTGTTGGATTTTGAAATTTAATTTTTATTTTTTATTGGAGTAATTTTCCACTGTGTACGTGGACCACTTCTACTTTGTGCATTCCTCGGTTGATGGACATTTTCATTGCTTCCAAGTGTTAGCTATGGTAAATATTGTTGGAGTGCACGATTGCCAGCCTGTGACTTTTGGATTCTCATTTTCTCAGGTGATAGGCCCAGCAGTGGGTGTGATTGATTGACTGCTAGCACCGTGTTTCCCTTTTCAAAGCACCTTCTTTGTGTTTTCATTAGTGGCTCTTACCACGTCCCCCTTAGAATGGAGGGTACGCATTTCTCCACAATCGCTTCAGCATTTATTGTGTGCAGTATTTATGCTAATGGCCCTTCTGGCTGCTGTGAGCTGATAGGTTTTTGTAATCTGGGTTTGCATGTCTTTGAAAATTCGTAAAACTCATCATTTCTCTCCACCGTTTTCCTTTCCGTTAAAAAAAAGCAAACAATTGGGAGAACAATACAACTCTTGAAATTGTCGTCTTGGAAGGTGGCCCTCTTTTGAATTTTTTGGTCGATTTTCCACCCCTGAATTGTTTTAGAGAGCAGGTGTCATTTACCGAAATGCAGTTTGGCGAATATTTTGTGACCTTTAGCAATGGGTTTAAAGCTGCTGTTGTGGGAAGTGGCCTCAAGGAGGCAGCATTTCTCCATTCCCAAAGCTGGGTACTAGGGCAGCAGAGCCTTTCTGGAAGTCATGTTCCTAGGTTGTAAATTACATTGGAATGTGCATGGAGAAACCCCCATAAGTTTATGTCTCATTATTTCTTCTTGGTTTTAATTTTTTTTTTTTTATTTGGGGTAAAGCTTAGAATATTGTTTGTCCTAGGTGTACACAATCTGGTCCATTTGTATATTATATATGTGTATTCAAGTACAGATCCTCTTCCCATGTAAAATGTCACAGAGGGTTCCGCAGACCTCCCTTGCTATATGGTCGGTCTTTTCAAGATATGTATATAATATGCGTTTGTATACATATAGTAACACTAATCTTAATTTATCCATTCCCCCCACCTTTCCTTTTAGATGAGCATAGTTTGTTTTCTAAGTCTGTGAGTGTCTTTCTCTGTGGAAATATGTTCATTTTTGTCAGTTATTAGATAACGCCTATAAGTGATATCATAGAATATAGGTCTTTTGCTTTCTGACTTACCTCATGTTTCATGATTATCTCCAGACTCATTTGTGGTGCCTCAGAGAGCAATGGTTCATTGTTTTCCATGGCTAATATTCCATTGTGTACATGGACCACTTCTTCTTTATCCATTCACCTCTTGTTGGATATTTTGATTGCTTCACTGTCTTGGCTATTGTGAATAAGGCTGCACTGCAGGTTTTTCGGTCTGTGTCTTCTCGATTCTTGTCTTCTCAGGTGAGAGGTCCAATGGTGCGCCTGCTGGATTGAATGCTACCTCCATTTTTACGTTTAAACACAGCTCCTTTCTTTTCTCACTATTGGCTGTTACCCCTTTACGTCTCACCAGCAGGTAGAGGGTACACAGTTCTCTAAAACCCCTTCAGCATTTATTGTTCGTAGACTTTTTGCTGATGGTCAGTCGACTGGTGTAAGTTGAAACTTTTTGTAGATTAGATTGCATGGGTCTAACACTCCCCGAGGTTGAGCTGTTATCCATTTTCCTTTTTTTTTAAAAGAGTGTGTGTAAAACTTAACTCTTCATACTCTCTTCTTGAAACATTTGCCTGTTTTAAATTTTTTGTCCATTCCCTACTTCAGCACAATTTTTTAGGGCAGGTGTCCTTTACAGCCCTGAGCCCTTGTGAATGTTAAGTGAACATTAGCTGTGACTTTAAAGCTGCTCTTGCAGGAAACGGCCACAAGGTGGCAGCATTTCTCCTTTACCAAATTTGGTTACTAGGGAAACACAGCCTTAAGGGAAGTGGTGTTCTAGGTTGTAAATTAGAATGGAATGTGCCAGGAAAAAAACCTTTAAGGTTATGTCTCATTACTTCTTGTTCATAGTTGTAATTTACTTTTGATTTTTTATCCCAGCAAATATGACTACAATGGTTTGTTTATTCTAGGTGTGCAAGATGTGGTTCTTTCACACATATACATGTATCTATTCTTCCTCACATCCTTTTCCCACGTACGTCATGACACAATATTGAGTAGTCTTCTCCTGGTCTTCCGTACGTCTTTGGTGGTTATATATTTCACATGGTTTGTATATCTCTGTTAACCCCAATATGGTAATGTATCCAATCCTCATCCCTTTCTATGGGGTGAACCATAAGTTTTTTTAATGAATCTGCGATTGCCTTTCTCTGTGGAAATATCTTCATTGGTATCAATTTTTAAGTAACTCCTAAAAGTGATGTGATAGGATATGTGTCTTTTGCTTTCTCACTTACTATAGGAGGCGTGATTACGTCTGGACTCATCTATGGTGCTTGCAAATGGCATTGTTTCATTTTTTTCACTAGCGAATATTCCATCTGTACATGGAGGAGTTCTTCTTTGTCCCCCCATGTGTTGGTGGACTTTTTGGTTACTTCCATATCTTGGCTATTTTAATACTGTGCAATGCAGATTTGCCTGCCTGTTTCTTTCCAATTATCCCTTCTTAGATTATAGGTCGAGGAGTGGGCCTGCTGGATCATATGGTAGATCGATGTTTACCTTTGTAAGGCACCTCCATTCTGTTCTCATTCGTGGCCCTTTCCAACTTACGTCCCACTTGAACTTGAGGGTATGCATTTCTCCACAACGCCTTCAGCATTTATTGTTTGTAGTTTTCTTGCTGATGGTTATTCTGACAAGTGTGAGCTGATACCTCTCTGTGCTTGAATTCGAATGTGCCACATGATCCGTTGAAGTTGAGCTTTAAGGCATGTCCTTTTTATTTTTCAAGCTGTGATTACCCCTTAGTTCTTCAAAGTGTTCTCTTTAAGTATGTGTCACATTTTGAAATGTTTTGGCCATTACCTCCCTCAAGACATTTTGAGGGCAGGTTTCATTTACAGTTCTGCAGTACTTGTTCCTATGAAATGACCATTAGCACAGGCTTTAAAGCCGCTTTGGCAGGTAACTTTCAGAGGACGGCAGCCTCTCTATGTCCCCCACCCTGGTAACTAGGGAAAAGCCCTTGCGGCCTGTGGTGTTTCTCGGTTATAAGTTAGAGTGGAGTCTGCCCGGACAAACCCACACAAGCTGATGTCTTCTTACTTTTGTTGGATTTTGAAATTTAATTTTTATTTTTTATTGGAGTAATTTTCCACTGTGTACGTGGACCACTTCTACTTTGTGCATTCCTCGGTTGATGGACATTTTCATTGCTTCCAAGTGTTAGCTATGGTAAATATTGTTGGAGTGCACGATTGCCAGCCTGTGACTTTTGGATTCTCATTTTCTCAGGTGATAGGCCCAGCAGTGGGTGTGATTGATTGACTGCTAGCACCGTGTTTCCCTTTTCAAAGCACCTTCTTTGTGTTTTCATTAGTGGCTCTTACCACGTCCCCCTTAGAATGGAGGGTACGCATTTCTCCACAATCGCTTCAGCATTTATTGTGTGCAGCATTTATGCTAATGGACCTTCTGGCTGCTGTGAGCTGATAGGTTTTTGTAATCTGGGTTTGCATGTCTTTGAGAATTCGTAAAACTCATCATTTCTCTCCACCGTTTTCTTTTCTGTTAAAAAAAAAGGAAACAATTGGGAGTACAATACAACTCTTGAAATTGTCTTCTTGGAAGGTGGCCCTCTTTTGAATTTTTTGTTCGATTTTCCACCCCAGAATTGTTTTAGAGAGCAGGTGTCATTTACCGAAATGCAGTTTGGCGAATATTTTGTGACCTTTAGCAATGGGTTTAAAGCTGCTGTTGTGGGAAGTGGCCTCAAGGAGGCAGCATTTCTCCATTCCCAAAGCTGAGTACTAGGGCAGCAGAGCCTTTCTGGAAGTCATGTTCCTAGGTTGTAAATTACATTGGAATGTGCATAGAGAAACCCCCATAAGTTTATGTCTCATTATTTCTTCTTCGTTTTAATTTTTTTTTTTATTTGGGATAAAGCTTAGAATATTGTTTGTCCTAGGTGTACACAATCTGGTCCATTTTTACATTATATATGTGTATTCAAGTACAGATCCTCTTCCCATGTAAAATGTTACAGAGGGTTCCGCAGACCTCCCTTGCTATATGGTCGGTCTTTTCGAGATATGTATATAATATGCGTTTGTATACATATAGTAACACTAATCTTAATTTATCCATTCCCTCCACCTTTCCTTTTAGATGAGCATAGTTTGTTTTCTAAGTCTGTGAGTGTCTTTCTCTGTGGAAATATGTTCATTTGTGTCAGTTATTAGATAACGCCTATACGTGATATCATAGAATATAGGTCTTTTGCTTTCCGACTTACCTCATGTTTCGTGATTATCTCCAGACTCATTTGTGGTGCCTCAGAGAGCAATGGTTCATTGTTTTCCATGGCTAATATTCCATTGTGTACATGGACCACTTCTTCTTTATCCATTCACCTCTTGTTGGACATTTTGATTGCTTCAATGTCTTGGCTATTGTGAATAAGGCTGCACTGCAGCTTTTTCGGTCTGTGTCTTCTCGATTCTTGTCTTCTCAGGTGAGAGGTCCAATGGTGTGCCTGCTGAATTGAATGGTACCTCCATTTTTACTTTTAAACACAGCTCCTTTCTGTTCTCATTATTGCCTGTTACCCCTTTACGTCTCACCAGCAGGTAGAGGGTACAAAGTTCTCTAAAACCCCTTCAGCATTTATCGTTTGTAGACTTTTTGCTGATGGTCAGTCGACTGGGGTAAGTTGAAACTTTTTGTAGATTAGATTGCATGGGTCTAACACTCCCTGAGGTTGAGATTTTATCCATTTCCCTTTTTTTTTAAAAAGAGCGTGAGTAAAACTTAACTCTTCATACTCTCTTCTTGAAACATTTGCCTGTTTTGAGTTTTTTCGTCCTTTCCCTACTTCACCACAATTTTTTAGGGCAGGTGTCCTTTAAAGCCCTAAGTCCTTGTGAATGTTAAGTGAACATTAGCTGTGAGTTTAAAGCTGTTCTTGCAGGAAACGGCCACAAGGTGGCAGCCTTTCCCCGTTACCAAATTTGTTTACTAGGGAAACAGAGCCTTAATGGAAGTGGTGTTCTAGGTTGTAAATTAGAATGGAATGTGCCAGGAGAAAGCCCTTTAAGTTTATGTCCTATTACTTCTTGTTCATAGTTGTAATTTACTTTTTATTTTTTATCCCAGCAAATATGACTACAATGGTTTGTTTGTTCTAGGTGTGCAAGATGTGGTTCTTTCACACATATACATGTATCTATTCTTCCTCGCATCCTTTTCCCACGTAGGTCATGACACAATGTTGAGTAGTCTTCCCCTGGTCTTCCGTACGTCTTTGGTGGTTATATATTTCACATGGTTTGTATATCTCTGTTAACCCCAATATGGTAATGTATCCAATCCTCATCCCTTTCTATGGGGTGAACCATAAGTTTTTTAATGAATCTGCGATTGCCTTTCTCTGTGGCAATATCTTCATTGGTATCAATTTTTAAGTTACTCCTAAAAGTGATGTGATAGGATATGTGTCTTTTGCTTTCTCACTTACTATAGGAGGCGTGATTACGTCTGAACTCATCTATGGTGCTTGCAAATGACATTGTTTCATTTTTTTCACTAGCGAATATTCCATCTGTACATGGAGGAGTTCTTCTTTGTCCCCCCATCTGTTGGTGGACTTTTTGGTTACTTCCATATCTTTGCTATTTTAATACTGTGCAATGCAGATTTGCCTGCCTGTGTCTTTCCAATTATCTCTTCTTAGATTATAGGTCGAGGAGTGGGCCTGCTGGATCATATGGTAGATCGATGTTTACCTTTGTAAGGCACCTCCATTCTGTTCTCATTCGTGGCCCTTTCCAACTTACGTCCCACTTGAACTTGAGGGTATGCATTTCTCCACAACGCCTTCAGCATTTATTGTTTGTAGTTTTCTTGCTGATGGTTATTCTGACAAGTGTGAGCTGATACCTCTCTGTGCTTGAATTCGAATGTGCCACATGATCCGTTGAAGTTGAGCTTTAAGGCATGTCCGTTTTATTTTTCAAGCTGTGATTACCCCTTAGTTCTTCAAAGTGTTCTCTTTAAGTATGTGTCACATTTTGAAATGTTTTGGCCATTACCTCCCTCAAGACATTTTGAGGGCAGGTTTCATTTACAGTTCTGCAGTACTTTTTCCTATGAAATGACCATTAGCACAGGCTTTAAAGCCGCTTTGGCAGGTAACTGCCAGAGGACGGCAGCCTCTCTATGTCCCCCACCCTGGTAACTAGGGAAAAGCCCTTGCGGCCTGTGGTGTTTCTCGGTTATAAATTAGAGTGGAGTGTGCCCGGACAAACCCACACAAGCTGATGTCTCCTTACTTTTGTTGGATTTTGAAATTTAATTTTTATTTTTTATTGGAGTAATTTTCCACTGTGTACGTGGACCACTTCTACTTTGTGCATTCCTCGGTTGATGGACATTTTCATTGCTTCCAAGTGTTGGCTATGGTAAATATTGTTGGAGTGCAGGATTGCCAGCCTGTGACTTTTGGATTCTCATTTTCTCAGGTGATAGGCCCAGCAGTGGGTGTGATTGATTGACTGCTAGCACCGTGTTTCCCTTTTCAAAGCACCTTCTTTGTGTTTTCATTAGTGGCTCTTACCACGTCCCCCTTAGAATGGAGGGTACGCATTTCTCCACAATCGCTTCAGCATTTATTGTGTGCAGCATTTATGCTAATGGCCCTTCTGGCTGCTGTGAGCTGATAGGTTTTTGTAATCTGGGTTTGCATGTCTTTGAAAATTCGTAAAACTCATCATTTCTCTCCACCGTTTTCTTTTCCGTTAAAAAAAAGGAAACAATTGGGAGTACAATACAACTCTTGAAATTGTCGTCTTGGAAGGTGGCCCTCTTTTGAATGTTTTGGTCGATTTTCCACCCCTGAATTGTTTTAGAGAGCAGGTGTCATTTACCGAAATGCAGTTTGGCGAATATTTTGTGACCTTTAGGAATGGGTTTAAAGCTGCTGTTGTGGGAAGTGGCCTCAAGGAGGCAGAATTTCTCCATTCCCAAAGCTGGGTACTAGGGCAGCAGAGCCTTTCTGGAAGTCATGTTCCTAGGTTGTAAATTACATTGGAATGTGCATGGAGAAACCCCCATAAGTTTATGTCTCATTATTTCTTCTTGGTTTTAATTTTTTTTTTATTTGGGATAAAGCTTAGAATATTGTTTGTCCTAGGTGTACACAATCTGGTCCATTTGTACATTATATATGTGTATTCAAGTACAGATCCTCTTCCCATGTAAAATGTTACAGAGGGTTCCGCAGACCTCCCTTGCTATATGGTCGGTCTTTTCGAGATATGTATATAATATGCGTTTGTATACATATAATAACACTAATCTTAATTTATCCATTCCCCCCACCTTTCCTTTTAGATGAGCCTAGTTTGTTTTCTAAGTCTGTGAGTGTCTTTCTCTGTGGAAATATGTTCATTTGTGTCAGTTATTAGATAACGCCTATACGTGATATCATAGAATATAGGTCTTTTGCTTTCCAACTTACCTCATGTTTCGTGATTATCTCCAGACTCATTTGTGGTGCCTCAGAGAGCAATGGTTCATTGTTTTCCATGGCTAATATTCCATTGTGTACATGGACCACTTCTTCTTTATCCATTCACCTCTTGTTGGACATTTTGATTGCTTCAATGTCTTGGCTATTGTGAATAAGGCTGCACTGCAGCTTTTTCAGTCTGTGTCTTCTCGATTCTTGTCTTCTCAGGTGAGAGGTCCAATGGTGCGCCTGCTGGATTGAATGGTACCTCCATTTTTACTTTTAAACACAGCTCCTTTCTGTTCTCATTATTGCCTGTTACCCCTTTACGTCTCACCAGCAGTTAGAGGGTACAAAGTTCTCTAAAACCCCTTCAGCATTTATCGTTTGTAGACTTTTTGCTGATGGTCAGGCGACTGGGGTAGTTTGAAACTTTTTGTAGATTAGATTGCATGGGTCTAACACTCCGTGAGGTTGAGATTTTATCCATTTCCCTTTTTTTTTAAAAAGAGCGTGAGTAAAACTTAACTCTTCATACTCTCTTCTTGAAACATTTGCCTGTTTTGAGTTTTTTCGTCCTTTCCCTACTTCAGCACAATTTTTTAGGGCAGGTGTCCTTTAAAGCCCTGAGTCCTTGTGAATGTTAAGTGACCATTAGCTGTGAGTTTAAAGCTGTTCTTGCAGGAAACGGCCACAAGGTGGCAGCCTTTCCCCGTTACCAAATTTGTTTACTAGGGAAACAGAGCCTTAATGGAAGTGGTGTTCTAGGTTGTAAATTAGAATGGAATGTGCCAGGAGAAAGCCCTTTAAGTTTATGTCCTATTACTTCTTGTTCATAGTTGTAATTTACTTTTTATTTTTTATCCCAGCAAATATGACTACAATGGTTTGTTTGTTCTAGGTGTGCAAGATGTGGTTCTTTCACACATATACATGTATCTATTCTTCCTCGCATCCTTTTCCCACGTAGGTCATGACACAATGTTGAGTAGTCTTCCCCTGGTCTTCCGTACGTCTTTGGTGGTTATATATTTCACCTGGTTTGTATATCTCTGTTAACCCCAATATGGTAATGTATCCAATCCTCATCCCTTTCTATGGGGTGAACCATAAGTTTTTTAATGAATCTGCGATTGCCTTTCTCTGTGGAAATATCTTCATTGGTATCAATTTTTAAGTAACTCCTAAAAGTGATGTGATAGGATATGTGTCTTTTGCTTTCTCACTTACTATAGGAGGCGTGATTACGTCTGGACTCATCTATGGTGCTTGCAAATGGCATTGTTTCATTTTTTTCACTAGCGAATATTCCATCTCTACATGGAGGAGTTCTTCTTTGTCCCTCCATCTGTTGGTGGACTTTTTGGTTACTTCCATATCTTGGCTGTTTTAATACTGTGCAATGCAGATTTGCCTGCCTGTGTCTTTCCAATTATCTCTTCTTAGATTATAGGTCGAGGAGTGGGCCTGCTGGATCATATGGTAGATCGATGTTTACCTTTGTAAGGCACCTCCATTCTGTTCTCATTCGTGGCCCTTTCCAACTTACGTCCCACTTGAACTTGAGGGTATGCATTTCTCCACAACGCCTTCAGCATTTATTGTTTGTAGTTTTCTTGCTGATGGTTATTCTGACAAGTGTGAGCTGATACCTCTCTGTGCTTGAATTCGAATGTGCCACATGATCCGTTGAAGTTGAGCTTTAAGGCATGTCCGTTTTATTTTTCAAGCTGTGATTACCCCTTAGTTCTTCAAAGTGTTCTCTTTAAGTATGTGTCACATTTTGAAATGTTTTGGCCATTACCTCCCTCAAGATATTTTGAGGGCAGGTTTCATTTACAGTTCTGCAGTACTTGTTCCTATGAAATGACCATTAGCACAAGCTTTAAAGCCGCTTTGGCAGGTAACTGCCAGAGGGCGGCAGCCTTTCTATGTCCCCCACCCTGGTAACTAGGGAAAAGCCCTTGCGGCCTGTGGTGTTTCTCGGTTATAAATTAGAGTGGAGTGTACCCGGACAAACCCACACAAGCTGATGTCTCCTTACTTTTGTTGGATTTTGAAATTTAATTTTTATTTTTTATTGGAGTAATTTTCCACTGTGTACGTGGACCACTTCTACTTTGTGCATTCCTCGGTTGATGGACATTTTCATTGCTTCCAAGTGTTGGCTATGGTAAATATTGTTGGCGTGCATGATTGCCAGCCTGTGACTTTTGGATTCTCATTTTCTCAGGTGATAGGTCCAGCAGTGGGTGTGATTGATTGACTGGTAGCACCGTGTTTCCCTTTTCAAAGCACCTTCTTTGTGTTTTCATTAGTGGCTCTTACCACGTCCCCCTTAGACTCGAGGGTACGCATTTCTCCACAATCACTTCAGCATTTATTGTGTGCAGGATTTATGCTAATGGCCCTTCTGGCTGCTGTGAGCTGATACGTTTTTGTAATCTGGGTTTGCATGTCTTTGAAAATTCGTAAAACTCATCATTTCTCTCCACCGTTTTCTTTTCTGTTAAAAAAAAAGGAAACAATTGGGAGTACAATACAACTCTTGAAATTGTCTTCTTGGAAGGTGGCCCTCTTTTGAATTTTTTGGTCGATTTTCCACCCCAGAATTGTTTTAGAGAGCAGGTGTCATTTACCGAAATGCAGTTTGGCGAATATTTTGTGACCTTTAGCAATGGGTTTAAAGCTGCTGTTGTGGGAAGTGGCCTCAAGGAGGCAGCATTTCTCCATTCCCAAAGCTGGGTACTAGGGCAGCAGAGCCTTTCTGGAAGTCATGTTCCTAGGTTGTAAATTACATTGGAATGTGCATGGAGAAACCCCCATAAGTTTATGTCTCATTATTTCTTCTTGGTTTTAATTTTTTTTTTATTTGGGATAAAGCTTAGAATATTGTTTGTCCTAGGTGTACACAATCTGGTCCATTTGTACATTATATATGTGTATTCAAGTACAGATCCTCTTCCCATGTAAAATGTTACAGAGGGTTCCGCAGACCTCCCTTGCTATATGGTCGGTCTTTTCGAGATATGTATATAATATGCGTTTGTATACATATAATAACACTAATCTTAATTTATCCATTCCCCCCACCTTTCCTTTTAGATGAGCCTAGTTTGTTTTCTAAGTCTGTGAGTGTCTTTCTCTGTGGAAATATGTTCATTTGTGTCAGTTATTAGATAACGCCTATACGTGATATCATAGAATATAGGTCTTTTGCTTTCCGACTTACCTCATGTTTCGTGATTATCTCCAGACTCATTTGTGGTGCCTCAGAGAGCAATGGTTCATTGTTTTCCATGGCTAATATTCCATTGTGTACATGGACCACTTCTTCTTTATCCATTCACCTCTTGTTGGACATTTTGATTGCTTCAATGTCTTGGCTATTGTGAATAAGGCTGCACAGCAGTTTTTTCAGTCTGTGTCTTCTCGATTCTTGTCTTCTCAGGTGAGAGGTCCAATGGTGCGCCTGCTGGATTGAATGGTACCTCCATTTTTACTTTTAAACACAGCTCCTTTCTGTTCTCATTATTGCCTGTTACCCCTTTACGTCTCACCAGCAGGTAGAGGGTACAAAGTTCTCTAAAACCCCTTCAGCATTTATCGTTTGTAGACTTTTTGCTGATGGTCAGGCGACTGGGGTAGGTTGAAACTTTTTGTAGATTAGATTGCATGGGTCTAACACTCCGTGAGGTTGAGATTTTATCCATTTCCCTTTTTTTTTAAAAAGAGCGTGAGTAAAACTTAACTCTTCATACTCTCTTCTTGAAACATTTGCCTGTTTTGAGTTTTTTCGTCCTTTCCCTACTTCAGCACAATTTTTTAGGGCAGGTGTCCTTTAAAGCCCTGAGTCCTTGTGAATGTTAAGTGACCATTAGCTGTGAGTTTAAAGCTGTTCTTGCAGGAAACGGCCACAAGGTGGCAGCCTTTCCCCGTTACCAAATTTGTTTACTAGGGAAACAGAGCCTTAATGGAAGTGGTGTTCTAGGTTGTAAATTAGAATGGAATGTGCCAGGAGAAAGCCCTTTAAGTTTATGTCCTATTACTTCTTGTTCATAGTTGTAATTTACTTTTTATTTTTTATCCCAGCAAATATGACTACAATGGTTTGTTTGTTCTAGGTGTGCAAGATGTGGTTCTTTCACACATATACATGTATCTATTCTTCCTCGCATCCTTTTCCCACGTAGGTCATGACACAATGTTGAGTAGTCTTCCCCTGGTCTTCCATACGTCTTTGGTGGTTATATATTTCACCTGGTTTGTATATCTCTGTTAACCCCAATATGGTAATGTATCCAATCCTCATCCCTTTCTATGGGGTGAACCATAAGTTTTTTAATGAATCTGCGATTGCCTTTCTCTGTGGAAATATCTTCATTGGTATCAATTTTTAAGTAACTCCTAAAAGTGATGTGATAGGATATGTGTCTTTTGCTTTCTCACTTACTATAGGAGGCGTGATTACGTCTGGACTCATCTATGGTGCTTGCAAATGGCATTGTTTCATTTTTTTCACTAGCGAATATTCCATCTGTACATGGAGGAGTTCTTCTTTGTCCCTCCATCTGTTGGTGGACTTTTTGGTTACTTCCATATCTTGGCTGTTTTAATACTGTGCAATGCAGATTTGCCTGCCTGTGTCTTTCCAATTATCTCTTCTTAGATTATAGGTCGAGGAGTGGGCCTGCTGGATCATATGGTAGATCGATGTTTACCTTTGTAAGGCACCTCCATTCTGTTCTCATTCGTGGCCCTTTCCAACTTACGTCCCACTTGAACTTGAGGGTATGCATTTCTCCACAACGCCTTCAGCATTTATTGTTTGTAGTTTTCTTGCTGATGGTTATTCTGACAAGTGTGAGCTGATACCTCTCTGTGCTTGAATTCGAATGTGCCACATGATCCGTTGAAGTTGAGCTTTAAGGCATGTCCTTTTTATTTTTCAAGCTGTGATTACCCCTTAGTTCTTCAAAGTGTTCTCTTTAAGTATGTGTCACATTTTGAAATGTTTTGGCCATTACCTCCCTCAAGACATTTTGAGGGCAGGTTTCATTTACAGTTCTGCAGTACTTGTTCCTATGAAATGACCATTAGCACAGGCTTTAAAGCCGCTTTGGCAGGTAACTGCCAGAGGACGGCAGCCTCTCTATGTCCCCCACCCTGGTAACTAGGGAAAAGCCCTTGCGGCCTGTGGTGTTTCTCGGTTATAAATTAGAGTGGAGTGTGCCCGGACAAACCCACACAAGCTGATGTCTCCTTACTTTTGTTGGATTTTGAAATTTAATTTTTATTTTTTATTGGAGTAATTTTCCACTGTGTACGTGGACCACTTCTACTTTGTGCATTCCTCGGTTGATGGACATTTTCATTGCTTCCAAGTGTTGGCTATGGTAAATATTGTTGGAGTGCAGGATTGCCAGCCTGTGACTTTTGGATTCTCATTTTCTCAGGTGATAGGCCCAGCAGTGGGTGTGATTGATTGACTGGTAGCACCGTGTTTCCCTTTTCAAAGCACCTTCTTTGTGTTTTCATTAGTGGCTCTTACCACGTCCCCCTTAGAATGGAGGGTACGCATTTCTCCACAATCGCTTCAGCATTTATTGTGTGCAGCATTTATGCTAATGGCCCTTCTGGCTGCTGTGAGCTGATAGGTTTTTGTAATCTGGGTTTGCATGTCTTTGAAAATTCGTAAAACTCATCATTTCTCTCCACCGTTTTCCTTTCCGTTAAAAAAAAGCAAACAATTGGGAGAACAATACAACTCTTGAAATTGTCGTCTTGGAAGGTGGCCCTCTTTTGAATTTTTTGGTCGATTTTCCACCCCTGAATTGTTTTAGAGAGCAGGTGTCATTTACCGAAATGCAGTTTGGCGAATATTTTGTGACCTTTAGCAATGGGTTTAAAGCTGCTGTTGTGGGAAGTGGCCTCAAGGAAGCAGCATTTCTCCATTCCCAAAGCTGGGTACTAGGGCAGCAGAGCCTTTCTGGAAGTCATGTTCCTAGGTTGTAAATTACATTGGAATGTGCATGGAGAAACCCCCATAAGTTTATGTCTCATTATTTCTTCTTGGTTTTAATTTTTTTTTTATTTGGGATAAAGCTTAGAATATTGTTTGTCCTAGGTGTACACAATCTGGTCCATTTGTACATTATATATGTGTATTCAAGTACAGATCCTCTTCCCATGTAAAATGTCACAGAGGGTTCCGCAGACCTCCCTTGCTATATGGTCGGTCTTTTCAAGATATGTATATAATATGCGTTTGTATACATATAGTAACACTAATCTTAATTTATCCATTCCCCCCACCTTTCCTTTTAGATGAGCATAGTTTCTTTTCTAAGTCTGTGAGTGTCTTTCTCTGTGGAAATATGTTCATTTGTGTCAGTTATTAGATAACGCCTATAAGTGATATCATAGAATATAGGTCTTTTGCTTTCTGACTTACCTCATGTTTCATGATTATCTCCAGACTCATTTGTGGTGCCTCAGAGAGCAATGGTTCATTGTTTTCCATGGCTAATATTCCATTGTGTACATGGACCACTTCTTCTTTATCCATTCACCTCTTGTTGGATATTTTGATTGCTTCACTGTCTTGGCTATTGTGAATAAGGCTGCACTGCAGGTTTTTCGGTCTGTGTCTTCTCGATTCTTGTCTTCTCAGGTGAGAGGTCCAATGGTGCGCCTGCTGGATTGAATGCTACCTCCATTTTTACGTTTAAACACAGCTCCTTTCTTTTCTCACTATTGGCTGTTACCCCTTTACGTCTCACCAGCAGGTAGAGGGTACAAAGTTCTCTAAAACCCCTTCAGCATTTATCGTTTGTAGACTTTTTGCTGATGGTCAGTCGACTGGGGTAAGTTGAAACTTTTTGTAGATTAGATTGCATGGGTCTAACACTCCCTGAGGTTGAGATTTTATCCATTTCCCTTTTTTTTTAAAAAGAGCGTGAGTAAAACTTAACTCTTCATACTCTCTTCTTGAAACATTTGCCTGTTTTGAGTTTTTTCGTCCTTTCCCTACTTCAGCAAAATTTTTTAGGGCAGGTGTCCTTTACAGCCCTGAGTCCTTGTGAATGTTAAGTGACCATTAGCTGTGAGTTTAAAGCTGTTCTTGCAGGAAACGGCCACAAGGTGGCAGCATTTCTCCTTTACCAAATTTGGTTACTAGGGAAACACAGCCTTAAGGGAAGTGGTGTTCTAGGTTGTAAATTAGAATGGAATGTGCCAGGAAAAAACCCTTTAAGGTTATGTCTCATTACTTCTTGTTCATAGTTGTAATTTACTTTTGATTTTTTATCCCAGCAAATATGACTACAATGGTTTGTTTGTTCTAGGTGTGCAAGATGTGGTTCTTTCACACATATACATGTATCTATTCTTCCTCGCATCCTTTTCCCACGTAGGTCATGACACAATGTTGAGTAGTCTTCCCCTGGTCTTCCATACGTCTTTGGTGGTTATATATTTCACCTGGTTTGTATATCTCTGTTAACCCCAATATGGTAATGTATCCAATCCTCATCCCTTTCTATGGGGTGAACCATAAGTTTTTTAATGAATCTGCGATTGCCTTTCTCTGTGGAAATATCTTCATTGGTATCAATTTTTAAGTAACTCCTAAAAGTGATGTGATAGGATATGTGTCTTTTGCTTTCTCACTTACTACAGGAGGCGTGATTACGTCTAGACTCATCTATGGTGCTTGCAAATGGCATGGTTTCATTTTTTTCACTAGCGAATATTCCATCTGTACATGGAGGAGTTCTTCTTTGTCCCCCCATGTGTTGGTGGATTTTTTGGTTACTTCCATATCTTGGCTATTGTAATACTGTGCAATGCAGATTTGCCTGCCTGTGTCTTTCCAATTCTCTCTTCTTAGATTATAGGTCGAGGAGTGGGCCTGCTGGATCATATGGTAGATCGATGCTTACCTTTGTAAGGCACCTCCATTCTGTTCTCATTCATGGCCCTTTCCAACTTACGTCCCACTTGAAGTTGAGGGTATGCATTTCTCCACAACACCTTCAGCATTCATTGTTTGTAGTTTTCTTGCTGATGGTTATTCTGACAAGTGTGAGCTGATACCTCTCTGTGCTTGAATTCGAATGTGCCACATGATCCGTTGAAGTTGAGCTTTAAGGCATGTCCTTTTTATTTTTCAAGCTGTGATTACCCCTTAGTTCTTCAAAGTGTTCTCTTTAAGTATGTGTCACATTTTGAAATGTTTTGGCCATTACCTCCCTCAAGACATTTTGAGGGCAGGTTTCATTTACAGTTCTGCAGTACTTGTTCTTATGAAATGACCATTAGCACAGGCTTTAAAGCCGCTTTGGCAGGTAACTGCCAGAGGGCGGCAGCCTTTCTATGTCCCCCACCCTGGTAACTAGGGAAAAGCCCTTGCGGCCTGTGGTGTTTCTCGGTTATAAGTTAGAGTGGAGTCTGCCCGGACAAACCCACACAAGCTGATGTCTCCTTACTTTTGTTGGATTTTGAAATTTAATTTTTATTTTTTATTGGAGTAATTTTCCACTGTGTACGTGGACCACTTCTACTTTGTGCATTCCTCGGTTGATGGACATTTTCATTGCTTCCAAGTGTTGGCTATGGTAAATATTGTTGGCGTGCATGATTGCCAGCCTGTGACTTTTGGATTCTCATTTTCTCAGGTGATAGGTCCAGCAGTGGGTGTGATTGATTGACTGGTAGCACCGTGTTTCCCTTTTCAAAGCACCTTCTTTGTGTTTTCATTAGTGGCTCTTACCACGTCCCCCTTAGACTCGAGGGTACGCATTTCTCCACAATCACTTCAGCATTTATTGTGTGCAGGATTTATGCTAATGGCCCTTCTGGCTGCTGTGAGGTGATACGTTTTTGTAATCTGGGTTTGCATGTCTTTGAAAATTCGTAAAACTCATCATTTCTCTCCACCGTTTTCTTTTCTGTTAAAAAAAAAGGAAACAATTGGGAGTACAATACAACTCTTGAAATTGTCTTCTTGGAAGGTGGCCCTCTTTTGAATTTTTTGGTCGATTTTCCACCCCAGAATTGTTTTAGAGAGCAGGTGTCATTTACCGAAATGCAGTTTGGCGAATATTTTGTGACCTTTAGCAATGGGTTTAAAGCTGCTGTTGTGGGAAGTGGCCTCAAGGAGGCAGCATTTCTCCATTCCCAAAGCTGGGTACTAGGGCAGCAGAGCCTTTCTGGAAGTCATGTTCCTAGGTTGTAAATTACATTGGAATGTGCATGGAGAAACCCCCATAAGTTTATGTCTCATTATTTCTTCTTGGTTTTAATTTTTTTTTTATTTGGGATAAAGCTTAGAATATTGTTTGTCCTAGGTGTACACAATCTGGTCCATTTGTACATTATATATGTGTATTCAAGTACAGATCCTCTTCCCATGTAAAATGTTACAGAGGGTTCCGCAGACCTCCCTTGCTATATGGTCGGTCTTTTCGAGATATGTATATAATATGCGTTTGTATACATATAATAACACTAATCTTAATTTATCCATTCCCCCCACCTTTCCTTTTAGATGAGCCTAGTTTGTTTTCTAAGTCTGTGAGTGTCTTTCTCTGTGGAAATATGTTCATTTGTGTCAGTTATTAGATAACGCCTATACGTGATATCATAGAATATAGGTCTTTTGCTTTCCGACTTACCTCATGTTTCGTGATTATCTCCAGACTCATTTGTGGTGCCTCAGAGAGCAATGGTTCATTGTTTTCCATGGCTAATATTCCATTGTGTACATGGACCACTTCTTCTTTATCCATTCACCTCTTGTTGGACATTTTGATTGCTTCAATGTCTTGGCTATTGTGAATAAGGCTGCACAGCAGTTTTTTCAGTCTGTGTCTTCTCGATTCTTGTCTTCTCAGGTGAGAGGTCCAATGGTGCGCCTGCTGGATTGAATGGTACCTCCATTTTTACTTTTAAACACAGCTCCTTTCTGTTCTCATTATTGCCTGTTACCCCTTTACGTCTCACCAGCAGGTAGAGGGTACAAAGTTCTCTAAAACCCCTTCAGCATTTATCGTTTGTAGACTTTTTGCTGATGGTCAGGCGACTGGGGTAGGTTGAAACTTTTTGTAGATTAGATTGCATGGGTCTAACACTCCGTGAGGTTGAGATTTTATCCATTTCCCTTTTTTTTTAAAAAGAGCGTGAGTAAAACTTAACTCTTCATACTCTCTTCTTGAAACATTTGCCTGTTTTGAGTTTTTTCGTCCTTTCCCTACTTCAGCACAATTTTTTAGGGCAGGTGTCCTTTAAAGCCCTGAGTCCTTGTGAATGTTAAGTGACCATTAGCTGTGAGTTTAAAGCTGTTCTTGCAGGAAACGGCCACAAGGTGGCAGCCTTTCCCCGTTACCAAATTTGTTTACTAGGGAAACAGAGCCTTAATGGAAGTGGTGTTCTAGGTTGTAAATTAGAATGGAATGTGCCAGGAGAAAGCCCTTTAAGTTTATGTCCTATTACTTCTTGTTCATAGTTGTAATTTACTTTTTATTTTTTATCCCAGCAAATATGACTACAATGGTTTGTTTGTTCTAGGTGTGCAAGATGTGGTTCTTTCACACATATACATGTATCTATTCTTCCTCGCATCCTTTTCCCACGTAGGTCATGACACAATGTTGAGTAGTCTTCCCCTGGTCTTCCATACGTCTTTGGTGGTTATATATTTCACCTGGTTTGTATATCTCTGTTAACCCCAATATGGTAATGTATCCAATCCTCATCCCTTTCTATGGGGTGAACCATAAGTTTTTTAATGAATCTGCGATTGCCTTTCTCTGTGGAAATATCTTCATTGGTATCAATTTTTAAGTAACTCCTAAAAGTGATGTGATAGGATATGTGTCTTTTGCTTTCTCACTTACTATAGGAGGCGTGATTACGTCTGGACTCATCTATGGTGCTTGCAAATGGCATTGTTTCATTTTTTTCACTAGCGAATATTCCATCTGTACATGGAGGAGTTCTTCTTTGTCCCTCCATCTGTTGGTGGACTTTTTGGTTACTTCCATATCTTGGCTGTTTTAATACTGTGCAATGCAGATTTGCCTGCCTGTGTCTTTCCAATTATCTCTTCTTAGATTATAGGTCGAGGAGTGGGCCTGCTGGATCATATGGTAGATCGATGTTTACCTTTGTAAGGCACCTCCATTCTGTTCTCATTCGTGGCCCTTTCCAACTTACGTCCCACTTGAACTTGAGGGTATGCATTTCTCCACAACGCCTTCAGCATTTATTGTTTGTAGTTTTCTTGCTGATGGTTATTCTGACAAGTGTGAGCTGATACCTCTCTGTGCTTGAATTCGAATGTGCCACATGATCCGTTGAAGTTGAGCTTTAAGGCATGTCCTTTTTATTTTTCAAGCTGTGATTACCCCTTAGTTCTTCAAAGTGTTCTCTTTAAGTATGTGTCACATTTTGAAATGTTTTGGCCATTACCTCCCTCAAGACATTTTGAGGGCAGGTTTCATTTACAGTTCTGCAGTACTTGTTCCTATGAAATGACCATTAGCACAGGCTTTAAAGCCGCTTTGGCAGGTAACTGCCAGAGGACGGCAGCCTCTCTATGTCCCCCACCCTGGTAACTAGGGAAAAGCCCTTGCGGCCTGTGGTGTTTCTCGGTTATAAATTAGAGTGGAGTGTGCCCGGACAAACCCACACAAGCTGATGTCTCCTTACTTTTGTTGGATTTTGAAATTTAATTTTTATTTTTTATTGGAGTAATTTTCCACTGTGTACGTGGACCACTTCTACTTTGTGCATTCCTCGGTTGATGGACATTTTCATTGCTTCCAAGTGTTGGCTATGGTAAATATTGTTGGAGTGCAGGATTGCCAGCCTGTGACTTTTGGATTCTCATTTTCTCAGGTGATAGGCCCAGCAGTGGGTGTGATTGATTGACTGCTAGCACCGTGTTTCCCTTTTCAAAGCACCTTCTTTGTGTTTTCATTAGTGGCTCTTACCACGTCCCCCTTAGAATGGAGGGTACGCATTTCTCCACAATCGCTTCAGCATTTATTGTGTGCAGCATTTATGCTAATGGCCCTTCTGGCTGCTGTGAGCTGATAGGTTTTTGTAATCTGGGTTTGCATGTCTTTGAAAATTCGTAAAACTCATCATTTCTCTCCACCGTTTTCCTTTCCGTTAAAAAAAAGCAAACAATTGGGAGAACAATACAACTCTTGAAATTGTCGTCTTGGAAGGTGGCCCTCTTTTGAATTTTTTGGTCGATTTTCCACCCCTGAATTGTTTTAGAGAGCAGGTGTCATTTACCGAAATGCAGTTTGGCGAATATTTTGTGACCTTTAGCAATGGGTTTAAAGCTGCTGTTGTGGGAAGTGGCCTCAAGGAAGCAGCATTTCTCCATTCCCAAAGCTGGGTACTAGGGCAGCAGAGCCTTTCTGGAAGTCATGTTCCTAGGTTGTAAATTACATTGGAATGTGCATGGAGAAACCCCCATAAGTTTATGTCTCATTATTTCTTCTTGGTTTTAATTTTTTTTTTTTATTTGGGGTAAAGCTTAGAATATTGTTTGTCCTAGGTGTACACAATCTGGTCCATTTGTACATTATATATGTGTATTCAAGTACAGATCCTCTTCCCATGTAAAATGTCACAGAGGGTTCCGCAGACCTCCCTTGCTATATGGTCGGTCTTTTCAAGATATGTATATAATATGCGTTTGTATACATATAGTAACACTAATCTTAATTTATCCATTCCCCCCACCTTTCCTTTTAGATGAGCATAGTTTCTTTTCTAAGTCTGTGAGTGTCTTTCTCTGTGGAAATATGTTCATTTGTGTCAGTTATTAGATAACGCCTATAAGTGATATCATAGAATATAGGTCTTTTGCTTTCTGACTTACCTCATGTTTCATGATTATCTCCAGACTCATTTGTGGTGCCTCAGAGAGCAATGGTTCATTGTTTTCCATGGCTAATATTCCATTGTGTACATGGACCACTTCTTCTTTATCCATTCACCTCTTGTTGGATATTTTGATTGCTTCACTGTCTTGGCTATTGTGAATAAGGCTGCACTGCAGGTTTTTCGGTCTGTGTCTTCTCGATTCTTGTCTTCTCAGGTGAGAGGTCCAATGGTGCGCCTGCTGGATTGAATGCTACCTCCATTTTTACGTTTGAACACAGCTCCTTTCTTTTCTCACTATTGGCTGTTACCCCTTTACGTCTCACCAGCAGGTAGAGGGTACACAGTTCTCTAAAACCCCTTCAGCATTTATTGTTCGTAGACTTTTTGCTGATGGTCAGTCGACTGGTGTAAGTTGAAACTTTTTGTAGATTAGATTGCATGGGTCTAACACTCCCCGAGGTTGAGCTGTTATCCATTTTCCTTTTTTTTTAAAAGAGTGTGTGTAAAACTTAACTCTTCATACTCTCTTCTTGAAACATTTGCCTGTTTTAAATTTTTTGTCCATTCCCTACTTCAGCACAATTTTTTAGGGCAGGTGTCCTTTACAGCCCTGAGCCCTTGTGAATGTTAAGTGAACATTAGCTGTGACTTTAAAGCTGCTCTTGCAGGAAACGGCCACAAGGTGGCAGCATTTCTCCTTTACCAAATTTGGTTACTAGGGAAACACAGCCTTAAGGGAAGTGGTGTTCTAGGTTGTAAATTAGAATGGAATGTGCCAGGAAAAAAACCTTTAAGGTTATGTCTCATTACTTCTTGTTCATAGTTGTAATTTACTTTTGATTTTTTATCCCAGCAAATATGACTACAATGGTTTGTTTGTTCTAGGTGTGCAAGATGTGGTTCTTTCACACATATACATGTATCTATTCTTCCTCACATCCTTTTCCCACGTACGTCATGACACAATATTGAGTAGTCTTCTCCTGGTCTTCCGTACATCTTTGGTGGTTATATATTTCACCTGGTTTGTATATCTCTGTTAACCCCAATATGGTAATGTATCCAATCCTCATCCCTTTCTATGGGGTGAACCATAAGTTTTTTAATGAATCTGCGATTGCCTTTCTCTGTGGAAATATCTTCATTGGTATCAATTTTTAAGTAACTCCTAAAAGTGATGTGATAGGATATGTGTCTTTTGCTTTCTCACTTACTATAGGAGGCGTGATTACGTCTGGACTCATCTATGGTGCTTGCAAATGGCATTGTTTCATTTTTTTCACTAGCGAATATTCCATCTGTACATGGAGGAGTTCTTCTTTGTCCCCCCATCTGTTGGTGGACTTTTTGGTTACTTCCATATCTTGGCTATTTTAATACTGTGCAATGCAGATTTGCCTGCCTGTTTCTTTCCAATTATCTCTTCTTAGATTATAGGTCGAGGAGTGGGCCTGCTGGATCATATGGTAGATCGATGTTTACCTTTGTAAGGCACCTCCATTCTGTTCTCATTCGTGGCCCTTTCCAACTTACGTCCCACTTGAACTTGAGGGTATGCATTTCTCCACAACGCCTTCAGCATTTATTGTTTGTAGTTTTCTTGCTGATGGTTATTCTGACAAGTGTGAGCTGATACCTCTCTGTGCTTGAATTCGAATGTGCCACATGATCCGTTGAAGTTGAGCTTTAAGGCATGTCCTTTTTATTTTTCAAGCTGTGATTACCCCTTAGTTCTTCAAAGTGTTCTCTTTAAGTATGTGTCACATTTTGAAATGTTTTGGCCATTACCTCCCTCAAGACATTTTGAGGGCAGGTTTCATTTACAGTTCTGCAGTACTTGTTCCTATGAAATGACCATTAGCACAGGCTTTAAAGCCGCTTTGGCAGGTAACTGCCAGAGGGCGGCAGCCTTTCTATGTCCCCCACCCTGGTAACTAGGGAAAAGCCCTTGCGGCCTGTGGTGTTTCTCGGTTATAAGTTAGAGTGGAGTCTGCCCGGACAAACCCACACAAGCTGATGTCTTCTTACTTTTGTTGGATTTTGAAATTTAATTTTTATTTTTTATTGGAGTAATTTTCCACTGTGTACGTGGACCACTTCTACTTTGTGCATTCCTCGGTTGATGGACATTTTCATTGCTTCCAAGTGTTAGCTATGGTAAATATTGTTGGAGTGCACGATTGCCAGCCTGTGACTTTTGGATTCTCATTTTCTCAGGTGATAGGCCCAGCAGTGGGTGTGATTGATTGACTGCTAGCACCGTGTTTCCCTTTTCAAAGCACCTTCTTTGTGTTTTCATTAGTGGCTCTTACCACGTCCCCCTTAGAATGGAGGGTACGCATTTCTCCACAATCGCTTCAGCATTTATTGTGTGCAGCATTTATGCTAATGGCCCTTCTGGCTGCTGTGAGCTGATAGGTTTTTGTAATCTGGGTTTGCATGTCTTTGAGAATTCGTAAAACTCATCATTTCTCTCCACCGTTTTCTTTTCTGTTAAAAAAAAAGGAAACAATTGGGAGTACAATACAACTCTTGAAATTGTCTTCTTGGAAGGTGGCCCTCTTTTGAATTTTTTGTTCGATTTTCCACCCCAGAATTGTTTTAGAGAGCAGGTGTCATTTACCGAAATGCAGTTTGGCGAATATTTTGTGACCTTTAGCAATGGGTTTAAAGCTGCTGTTGTGGGAAGTGGCCTCAAGGAGGCAGCATTTCTCCATTCCCAAAGCTGAGTACTAGGGCAGCAGAGCCTTTCTGGAAGTCATGTTCCTAGGTTGTAAATTACATTGGAATGTGCATAGAGAAACCCCCATAAGTTTATGTCTCATTATTTCTTCTTCGTTTTAATTTTTTTTTTTATTTGGGATAAAGCTTAGAATATTGTTTGTCCTAGGTGTACACAATCTGGTCCATTTTTACATTATATATGTGTATTCAAGTACAGATCCTCTTCCCATGTAAAATGTTACAGAGGGTTCCGCAGACCTCCCTTGCTATATGGTCGGTCTTTTCGAGATATGTATATAATATGCGTTTGTATACATATAGTAACACTAATCTTAATTTATCCATTCCCCCCACCTTTCCTTTTAGATGAGCATAGTTTGTTTTCTAAGTCTGTGAGTGTCTTTCTCTGTGGAAATATGTTCATTTGTGTCAGTTATTAGATAACGCCTATACGTGATATCATAGAATATAGGTCTTTTGCTTTCCGACTTACCTCATGTTTCGTGATTATCTCCAGACTCATTTGTGGTGCCTCAGAGAGCAATGGTTCATTGTTTTCCATGGCTAATATTCCATTGTGTACATGGACCACTTCTTCTTTATCCATTCACCTCTTGTTGGACATTTTGATTGCTTCAATGTCTTGGCTATTGTGAATAAGGCTGCACTGCAGCTTTTTCGGTCTGTGTCTTCTCGATTCTTGTCTTCTCAGGTGAGAGGTCCAATGGTGTGCCTGCTGAATTGAATGGTACCTCCATTTTTACTTTTAAACACAGCTCCTTTCTGTTCTCATTATTGCCTGTTACCCCTTTACGTCTCACCAGCAGGTAGAGGGTACAAAGTTCTCTAAAACCCCTTCAGCATTTATCGTTTGTAGACTTTTTGCTGATGGTCAGTCGACTGGGGTAAGTTGAAACTTTTTGTAGATTAGATTGCATGGGTCTAACACTCCCTGAGGTTGAGATTTTATCCATTTCCCTTTTTTTTTAAAAAGAGCGTGAGTAAAACTTAACTCTTCATACTCTCTTCTTGAAACATTTGCCTGTTTTGAGTTTTTTCGTCCTTTCCCTACTTCAGCAAAATTTTTTAGGGCAGGTGTCCTTTACAGCCCTGAGTCCTTGTGAATGTTAAGTGACCATTAGCTGTGAGTTTAAAGCTGTTCTTGCAGGAAACGGCCACAAGGTGGCAGCATTTCTCCTTTACCAAATTTGGTTACTAGGGAAACACAGCCTTAAGGGAAGTGGTGTTCTAGGTTGTAAATTAGAATGGAATGTGCCAGGAAAAAACCCTTTAAGGTTATGTCTCATTACTTCTTGTTCATAGTTGTAATTTACTTTTGATTTTTTATCCCAGCAAATATGACTACAATGGTTTGTTTGTTCTAGGTGTGCAAGATGTGGTTCTTTCACACATATACATGTATCTATTCTTCCTCGCATCCTTTTCCCACGTAGGTCATGACACAATGTTGAGTAGTCTTCCCCTGGTCTTCCATACGTCTTTGGTGGTTATATATTTCACCTGGTTTGTATATCTCTGTTAACCCCAATATGGTAATGTATCCAATCCTCATCCCTTTCTATGGGGTGAACCATAAGTTTTTTAATGAATCTGCGATTGCCTTTCTCTGTGGAAATATCTTCATTGGTATCAATTTTTAAGTAACTCCTAAAAGTGATGTGATAGGATATGTGTCTTTTGCTTTCTCACTTACTACAGGAGGCGTGATTACGTCTAGACTCATCTATGGTGCTTGCAAATGGCATGGTTTCATTTTTTTCACTAGCGAATATTCCATCTGTACATGGAGGAGTTCTTCTTTGTCCCCCCATGTGTTGGTGGATTTTTTGGTTACTTCCATATCTTGGCTATTGTAATACTGTGCAATGCAGATTTGCCTGCCTGTGTCTTTCCAATTCTCTCTTCTTAGATTATAGGTCGAGGAGTGGGCCTGCTGGATCATATGGTAGATCGATGCTTACCTTTGTAAGGCACCTCCATTCTGTTCTCATTCATGGCCCTTTCCAACTTACGTCCCACTTGAAGTTGAGGGTATGCATTTCTCCACAACACCTTCAGCATTCATTGTTTGTAGTTTTCTTGCTGATGGTTATTCTGACAAGTGTGAGCTGATACCTCTCTGTGCTTGAATTCGAATGTGCCACATGATCCGTTGAAGTTGAGCTTTAAGGCATGTCCTTTTTATTTTTCAAGCTGTGATTACCCCTTAGTTCTTCAAAGTGTTCTCTTTAAGTATGTGTCACATTTTGAAATGTTTTGGCCATTACCTCCCTCAAGACATTTTGAGGGCAGGTTTCATTTACAGTTCTGCAGTACTTGTTCTTATGAAATGACCATTAGCACAGGCTTTAAAGCCGCTTTGGCAGGTAACTGCCAGAGGGCGGCAGCCTTTCTATGTCCCCCACCCTGGTAACTAGGGAAAAGCCCTTGCGGCCTGTGGTGTTTCTCGGTTATAAGTTAGAGTGGAGTCTGCCCGGACAAACCCACACAAGCTGATGTCTCCTTACTTTTGTTGGATTTTGAAATTTAATTTTTATTTTTTATTGGAGTAATTTTCCACTGTGTACGTGGACCACTTCTACTTTGTGCATTCCTCGGTTGATGGACATTTTCATTGCTTCCAAGTGTTAGCTATGGTAAATATTGTTGGAGTGCACGATTGCCAGCCTGTGACTTTTGGATTCTCATTTTCTCAGGTGATAGGCCCAGCAGTGGGTGTGATTGATTGACTGCTAGCACCGTGTTTCCCTTTTCAAAGCACCTTCTTTGTGTTTTCATTAGTGGCTCTTACCACGTCCCCCTTAGAATGGAGGGTACGCATTTCTCCACAATCGCTTCAGCATTTATTGTGTGCAGCATTTATGCTAATGGCCCTTCTGGCTGCTGTGAGCTGATAGGTTTTTGTAATCTGGGTTTGCATGTCTTTGAGAATTCGTAAAACTCATCATTTCTCTCCACCGTTTTCTTTTCTGTTAAAAAAAAAGGAAACAATTGGGAGTACAATACAACTCTTGAAATTGTCTTCTTGGAAGGTGGCCCTCTTTTGAATTTTTTGTTCGATTTTCCACCCCAGAATTGTTTTAGAGAGCAGGTGTCATTTACCGAAATGCAGTTTGGCGAATATTTTGTGACCTTTAGCAATGGGTTTAAAGCTGCTGTTGTGGGAAGTGGCCTCAAGGAGGCAGCATTTCTCCATTCCCAAAGCTGAGTACTAGGGCAGCAGAGCCTTTCTGGAAGTCATGTTCCTAGGTTGTAAATTACATTGGAATGTGCATAGAGAAACCCCCATAAGTTTATGTCTCATTATTTCTTCTTCGTTTTAATTTTTTTTTTTATTTGGGATAAAGCTTAGAATATTGTTTGTCCTAGGTGTACACAATCTGGTCCATTTTTACATTATATATGTGTATTCAAGTACAGATCCTCTTCCCATGTAAAATGTTACAGAGGGTTCCGCAGACCTCCCTTGCTATATGGTCGGTCTTTTCGAGATATGTATATAATATGCGTTTGTATACATATAGTAACACTAATCTTAATTTATCCATTCCCCCCACCTTTCCTTTTAGATGAGCATAGTTTGTTTTCTAAGTCTGTGAGTGTCTTTCTCTGTGGAAATATGTTCATTTGTGTCAGTTATTAGATAACGCCTATACGTGATATCATAGAATATAGGTCTTTTGCTTTCCGACTTACCTCATGTTTCGTGATTATCTCCAGACTCATTTGTGGTGCCTCAGAGAGCAATGGTTCATTGTTTTCCATGGCTAATATTCCATTGTGTACATGGACCACTTCTTCTTTATCCATTCACCTCTTGTTGGACATTTTGATTGCTTCAATGTCTTGGCTATTGTGAATAAGGCTGCACTGCAGCTTTTTCGGTCTGTGTCTTCTCGATTCTTGTCTTCTCAGGTGAGAGGTCCAATGGTGTGCCTGCTGAATTGAATGGTACCTCCATTTTTACTTTTAAACACAGCTCCTTTCTGTTCTCATTATTGCCTGTTACCCCTTTACGTCTCACCAGCAGGTAGAGGGTACAAAGTTCTCTAAAACCCCTTCAGCATTTATCGTTTGTAGACTTTTTGCTGATGGTCAGTCGACTGGGGTAAGTTGAAACTTTTTGTAGATTAGATTGCATGGGTCTAACACTCCCTGAGGTTGAGATTTTATCCATTTCCCTTTTTTTTTAAAAAGAGCGTGAGTAAAACTTAACTCTTCATACTCTCTTCTTGAAACATTTGCCTGTTTTGAGTTTTTTCGTCCTTTCCCTACTTCAGCACAATTTTTTAGGGCAGGTGTCCTTTAAAGCCCTGAGTCCTTGTGAATGTTAAGTGACCATTAGCTGTGAGTTTAAAGCTGTTCTTGCAGGAAATGGCCACAAGGTGGCAGCCTTTCCCCGTTACCAAATTTGGTTACTAGGGAAACAGAGCCTTAATGGAAGTGGTGTTCTAGGTTGTAAATTAGAATGGAATGTGCCAGGAGAAAGCCCTTTAAGTTTATGTCCTATTACTTCTTGTTCATAGTTGTAATTTACTTTTTATTTTTTATCCCAGCAAATATGACTACAATGGTTTGTTTGTTCTAGGTGTGCAAGATGTGGTTCTTTCACACATATACATGTATCTATTCTTCCTCGCATCCTTTTCCCACGTAGGTCATGACACAATGTTGAGTAGTCTTCCCCTGGTCTTCCGTACGTCTTTGGTGGTTATATATTTCACCTGGTTTGTATATCTCTGTTAACCCCAATATGGTAATGTATCCAATCCTCATCCCTTTCTATGGGGTGAACCATAAGTTTTTTAATGAATCTGCGATTGCCTTTCTCTGTGGAAATATCTTCATTGGTATCAATTTTTAAGTAACTCCTAAAAGTGATGTGATAGGATATGTGTCTTTTGCTTTCTCACTTACTACAGGAGGCGTGATTAAGTCTGGACTCATCTATGGTGCTTGCAAATGGCATTGTTTCATTTTTTTCACTAGCGAATATTCCATCTGTACATGGAGGAGTTCTTCTTTGTCCCCCCATCTGTTGGTGGACTTTTTGGTTACTTCCATATCTTGGCTATTTTAATACTGTGCAATGCAGATTTGCCTGCCTGTGTCTTTCCAATTATCTCTTCTTAGATTATAGGTCGAGGAGTGGGCCTGCTGGATCATATGGTAGATCGATGTTTACCTTTGTAAGGCACCTCCATTCTGTTCTCATTCGTGGCCCTTTCCAACTTACGTCCCACTTGAACTTGAGGGTATGCATTTCTCCACAACGCCTTCAGCATTTATTGTTTGTAGTTTTCTTGCTGATGGTTATTCTGACAAGTGTGAGCTGATACCTCTCTGTGCTTGAATTCGAATGTGCCACATGATCCGTTGAAGTTGAGCTTTAAGGCATGTCCGTTTTATTTTTCAAGCTGTGATTACCCCTTAGTTCTTCAAAGTGTTCTCTTTAAGTATGTGTCACATTTTGAAATGTTTTGGCCATTACCTCCCTCAAGATATTTTGAGGGCAGGTTTCATTTACAGTTCTGCAGTACTTGTTCCTATGAAATGACCATTAGCACAAGCTTTAAAGCCGCTTTGGCAGGTAACTGCCAGAGGGCGGCAGCCTTTCTATGTCCCCCACCCTGGTAACTAGGGAAAAGCCCTTGCGGCCTGTGGTGTTTCTCGGTTATAAATTAGAGTGGAGTGTACCCGGACAAACCCACACAAGCTGATGTCTCCTTACTTTTGTTGGATTTTGAAATTTAATTTTTATTTTTTATTGGAGTAATTTTCCACTGTGTACGTGGACCACTTCTACTTTGTGCATTCCTCGGTTGATGGACATTTTCATTGCTTCCAAGTGTTGGCTATGGTAAATATTGTTGGAGTGCAGGATTGCCAGCCTGTGACTTTTGGATTCTCATTTTCTCAGGTGATAGGCCCAGCAGTGGGTGTGATTGATTGACTGCTAGCACCGTGTTTCCCTTTTCAAAGCACCTTCTTTGTGTTTTCATTAGTGGCTCTTACCACGTCCCCCTTAGAATGGAGGGTACGCATTTCTCCACAATCGCTTCAGCATTTATTGTGTGCAGCATTTATGCTAATGGCCCTTCTGGCTGCTGTGAGCTGATAGGTTTTTGTAATCTGGGTTTGCATGTCTTTGAGAATTCGTAAAACTCATCATTTCTCTCCACCGTTTTCTTTTCTGTTAAAAAAAAAGGAAACAATTGGGAGTACAATACAACTCTTGAAATTGTCTTCTTGGAAGGTGGCCCTCTTTTGAATTTTTTGTTCGATTTTCCACCCCTGAATTGTTTTAGAGAGCAGGTGTCATTTACCGAAATGCAGTTTGGCGAATATTTTGTGACCTTTAGCAATGGGTTTAAAGCTGCTGTTGTGGGAAGTGGCCTCAAGGAGGCAGCATTTCTCCATTCCCAAAGCTGAGTACTAGGGCAGCAGAGCCTTTCTGGAAGTCATGTTCCTAGGTTGTAAATTACATTGGAATGTGCATAGAGAAACCCCCATAAGTTTATGTCTCATTATTTCTTCTTCGTTTTAATTTTTTTTTTATTTGGGATAAAGCTTAGAATATTGTTTGTCCTAGGTGTACACAATCTGGTCCATTTTTACATTATATATGTGTATTCAAGTACAGATCCTCTTCCCATGTAAAATGTTACAGAGGGTTCCGCAGACCTCCCTTGCTATATGGTCGGTCTTTTCGAGATATGTATATAATATGCGTTTGTATACATATAGTAACACTAATCTTAATTTATCCATTCCCCCCACCTTTCCTTTTAGATGAGCATAGTTTGTTTTCTAAGTCTGTGAGTGTCTTTCTCTGTGGAAATATGTTCATTTGTGTCAGTTATTAGATAACGCCTATACGTGATATCATAGAATATAGGTCTTTTGCTTTCCGACTTACCTCATGTTTCGTGATTATCTCCAGACTCATTTGTGGTGCCTCAGAGAGCAATGGTTCATTGTTTTCCATGGCTAATATTCCATTGTGTACATGGACCACTTCTTCTTTATCCATTCACCTCTTGTTGGACATTTTGATTGCTTCAATGTCTTGGCTATTGTGAATAAGGCTGCACTGCAGCTTTTTCGGTCTGTGTCTTCTCGATTCTTGTCTTCTCAGGTGAGAGGTCCAATGGTGTGCCTGCTGAATTGAATGGTACCTCCATTTTTACTTTTAAACACAGCTCCTTTCTGTTCTCATTATTGCCTGTTACCCCTTTACGTCTCACCAGCAGGTAGAGGGTACAAAGTTCTCTAAAACCCCTTCAGCATTTATCGTTTGTAGACTTTTTGCTGATGGTCAGTCGACTGGGGTAAGTTGAAACTTTTTGTAGATTAGATTGCATGGGTCTAACACTCCCTGAGGTTGAGATTTTATCCATTTCCCTTTTTTTTTAAAAAGAGCGTGAGTAAAACTTAACTCTTCATACTCTCTTCTTGAAACATTTGCCTGTTTTGAGTTTTTTCGTCCTTTCCCTTCTTCAGCAAAATTTTTTAGGGCAGGTGTCCTTTACAGCCCTGAGTCCTTGTGAATGTTAAGTGACCATTAGCTGTGAGTTTAAAGCTGTTCTTGCAGGAAACGGCCACAAGGTGGCAGCATTTCTCCTTTACCAAATTTGGTTACTAGGGAAACACAGCCTTAAGGGAAGTGGTGTTCTAGGTTGTAAATTAGAATGGAATGTGCCAGGAAAAAACCCTTTAAGGTTATGTCTCATTACTTCTTGTTCATAGTTGTAATTTACTTTTGATTTTTTATCCCAGCAAATATGACTACAATGGTTTGTTTGTTCTAGGTGTGCAAGATGTGGTTCTTTCACACATATACATGTATCTATTCTTCCTCGCATCCTTTTCCCACGTAGGTCATGACACAATGTTGAGTAGTCTTCCCCTGGTCTTCCATACGTCTTTGGTGGTTATATATTTCACCTGGTTTGTATATCTCTGTTAACCCCAATATGGTAATGTATCCAATCCTCATCCCTTTCTATGGGGTGAACCATAAGTTTTTTAATGAATCTGCGATTGCCTTTCTCTGTGGAAATATCTTCATTGGTATCAATTTTTAAGTAACTCCTAAAAGTGATGTGATAGGATATGTGTCTTTTGCTTTCTCACTTACTACAGGAGGCGTGATTACGTCTAGACTCATCTATGGTGCTTGCAAATGGCATGGTTTCATTTTTTTCACTAGCGAATATTCCATCTGTACATGGAGGAGTTCTTCTTTGTCCCCCCATGTGTTGGTGGATTTTTTGGTTACTTCCATATCTTGGCTATTGTAATACTGTGCAATGCAGATTTGCCTGCCTGTGTCTTTCCAATTCTCTCTTCTTAGATTATAGGTCGAGGAGTGGGCCTGCTGGATCATATGGTAGATCGATGCTTACCTTTGTAAGGCACCTCCATTCTGTTCTCATTCATGGCCCTTTCCAACTTACGCCCCACTTGAAGTTGAGGGTATGCATTTCTCCACAACACCTTCAGCATTCATTGTTTGTAGTTTTCTTGCTGATGGTTATTCTGACAAGTGTGAGCTGATACCTCTCTGTGCTTGAATTCGAATGTGCCACATGATCCGTTGAAGTTGAGCTTTAAGGCATGTCCTTTTTATTTTTCAAGCTGTGATTACCCCTTAGTTCTTCAAAGTGTTCTCTTTAAGTATGTGTCACATTTTGAAATGTTTTGGCCATTACCTCCCTCAAGACATTTTGAGGGCAGGTTTCATTTACAGTTCTGCAGTACTTGTTCTTATGAAATGACCATTAGCACAGGCTTTAAAGCCGCTTTGGCAGGTAACTGCCAGAGGGCGGCAGCCTTTCTATGTCCCCCACCCTGGTAACTAGGGAAAAGCCCTTGCGGCCTGTGGTGTTTCTCGGTTATAAGTTAGAGTGGAGTCTGCCCGGACAAACCCACACAAGCTGATGTCTCCTTACTTTTGTTGGATTTTGAAATTTAATTTTTATTTTTTATTGGAGTAATTTTCCACTGTGTACGTGGACCACTTCTACTTTGTGCATTCCTCGGTTGATGGACATTTTCATTGCTTCCAAGTGTTAGCTATGGTAAATATTGTTGGAGTGCACGATTGCCAGCCTGTGACTTTTGGATTCTCATTTTCTCAGGTGATAGGCCCAGCAGTGGGTGTGATTGATTGACTGCTAGCACCGTGTTTCCCTTTTCAAAGCACCTTCTTTGTGTTTTCATTAGTGGCTCTTACCACGTCCCCCTTAGAATGGAGGGTACGCATTTCTCCACAATCGCTTCAGCATTTATTGTGTGCAGCATTTATGCTAATGGCCCTTCTGGCTGCTGTGAGCTGATAGGTTTTTGTAATCTGGGTTTGCATGTCTTTGAGAATTCGTAAAACTCATCATTTCTCTCCACCGTTTTCTTTTCTGTTAAAAAAAAAGGAAACAATTGGGAGTACAATACAACTCTTGAAATTGTCTTCTTGGAAGGTGGCCCTCTTTTGAATTTTTTGTTCGATTTTCCACCCCAGAATTGTTTTAGAGAGCAGGTGTCATTTACCGAAATGCAGTTTGGCGAATATTTTGTGACCTTTAGCAATGGGTTTAAAGCTGCTGTTGTGGGAAGTGGCCTCAAGGAGGCAGCATTTCTCCATTCCCAAAGCTGAGTACTAGGGCAGCAGAGCCTTTCTGGAAGTCATGTTCCTAGGTTGTAAATTACATTGGAATGTGCATAGAGAAACCCCCATAAGTTTATGTCTCATTATTTCTTCTTCGTTTTAATTTTTTTTTTATTTGGGATAAAGCTTAGAATATTGTTTGTCCTAGGTGTACACAATCTGGTCCATTTTTACATTATATATGTGTATTCAAGTACAGATCCTCTTCCCATGTAAAATGTTACAGAGGGTTCCGCAGACCTCCCTTGCTATATGGTCGGTCTTTTCGAGATATGTATATAATATGCGTTTGTATACATATAGTAACACTAATCTTAATTTATCCATTCCCCCCACCTTTCCTTTTAGATGAGCATAGTTTGTTTTCTAAGTCTGTGAGTGTCTTTCTCTGTGGAAATATGTTCATTTGTGTCAGTTATTAGATAACGCCTATACGTGATATCATAGAATATAGGTCTTTTGCTTTCCGACTTACCTCATGTTTCGTGATTATCTCCAGACTCATTTGTGGTGCCTCAGAGAGCAATGGTTCATTGTTTTCCATGGCTAATATTCCATTGTGTACATGGACCACTTCTTCTTTATCCATTCACCTCTTGTTGGACATTTTGATTGCTTCAATGTCTTGGCTATTGTGAATAAGGCTGCACTGCAGCTTTTTCGGTCTGTGTCTTCTCGATTCTTGTCTTCTCAGGTGAGAGGTCCAATGGTGTGCCTGCTGAATTGAATGGTACCTCCATTTTTACTTTTAAACACAGCTCCTTTCTGTTCTCATTATTGCCTGTTACCCCTTTACGTCTCACCAGCAGGTAGAGGGTACAAAGTTCTCTAAAACCCCTTCAGCATTTATCGTTTGTAGACTTTTTGCTGATGGTCAGTCGACTGGGGTAAGTTGAAACTTTTTGTAGATTAGATTGCATGGGTCTAACACTCCCTGAGGTTGAGATTTTATCCATTTCCCTTTTTTTTTAAAAAGAGCGTGAGTAAAACTTAACTCTTCATACTCTCTTCTTGAAACATTTGCCTGTTTTGAGTTTGTTCGTCCTTTCCCTACTTCAGCACAGTTTTTTAGGGCAGGTGTCCTTTAAAGCCCTGAGTCCTTGTGAATGTTAAGTGACCATTAGCTGTGAGTTTAAAGCTGTTCTTGCAGGAAATGGCCACAAGGTGGCAGCCTTTCCCCGTTACCAAATTTGGTTACTAGGGAAACAGAGCCTTAATGGAAGTGGTGTTCTAGGTTGTAAATTAGAATGGAATGTGCCAGGAGAAAGCCCTTTAAGTTTATGTCCTATTACTTCTTGTTCATAGTTGTAATTTACTTTTTATTTTTTATCCCAGCAAATATGACTACAATGGTTTGTTTGTTCTAGGTGTGCAAGATGTGGTTCTTTCACACATATACATGTATCTATTCTTCCTCGCATCCTTTTCCCACGTAGGTCATGACACAATGTTGAGTAGTCTTCCCCTGGTCTTCCGTACGTCTTTGGTGGTTATATATTTCACCTGGTTTGTATATCTCTGTTAACCCCAATATGGTAATGTATCCAATCCTCATCCCTTTCTATGGGGTGAACCATAAGTTTTTTAATGAATCTGCGATTGCCTTTCTCTGTGGAAATATCTTCATTGGTATCAATTTTTAAGTAACTCCTAAAAGTGATGTGATAGGATATGTGTCTTTTGCTTTCTCACTTACTATAGGAGGCGTGATTAAGTCTGGACTCATCTATGGTGCTTGCAAATGGCATTGTTTCATTTTTTTCACTAGCGAATATTCCATCTGTACATGGAGGAGTTCTTCTTTGTCCCCCCATCTGTTGGTGGACTTTTTGGTTACTTCCATATCTTGGCTATTTTAATACTGTGCAATGCAGATTTGCCTGCCTGTGTCTTTCCAATTATCTCTTCTTAGATTATAGGTCGAGGAGTGGGCCTGCTGGATCATATGGTAGATCGATGTTTACCTTTGTAAGGCACCTCCATTCTGTTCTCATTCGTGGCCCTTTCCAACTTACGTCCCACTTGAACTTGAGGGTATGCATTTCTCCACAACGCCTTCAGCATTTATTGTTTGTAGTTTTCTTGCTGATGGTTATTCTGACAAGTGTGAGCTGATACCTCTCTGTGCTTGAATTCGAATGTGCCACATGATCCGTTGAAGTTGAGCTTTAAGGCATGTCCGTTTTATTTTTCAAGCTGTGATTACCCCTTAGTTCTTCAAAGTGTTCTCTTTAAGTATGTGTCACATTTTGAAATGTTTTGGCCATTACCTCCCTCAAGATATTTTGAGGGCAGGTTTCATTTACAGTTCTGCAGTACTTGTTCCTATGAAATGACCATTAGCACAAGCTTTAAAGCCGCTTTGGCAGGTAACTGCCAGAGGGCGGCAGCCTTTCTATGTCCCCCACCCTGGTAACTAGGGAAAAGCCCTTGCGGCCTGTGGTGTTTCTCGGTTATAAATTAGAGTGGAGTGTACCCGGACAAACCCACACAAGCTGATGTCTCCTTACTTTTGTTGGATTTTGAAATTTAATTTTTATTTTTTATTGGAGTAATTTTCCACTGTGTACGTGGACCACTTCTACTTTGTGCATTCCTCGGTTGATGGACATTTTCATTGCTTCCAAGTGTTGGCTATGGTAAATATTGTTGGAGTGCACGATTGCCAGCCTGTGACTTTTGGATTCTCATTTTCTCAGGTGATAGGCCCAGCAGTGGGTGTGATTGATTGACTGCTAGCACCGTGTTTCCCTTTTCAAAGCACCTTCTTTGTGTTTTCATTAGTGGCTCTTACCACGTCCCCCTTAGAATGGAGGGTACGCATTTCTCCACAATCGCTTCAGCATTTATTGTGTGCAGCATTTATGCTAATGGCCCTTCTGGCTGCTGTGAGCTGATAGGTTTTTGTAATCTGGGTTTGCATGTCTTTGAGAATTCGTAAAACTCATCATTTCTCTCCACCGTTTTCTTTTCTGTTAAAAAAAAAGGAAACAATTGGGAGTACAATACAACTCTTGAAATTGTCTTCTTGGAAGGTGGCCCTCTTTTGAATTTTTTGTTCGATTTTCCACCCCAGAATTGTTTTAGAGAGCAGGTGTCATTTACCGAAATGCAGTTTGGCGAATATTTTGTGACCTTTAGCAATGGGTTTAAAGCTGCTGTTGTGGGAAGTGGCCTCAAGGAGGCAGCATTTCTCCATTCCCAAAGCTGAGTACTAGGGCAGCAGAGCCTTTCTGGAAGTCATGTTCCTAGGTTGTAAATTACATTGGAATGTGCATAGAGAAACCCCCATAAGTTTATGTCTCATTATTTCTTCTTCGTTTTAATTTTTTTTTTTATTTGGGATAAAGCTTAGAATATTGTTTGTCCTAGGTGTACACAATCTGGTCCATTTTTACATTATATATGTGTATTCAAGTACAGATCCTCTTCCCATGTAAAATGTTACAGAGGGTTCCGCAGACCTCCCTTGCTATATGGTCGGTCTTTTCGAGATATGTATATAATATGCGTTTGTATACATATAGTAACACTAATCTTAATTTATCCATTCCCCCCACCTTTCCTTTTAGATGAGCATAGTTTGTTTTCTAAGTCTGTGAGTGTCTTTCTCTGTGGAAATATGTTCATTTGTGTCAGTTATTAGATAACGCCTATACGTGATATCATAGAATATAGGTCTTTTGCTTTCCGACTTACCTCATGTTTCGTGATTATCTCCAGACTCATTTGTGGTGCCTCAGAGAGCAATGGTTCATTGTTTTCCATGGCTAATATTCCATTGTGTACATGGACCACTTCTTCTTTATCCATTCACCTCTTGTTGGACATTTTGATTGCTTCAATGTCTTGGCTATTGTGAATAAGGCTGCACTGCAGCTTTTTCGGTCTGTGTCTTCTCGATTCTTGTCTTCTCAGGTGAGAGGTCCAATGGTGTGCCTGCTGAATTGAATGGTACCTCCATTTTTACTTTTAAACACAGCTCCTTTCTGTTCTCATTATTGCCTGTTACCCCTTTACGTCTCACCAGCAGGTAGAGGGTACAAAGTTCTCTAAAACCCCTTCAGCATTTATCGTTTGTAGACTTTTTGCTGATGGTCAGTCGACTGGGGTAAGTTGAAACTTTTTGTAGATTAGATTGCATGGGTCTAACACTCCCTGAGGTTGAGATTTTATCCATTTCCCTTTTTTTTTAAAAAGAGCGTGAGTAAAACTTAACTCTTCATACTCTCTTCTTGAAACATTTGCCTGTTTTGAGTTTTTTCGTCCTTTCCCTACTTCAGCACAGTTTTTTAGGGCAGGTGTCCTTTAAAGCCCTGAGTCCTTGTGAATGTTAAGTGACCATTAGCTGTGAGTTTAAAGCTGTTCTTGCAGGAAATGGCCACAAGGTGGCAGCCTTTCCCCGTTACCAAATTTGGTTACTAGGGAAACAGAGCCTTAATGGAAGTGGTGTTCTAGGTTGTAAATTAGAATGGAATGTGCCAGGAGAAAGCCCTTTAAGTTTATGTCCTATTACTTCTTGTTCATAGTTGTAATTTACTTTTTATTTTTTATCCCAGCAAATATGACTACAATGGTTTGTTTGTTCTAGGTGTGCAAGATGTGGTTCTTTCACACATATACATGTATCTATTCTTCCTCGCATCCTTTTCCCACGTAGGTCATGACACAATGTTGAGTAGTCTTCCCCTGGTCTTCCGTACGTCTTTGGTGGTTATATATTTCACCTGGTTTGTATATCTCTGTTAACCCCAATATGGTAATGTATCCAATCCTCATCCCTTTCTATGGGGTGAACCATAAGTTTTTTAATGAATCTGCGATTGCCTTTCTCTGTGGAAATATCTTCATTGGTATCAATTTTTAAGTAACTCCTAAAAGTGATGTGATAGGATATGTGTCTTTTGCTTTCTCACTTACTATAGGAGGCGTGATTACGTCTGGACTCATCTATGGTGCTTGCAAATGGCATTGTTTCATTTTTTTCACTAGCGAATATTCCATCTGTACATGGAGGAGTTCTTCTTTGTCCCTCCATCTGTTGGTGGACTTTTTGGTTACTTCCATTTCTTGGCTGTTTTAATACTGTGCAATGCAGATTTGCCTGCCTGTGTCTTTCCAATTATCTCTTCTTAGATTATAGGTCGAGGAGTGGGCCTGCTGGATCATATGGTAGATCGATGTTTACCTTTGTAAGGCACCTCCATTCTGTTCTCATTCGTGGCCCTTTCCAACTTACGTCCCACTTGAACTTGAGGGTATGCATTTCTCCACAACGCCTTCAGCATTTATTGTTTGTAGTTTTCTTGCTGATGGTTATTCTGACAAGTGTGAGCTGATACCTCTCTGTGCTTGAATTCGAATGTGCCACATGATCCGTTGAAGTTGAGCTTTAAGGCATGTCCTTTTTATTTTTCAAGCTGTGATTACCCCTTAGTTCTTCAAAGTGTTCTCTTTAAGTATGTGTCACATTTTGAAATGTTTTGGCCATTACCTCCCTCAAGACATTTTGAGGGCAGGTTTCATTTACAGTTCTGCAGTACTTGTTCCTATGAAATGACCATTAGCACAGGCTTTAAAGCCGCTTTGGCAGGTAACTGCCAGAGGACGGCAGCCTCTCTATGTCCCCCACCCTGGTAACTAGGGAAAAGCCCTTGCGGCCTGTGGTGTTTCTCGGTTATAAATTAGAGTGGAGTGTGCCCGGACAAACCCACACAAGCTGATGTCTCCTTACTTTTGTTGGATTTTGAAATTTAATTTTTATTTTTTATTGGAGTAATTTTCCACTGTGTACGTGGACCACTTCTACTTTGTGCATTCCTCGGTTGATGGACATTTTCATTGCTTCCAAGTGTTGGCTATGGTAAATATTGTTGGAGTGCAGGATTGCCAGCCTGTGACTTTTGGATTCTCATTTTCTCAGGTGATAGGCCCAGCAGTGGGTGTGATTGATTGACTGGTAGCACCGTGTTTCCCTTTTCAAAGCACCTTCTTTGTGTTTTCATTAGTGGCTCTTACCACGTCCCCCTTAGAATGGAGGGTACGCATTTCTCCACAATCGCTTCAGCATTTATTGTGTGCAGCATTTATGCTAATGGCCCTTCTGGCTGCTGTGAGCTGATAGGTTTTTGTAATCTGGGTTTGCATGTCTTTGAGAATTCGTAAAACTCATCATTTCTCTCCACCGTTTTCTTTTCTGTTAAAAAAAAAGGAAACAATTGGGAGTACAATACAACTCTTGAAATTGTCTTCTTGGAAGGTGGCCCTCTTTTGAATTTTTTGTTCGATTTTCCACCCCAGAATTGTTTTAGAGAGCAGGTGTCATTTACCGAAATGCAGTTTGGCGAATATTTTGTGACCTTTAGCAATGGGTTTAAAGCTGCTGTTGTGGGAAGTGGCCTCAAGGAGGCAGCATTTCTCCATTCCCAAAGCTGAGTACTAGGGCAGCAGAGCCTTTCTGGAAGTCATGTTCCTAGGTTGTAAATTACATTGGAATGTGCATAGAGAAACCCCCATAAGTTTATGTCTCATTATTTCTTCTTCGTTTTAATTTTTTTTTTTATTTGGGATAAAGCTTAGAATATTGTTTGTCCTAGGTGTACACAATCTGGTCCATTTTTACATTATATATGTGTATTCAAGTACAGATCCTCTTCCCATGTAAAATGTTACAGAGGGTTCCGCAGACCTCCCTTGCTATATGGTCGGTCTTTTCGAGATATGTATATAATATGCGTTTGTATACATATAGTAACACTAATCTTAATTTATCCATTCCCCCCACCTTTCCTTTTAGATGAGCATAGTTTGTTTTCTAAGTCTGTGAGTGTCTTTCTCTGTGGAAATATGTTCATTTGTGTCAGTTATTAGATAACGCCTATACGTGATATCATAGAATATAGGTCTTTTGCTTTCCGACTTACCTCATGTTTCGTGATTATCTCCAGACTCATTTGTGGTGCCTCAGAGAGCAATGGTTCATTGTTTTCCATGGCTAATATTCCATTGTGTACATGGACCACTTCTTCTTTATCCATTCACCTCTTGTTGGACATTTTGATTGCTTCAATGTCTTGGCTATTGTGAATAAGGCTGCACTGCAGCTTTTTCGGTCTGTGTCTTCTCGATTCTTGTCTTCTCAGGTGAGAGGTCCAATGGTGTGCCTGCTGAATTGAATGGTACCTCCATTTTTACTTTTAAACACAGCTCCTTTCTGTTCTCATTATTGCCTGTTACCCCTTTACGTCTCACCAGCAGGTAGAGGGTACAAAGTTCTCTAAAACCCCTTCAGCATTTATCGTTTGTAGACTTTTTGCTGATGGTCAGTCGACTGGGGTAAGTTGAAACTTTTTGTAGATTAGATTGCATGGGTCTAACACTCCCTGAGGTTGAGATTTTATCCATTTCCCTTTTTTTTTAAAAAGAGCGTGAGTAAAACTTAACTCTTCATACTCTCTTCTTGAAACATTTGCCTGTTTTGAGTTTTTTCGTCCTTTCCCTACTTCAGCAAAATTTTTTAGGGCAGGTGTCCTTTACAGCCCTGAGTCCTTGTGAATGTTAAGTGACCATTAGCTGTGAGTTTAAAGCTGTTCTTGCAGGAAACGGCCACAAGGTGGCAGCATTTCTCCTTTACCAAATTTGGTTACTAGGGAAACACAGCCTTAAGGGAAGTGGTGTTCTAGGTTGTAAATTAGAATGGAATGTGCCAGGAAAAAACCCTTTAAGGTTATGTCTCATTACTTCTTGTTCATAGTTGTAATTTACTTTTGATTTTTTATCCCAGCAAATATGACTACAATGGTTTGTTTGTTCTAGGTGTGCAAGATGTGGTTCTTTCACACATATACATGTATCTATTCTTCCTCGCATCCTTTTCCCACGTAGGTCATGACACAATGTTGAGTAGTCTTCCCCTGGTCTTCCATACGTCTTTGGTGGTTATATATTTCACCTGGTTTGTATATCTCTGTTAACCCCAATATGGTAATGTATCCAATCCTCATCCCTTTCTATGGGGTGAACCATAAGTTTTTTAATGAATCTGCGATTGCCTTTCTCTGTGGAAATATCTTCATTGGTATCAATTTTTAAGTAACTCCTAAAAGTGATGTGATAGGATATGTGTCTTTTGCTTTCTCACTTACTACAGGAGGCGTGATTACGTCTAGACTCATCTATGGTGCTTGCAAATGGCATGGTTTCATTTTTTTCACTAGCGAATATTCCATCTGTACATGGAGGAGTTCTTCTTTGTCCCCCCATGTGTTGGTGGATTTTTTGGTTACTTCCATATCTTGGCTATTGTAATACTGTGCAATGCAGATTTGCCTGCCTGTGTCTTTCCAATTCTCTCTTCTTAGATTATAGGTCGAGGAGTGGGCCTGCTGGATCATATGGTAGATCGATGCTTACCTTTGTAAGGCACCTCCATTCTGTTCTCATTCATGGCCCTTTCCAACTTACGTCCCACTTGAAGTTGAGGGTATGCATTTCTCCACAACACCTTCAGCATTCATTGTTTGTAGTTTTCTTGCTGATGGTTATTCTGACAAGTGTGAGCTGATACCTCTCTGTGCTTGAATTCGAATGTGCCACATGATCCGTTGAAGTTGAGCTTTAAGGCATGTCCTTTTTATTTTTCAAGCTGTGATTACCCCTTAGTTCTTCAAAGTGTTCTCTTTAAGTATGTGTCACATTTTGAAATGTTTTGGCCATTACCTCCCTCAAGACATTTTGAGGGCAGGTTTCATTTACAGTTCTGCAGTACTTGTTCTTATGAAATGACCATTAGCACAGGCTTTAAAGCCGCTTTGGCAGGTAACTGCCAGAGGGCGGCAGCCTTTCTATGTCCCCCACCCTGGTAACTAGGGAAAAGCCCTTGCGGCCTGTGGTGTTTCTCGGTTATAAGTTAGAGTGGAGTCTGCCCGGACAAACCCACACAAGCTGATGTCTCCTTACTTTTGTTGGATTTTGAAATTTAATTTTTATTTTTTATTGGAGTAATTTTCCACTGTGTACGTGGACCACTTCTACTTTGTGCATTCCTCGGTTGATGGACATTTTCATTGCTTCCAAGTGTTAGCTATGGTAAATATTGTTGGAGTGCACGATTGCCAGCCTGTGACTTTTGGATTCTCATTTTCTCAGGTGATAGGCCCAGCAGTGGGTGTGATTGATTGACTGCTAGCACCGTGTTTCCCTTTTCAAAGCACCTTCTTTGTGTTTTCATTAGTGGCTCTTACCACGTCCCCCTTAGAATGGAGGGTACGCATTTCTCCACAATCGCTTCAGCATTTATTGTGTGCAGCATTTATGCTAATGGCCCTTCTGGCTGCTGTGAGCTGATAGGTTTTTGTAATCTGGGTTTGCATGTCTTTGAGAATTCGTAAAACTCATCATTTCTCTCCACCGTTTTCTTTTCTGTTAAAAAAAAAGGAAACAATTGGGAGTACAATACAACTCTTGAAATTGTCTTCTTGGAAGGTGGCCCTCTTTTGAATTTTTTGTTCGATTTTCCACCCCAGAATTGTTTTAGAGAGCAGGTGTCATTTACCGAAATGCAGTTTGGCGAATATTTTGTGACCTTTAGCAATGGGTTTAAAGCTGCTGTTGTGGGAAGTGGCCTCAAGGAGGCAGCATTTCTCCATTCCCAAAGCTGAGTACTAGGGCAGCAGAGCCTTTCTGGAAGTCATGTTCCTAGGTTGTAAATTACATTGGAATGTGCATAGAGAAACCCCCATAAGTTTATGTCCATTATTTCTTCTTCGTTTTAATTTTTTTTTTTATTTGGGATAAAGCTTAGAATATTGTTTGTCCTAGGTGTACACAATCTGGTCCATTTTTACATTATATATGTGTATTCAAGTACAGATCCTCTTCCCATGTAAAATGTTACAGAGGGTTCCGCAGACCTCCCTTGCTATATGGTCGGTCTTTTCGAGATATGTATATAATATGCGTTTGTATACATATAGTAACACTAATCTTAATTTATCCATTCCCCCCACCTTTCCTTTTAGATGAGCCTAGTTTGTTTTCTAAGTCTGTGAGTGTCTTTCTCTGTGGAAATATGTTCATTTGTGTCAGTTATTAGATAACGCCTATACGTGATATCATAGAATATAGGTCTTTTGCTTTCCGACTTACCTCATGTTTCGTGATTATCTCCAGACTCATTTGTGGTGCCTCAGAGAGCAATGGTTCATTGTTTTCCATGGCTAATATTCCATTGTGTACATGGACCACTTCTTCTTTATCCATTCACCTCTTGTTGGACATTTTGATTGCTTCAATGTCTTGGCTATTGTGAATAAGGCTGCACTGCAGCTTTTTCGGTCTGTGTCTTCTCGATTCTTGTCTTCTCAGGTGAGAGGTCCAATGGTGCGCCTGCTGAATTGAATGGTACCTCCATTTTTACTTTTAAACACAGCTCCTTTCTGTTCTCATTATTGCCTGTTACCCCTTTACGTCTCACCAGCAGGTAGAGGGTACAAAGTTCTCTAAAACCCCTTCAGCATTTATCGTTTGTAGACTTTTTGCTGATGGTCAGTCAACTGGGGTAAGTTGAAACTTTTTGTAGATTAGATTGCATGGGTCTAACACTCCCTGAGGTTGAGATTTTATCCATTTCCCTTTTTTTTAAAAAAGAGCGTGAGTAAAACTTAACTCTTCATACTCTCTTCTTGAAACATTTGCCTGTTTTGAGTTTTTTCGTCCTTTCCCTACTTCAGCACAATTTTTTAGGGCAGGTGTCCTTTAAAGCCCTGAGTCCTTGTGAATGTTAAGTGACCATTAGCTGTGAGTTTAAAGCTGTTCTTGCAGGAAACGGCCACAAGGTGGCAGCCTTTCCCCGTTACCAAATTTGGTTACTAGGGAAACAGAGCCTTAATGGAAGTGGTGTTCTAGGTTGTAAATTAGAATGGAATGTGCCAGGAGAAAGCCCTTTAAGTTTATGTCCTATTACTTCTTGTTCATAGTTGTAATTTACTTTTTATTTTTTATCCCAGCAAATATGACTACAATGGTTTGTTTGTTCTAGGTGTGCAAGATGTGGTTCTTTCACACATATACATGTATCTATTCTTCCTCGCATCCTTTTCCCACGTAGGTCATGACACAATGTTGAGTAGTCTTCCCCTGGTCTTCCGTACGTCTTTGGTGGTTATATATTTCACCTGGTTTGTATATCTCTGTTAACCCCAATATGGTAATGTATCCAATCCTCATCCCTTTCTATGGGGTGAACCATAAGTTTTTTAATGAATCTGCGATTGCCTTTCTCTGTGGAAATATCTTCATTGGTATCAATTTTTAAGTAACTCCTAAAAGTGATGTGATAGGATATGTGTCTTTTGCTTTCTCACTTACTATAGGAGGCGTGATTACGTCTGGACTCATCTATGGTGCTTGCAAATGGCATTGTTTCATTTTTTTCACTAGCGAATATTCCATCTGTACATGGAGGAGTTCTTCTTTGTCCCTCCATCTGTTGGTGGACTTTTTGGTTACTTCCATTTCTTGGCTGTTTTAATACTGTGCAATGCAGATTTGCCTGCCTGTGTCTTTCCAATTATCTCTTCTTAGATTATAGGTCGAGGAGTGGGCCTGCTGGATCATATGGTAGATCGATGTTTACCTTTGTAAGGCACCTCCATTCTGTTCTCATTCGTGGCCCTTTCCAACTTACGTCCCACTTGAACTTGAGGGTATGCATTTCTCCACAACGCCTTCAGCATTTATTGTTTGTAGTTTTCTTGCTGATGGTTATTCTGACAAGTGTGAGCTGATACCTCTCTGTGCTTGAATTCGAATGTGCCACATGATCCGTTGAAGTTGAGCTTTAAGGCATGTCCTTTTTATTTTTCAAGCTGTGATTACCCCTTAGTTCTTCAAAGTGTTCTCTTTAAGTATGTGTCACATTTTGAAATGTTTTGGCCATTACCTCCCTCAAGACATTTTGAGGGCAGGTTTCATTTACAGTTCTGCAGTACTTGTTCCTATGAAATGACCATTAGCACAGGCTTTAAAGCCGCTTTGGCAGGTAACTGCCAGAGGACGGCAGCCTCTCTATGTCCCCCACCCTGGTAACTAGGGAAAAGCCCTTGCGGCCTGTGGTGTTTCTCGGTTATAAATTAGAGTGGAGTGTGCCCGGACAAACCCACACAAGCTGATGTCTCCTTACTTTTGTTGGATTTTGAAATTTAATTTTTATTTTTTATTGGAGTAATTTTCCACTGTGTACGTGGACCACTTCTACTTTGTGCATTCCTCGGTTGATGGACATTTTCATTGCTTCCAAGTGTTGGCTATGGTAAATATTGTTGGAGTGCAGGATTGCCAGCCTGTGACTTTTGGATTCTCATTTTCTCAGGTGATAGGCCCAGCAGTGGGTGTGATTGATTGACTGGTAGCACCGTGTTTCCCTTTTCAAAGCACCTTCTTTGTGTTTTCATTAGTGGCTCTTACCACGTCCCCCTTAGAATGGAGGGTACGCATTTCTCCACAATCGCTTCAGCATTTATTGTGTGCAGCATTTATGCTAATGGCCCTTCTGGCTGCTGTGAGCTGATAGGTTTTTGTAATCTGGGTTTGCATGTCTTTGAAAATTCGTAAAACTCATCATTTCTCTCCACCGTTTTCCTTTCCGTTAAAAAAAAGCAAACAATTGGGAGAACAATACAACTCTTGAAATTGTCGTCTTGGAAGGTGGCCCTCTTTTGAATTTTTTGGTCGATTTTCCACCCCTGAATTGTTTTAGAGAGCAGGTGTCATTTACCGAAATGCAGTTTGGCGAATATTTTGTGACCTTTAGCAATGGGTTTAAAGCTGCTGTTGTGGGAAGTGGCCTCAAGGAAGCAGCATTTCTCCATTCCCAAAGCTGGGTACTAGGGCAGCAGAGCCTTTCTGGAAGTCATGTTCCTAGGTTGTAAATTACATTGGAATGTGCATGGAGAAACCCCCATAAGTTTATGTCTCATTATTTCTTCTTGGTTTTAATTTTTTTTTTATTTGGGGTAAAGCTTAGAATATTGTTTGTCCTAGGTGTACACAATCTGGTCCATTTGTACATTATATATGTGTATTCAAGTACAGATCCTCTTCCCATGTAAAATGTCACAGAGGGTTCCGCAGACCTCCCTTGCTATATGGTCGGTCTTTTCAAGATATGTATATAATATGCGTTTGTATACATATAGTAACACTAATCTTAATTTATCCATTCCCCCCACCTTTCCTTTTAGATGAGCATAGTTTCTTTTCTAAGTCTGTGAGTGTCTTTCTCTGTGGAAATATGTTCATTTGTGTCAGTTATTAGATAACGCCTATAAGTGATATCATAGAATATAGGTCTTTTGCTTTCTGACTTACCTCATGTTTCATGATTATCTCCAGACTCATTTGTGGTGCCTCAGAGAGCAATGGTTCATTGTTTTCCATGGCTAATATTCCATTGTGTACATGGACCACTTCTTCTTTATCCATTCACCTCTTGTTGGATATTTTGATTGCTTCACTGTCTTGGCTATTGTGAATAAGGCTGCACTGCAGGTTTTTCGGTCTGTGTCTTCTCGATTCTTGTCTTCTCAGGTGAGAGGTCCAATGGTGCGCCTGCTGGATTGAATGCTACCTCCATTTTTACGTTTAAACACAGCTCCTTTCTTTTCTCACTATTGGCTGTTACCCCTTTACGTCTCACCAGCAGGTAGAGGGTACAAAGTTCTCTAAAACCCCTTCAGCATTTATCGTTTGTAGACTTTTTGCTGATGGTCAGTCGACTGGGGTAAGTTGAAACTTTTTGTAGATTAGATTGCATGGGTCTAACACTCCCTGAGGTTGAGATTTTATCCATTTCCCTTTTTTTTTAAAAAGAGCGTGAGTAAAACTTAACTCTTCATACTCTCTTCTTGAAACATTTGCCTGTTTTGAGTTTTTTCGTCCTTTCCCTTCTTCAGCAAAATTTTTTAGGGCAGGTGTCCTTTACAGCCCTGAGTCCTTGTGAATGTTAAGTGACCATTAGCTGTGAGTTTAAAGCTGTTCTTGCAGGAAACGGCCACAAGGTGGCAGCATTTCTCCTTTACCAAATTTGGTTACTAGGGAAACACAGCCTTAAGGGAAGTGGTGTTCTAGGTTGTAAATTAGAATGGAATGTGCCAGGAAAAAACCCTTTAAGGTTATGTCTCATTACTTCTTGTTCATAGTTGTAATTTACTTTTGATTTTTTATCTCAGCAAATATGACTACAATGGTTTGTTTGTTCTAGGTGTGCAAGATGTGGTTCTTTCACACATATACATGTATCTATTCTTCCTCGCATCCTTTTCCCACGTAGGTCATGACACAATGTTGAGTAGTCTTCCCCTGGTCTTCCATACGTCTTTGGTGGTTATATATTTCACCTGGTTTGTATATCTCTGTTAACCCCAATATGGTAATGTATCCAATCCTCATCCCTTTCTATGGGGTGAACCATAAGTTTTTTAATGAATCTGCGATTGCCTTTCTCTGTGGAAATATCTTCATTGGTATCAATTTTTAAGTAACTCCTAAAAGTGATGTGATAGGATATGTGTCTTTTGCTTTCTCACTTACTACAGGAGGCGTGATTACGTCTAGACTCATCTATGGTGCTTGCAAATGGCATGGTTTCATTTTTTTCACTAGCGAATATTCCATCTGTACATGGAGGAGTTCTTCTTTGTCCCCCCATGTGTTGGTGGATTTTTTGGTTACTTCCATATCTTGGCTATTGTAATACTGTGCAATGCAGATTTGCCTGCCTGTGTCTTTCCAATTCTCTCTTCTTAGATTATAGGTCGAGGAGTGGGCCTGCTGGATCATATGGTAGATCGATGCTTACCTTTGTAAGGCACCTCCATTCTGTTCTCATTCATGGCCCTTTCCAACTTACGTCCCACTTGAAGTTGAGGGTATGCATTTCTCCACAACACCTTCAGCATTCATTGTTTGTAGTTTCTTGCTGATGGTTATTCTGACAAGTGTGAGCTGATACCTCTCTGTGCTTGAATTCGAATGTGCCACATGATCCGTTGAAGTTGAGCTTTAAGGCATGTCCTTTTTATTTTTCAAGCTGTGATTACCCCTTAGTTCTTCAAAGTGTTCTCTTTAAGTATGTGTCACATTTTGAAATGTTTTGGCCATTACCTCCCTCAAGACATTTTGAGGGCAGGTTTCATTTACAGTTCTGCAGTACTTGTTCTTATGAAATGACCATTAGCACAGGCTTTAAAGCCGCTTTGGCAGGTAACTGCCAGAGGGCGGCAGCCTTTCTATGTCCCCCACCCTGGTAACTAGGGAAAAGCCCTTGCGGCCTGTGGTGTTTCTCGGTTATAAGTTAGAGTGGAGTCTGCCCGGACAAACCCACACAAGCTGATGTCTCCTTACTTTTGTTGGATTTTGAAATTTAATTTTTATTTTTTATTGGAGTAATTTTCCACTGTGTACGTGGACCACTTCTACTTTGTGCATTCCTCGGTTGATGGACATTTTCATTGCTTCCAAGTGTTAGCTATGGTAAATATTGTTGGAGTGCACGATTGCCAGCCTGTGACTTTTGGATTCTCATTTTCTCAGGTGATAGGCCCAGCAGTGGGTGTGATTGATTGACTGCTAGCACCGTGTTTCCCTTTTCAAAGCACCTTCTTTGTGTTTTCATTAGTGGCTCTTACCACGTCCCCCTTAGAATGGAGGGTACGCATTTCTCCACAATCGCTTCAGCATTTATTGTGTGCAGCATTTATGCTAATGGCCCTTCTGGCTGCTGTGAGCTGATAGGTTTTTGTAATCTGGGTTTGCATGTCTTTGAGAATTCGTAAAACTCATCATTTCTCTCCACCGTTTTCTTTTCTGTTAAAAAAAAAGGAAACAATTGGGAGTACAATACAACTCTTGAAATTGTCTTCTTGGAAGGTGGCCCTCTTTTGAATTTTTTGTTCGATTTTCCACCCCAGAATTGTTTTAGAGAGCAGGTGTCATTTACCGAAATGCAGTTTGGCGAATATTTTGTGACCTTTAGCAATGGGTTTAAAGCTGCTGTTGTGGGAAGTGGCCTCAAGGAGGCAGCATTTCTCCATTCCCAAAGCTGAGTACTAGGGCAGCAGAGCCTTTCTGGAAGTCATGTTCCTAGGTTGTAAATTACATTGGAATGTGCATAGAGAAACCCCCATAAGTTTATGTCTCATTATTTCTTCTTCGTTTTAATTTTTTTTTTTATTTGGGATAAAGCTTAGAATATTGTTTGTCCTAGGTGTACACAATCTGGTCCATTTTTACATTATATATGTGTATTCAAGTACAGATCCTCTTCCCATGTAAAATGTTACAGAGGGTTCCGCAGACCTCCCTTGCTATATGGTCGGTCTTTTCGAGATATGTATATAATATGCGTTTGTATACATATAGTAACACTAATCTTAATTTATCCATTCCCCCCACCTTTCCTTTTAGATGAGCATAGTTTGTTTTCTAAGTCTGTGAGTGTCTTTCTCTGTGGAAATATGTTCATTTGTGTCAGTTATTAGATAACGCCTATACGTGATATCATAGAATATAGGTCTTTTGCTTTCCGACTTACCTCATGTTTCGTGATTATCTCCAGACTCATTTGTGGTGCCTCAGAGAGCAATGGTTCATTGTTTTCCATGGCTAATATTCCATTGTGTACATGGACCACTTCTTCTTTATCCATTCACCTCTTGTTGGACATTTTGATTGCTTCAATGTCTTGGCTATTGTGAATAAGGCTGCACTGCAGCTTTTTCGGTCTGTGTCTTCTCGATTCTTGTCTTCTCAGGTGAGAGGTCCAATGGTGTGCCTGCTGAATTGAATGGTACCTCCATTTTTACTTTTAAACACAGCTCCTTTCTGTTCTCATTATTGCCTGTTACCCCTTTACGTCTCACCAGCAGGTAGAGGGTACAAAGTTCTCTAAAACCCCTTCAGCATTTATCGTTTGTAGACTTTTTGCTGATGGTCAGTCGACTGGGGTAAGTTGAAACTTTTTGTAGATTAGATTGCATGGGTCTAACACTCCCTGAGGTTGAGATTTTATCCATTTCCCTTTTTTTTTAAAAAGAGCGTGAGTAAAACTTAACTCTTCATACTCTCTTCTTGAAACATTTGCCTGTTTTGAGTTTGTTCGTCCTTTCCCTACTTCAGCACAGTTTTTTAGGGCAGGTGTCCTTTAAAGCCCTGAGTCCTTGTGAATGTTAAGTGACCATTAGCTGTGAGTTTAAAGCTGTTCTTGCAGGAAATGGCCACAAGGTGGCAGCCTTTCCCCGTTACCAAATTTGGTTACTAGGGAAACAGAGCCTTAATGGAAGTGGTGTTCTAGGTTGTAAATTAGAATGGAATGTGCCAGGAGAAAGCCCTTTAAGTTTATGTCCTATTACTTCTTGTTCATAGTTGTAATTTACTTTTTATTTTTTATCCCAGCAAATATGACTACAATGGTTTGTTTGTTCTAGGTGTGCAAGATGTGGTTCTTTCACACATATACATGTATCTATTCTTCCTCGCATCCTTTTCCCACGTAGGTCATGACACAATGTTGAGTAGTCTTCCCCTGGTCTTCCGTACGTCTTTGGTGGTTATATATTTCACCTGGTTTGTATATCTCTGTTAACCCCAATATGGTAATGTATCCAATCCTCATCCCTTTCTATGGGGTGAACCATAAGTTTTTTAATGAATCTGCGATTGCCTTTCTCTGTGGAAATATCTTCATTGGTATCAATTTTTAAGTAACTCCTAAAAGTGATGTGATAGGATATGTGTCTTTTGCTTTCTCACTTACTATAGGAGGCGTGATTAAGTCTGGACTCATCTATGGTGCTTGCAAATGGCATTGTTTCATTTTTTTCACTAGCGAATATTCCATCTGTACATGGAGGAGTTCTTCTTTGTCCCCCCATCTGTTGGTGGACTTTTTGGTTACTTCCATATCTTGGCTATTTTAATACTGTGCAATGCAGATTTGCCTGCCTGTGTCTTTCCAATTATCTCTTCTTAGATTATAGGTCGAGGAGTGGGCCTGCTGGATCATATGGTAGATCGATGTTTACCTTTGTAAGGCACCTCCATTCTGTTCTCATTCGTGGCCCTTTCCAACTTACGTCCCACTTGAACTTGAGGGTATGCATTTCTCCACAACGCCTTCAGCATTTATTGTTTGTAGTTTTCTTGCTGATGGTTATTCTGACAAGTGTGAGCTGATACCTCTCTGTGCTTGAATTCGAATGTGCCACATGATCCGTTGAAGTTGAGCTTTAAGGCATGTCCGTTTTATTTTTCAAGCTGTGATTACCCCTTAGTTCTTCAAAGTGTTCTCTTTAAGTATGTGTCACATTTTGAAATGTTTTGGCCATTACCTCCCTCAAGATATTTTGAGGGCAGGTTTCATTTACAGTTCTGCAGTACTTGTTCCTATGAAATGACCATTAGCACAAGCTTTAAAGCCGCTTTGGCAGGTAACTGCCAGAGGGCGGCAGCCTTTCTATGTCCCCCACCCTGGTAACTAGGGAAAAGCCCTTGCGGCCTGTGGTGTTTCTCGGTTATAAATTAGAGTGGAGTGTACCCGGACAAACCCACACAAGCTGATGTCTCCTTACTTTTGTTGGATTTTGAAATTTAATTTTTATTTTTTATTGGAGTAATTTTCCACTGTGTACGTGGACCACTTCTACTTTGTGCATTCCTCGGTTGATGGACATTTTCATTGCTTCCAAGTGTTGGCTATGGTAAATATTGTTGGAGTGCACGATTGCCAGCCTGTGACTTTTGGATTCTCATTTTCTCAGGTGATAGGCCCAGCAGTGGGTGTGATTGATTGACTGCTAGCACCGTGTTTCCCTTTTCAAAGCACCTTCTTTGTGTTTTCATTAGTGGCTCTTACCACGTCCCCCTTAGAATGGAGGGTACGCATTTCTCCACAATCGCTTCAGCATTTATTGTGTGCAGCATTTATGCTAATGGCCCTTCTGGCTGCTGTGAGCTGATAGGTTTTTGTAATCTGGGTTTGCATGTCTTTGAGAATTCGTAAAACTCATCATTTCTCTCCACCGTTTTCTTTTCTGTTAAAAAAAAAGGAAACAATTGGGAGTACAATACAACTCTTGAAATTGTCTTCTTGGAAGGTGGCCCTCTTTTGAATTTTTTGTTCGATTTTCCACCCCAGAATTGTTTTAGAGAGCAGGTGTCATTTACCGAAATGCAGTTTGGCGAATATTTTGTGACCTTTAGCAATGGGTTTAAAGCTGCTGTTGTGGGAAGTGGCCTCAAGGAGGCAGCATTTCTCCATTCCCAAAGCTGAGTACTAGGGCAGCAGAGCCTTTCTGGAAGTCATGTTCCTAGGTTGTAAATTACATTGGAATGTGCATAGAGAAACCCCCATAAGTTTATGTCTCATTATTTCTTCTTCGTTTTAATTTTTTTTTTTATTTGGGATAAAGCTTAGAATATTGTTTGTCCTAGGTGTACACAATCTGGTCCATTTTTACATTATATATGTGTATTCAAGTACAGATCCTCTTCCCATGTAAAATGTTACAGAGGGTTCCGCAGACCTCCCTTGCTATATGGTCGGTCTTTTCGAGATATGTATATAATATGCGTTTGTATACATATAGTAACACTAATCTTAATTTATCCATTCCCCCCACCTTTCCTTTTAGATGAGCATAGTTTGTTTTCTAAGTCTGTGAGTGTCTTTCTCTGTGGAAATATGTTCATTTGTGTCAGTTATTAGATAACGCCTATACGTGATATCATAGAATATAGGTCTTTTGCTTTCCGACTTACCTCATGTTTCGTGATTATCTCCAGACTCATTTGTGGTGCCTCAGAGAGCAATGGTTCATTGTTTTCCATGGCTAATATTCCATTGTGTACATGGACCACTTCTTCTTTATCCATTCACCTCTTGTTGGACATTTTGATTGCTTCAATGTCTTGGCTATTGTGAATAAGGCTGCACTGCAGCTTTTTCGGTCTGTGTCTTCTCGATTCTTGTCTTCTCAGGTGAGAGGTCCAATGGTGTGCCTGCTGAATTGAATGGTACCTCCATTTTTACTTTTAAACACAGCTCCTTTCTGTTCTCATTATTGCCTGTTACCCCTTTACGTCTCACCAGCAGGTAGAGGGTACAAAGTTCTCTAAAACCCCTTCAGCATTTATCGTTTGTAGACTTTTTGCTGATGGTCAGTCGACTGGGGTAAGTTGAAACTTTTTGTAGATTAGATTGCATGGGTCTAACACTCCCTGAGGTTGAGATTTTATCCATTTCCCTTTTTTTTTAAAAAGAGCGTGAGTAAAACTTAACTCTTCATACTCTCTTCTTGAAACATTTGCCTGTTTTGAGTTTGTTCGTCCTTTCCCTACTTCAGCACAGTTTTTTAGGGCAGGTGTCCTTTAAAGCCCTGAGTCCTTGTGAATGTTAAGTGACCATTAGCTGTGAGTTTAAAGCTGTTCTTGCAGGAAATGGCCACAAGGTGGCAGCCTTTCCCCGTTACCAAATTTGGTTACTAGGGAAACAGAGCCTTAATGGAAGTGGTGTTCTAGGTTGTAAATTAGAATGGAATGTGCCAGGAGAAAGCCCTTTAAGTTTATGTCCTATTACTTCTTGTTCATAGTTGTAATTTACTTTTTATTTTTTATCCCAGCAAATATGACTACAATGGTTTGTTTGTTCTAGGTGTGCAAGATGTGGTTCTTTCACACATATACATGTATCTATTCTTCCTCGCATCCTTTTCCCACGTAGGTCATGACACAATGTTGAGTAGTCTTCCCCTGGTCTTCCGTACGTCTTTGGTGGTTATATATTTCACCTGGTTTGTATATCTCTGTTAACCCCAATATGGTAATGTATCCAATCCTCATCCCTTTCTATGGGGTGAACCATAAGTTTTTTAATGAATCTGCGATTGCCTTTCTCTGTGGAAATATCTTCATTGGTATCAATTTTTAAGTAACTCCTAAAAGTGATGTGATAGGATATGTGTCTTTTGCTTTCTCACTTACTATAGGAGGCGTGATTAAGTCTGGACTCATCTATGGTGCTTGCAAATGGCATTGTTTCATTTTTTTCACTAGCGAATATTCCATCTGTACATGGAGGAGTTCTTCTTTGTCCCCCCATCTGTTGGTGGACTTTTTGGTTACTTCCATATCTTGGCTATTTTAATACTGTGCAATGCAGATTTGCCTGCCTGTGTCTTTCCAATTATCTCTTCTTAGATTATAGGTCGAGGAGTGGGCCTGCTGGATCATATGGTAGATCGATGTTTACCTTTGTAAGGCACCTCCATTCTGTTCTCATTCGTGGCCCTTTCCAACTTACGTCCCACTTGAACTTGAGGGTATGCATTTCTCCACAACGCCTTCAGCATTTATTGTTTGTAGTTTTCTTGCTGATGGTTATTCTGACAAGTGTGAGCTGATACCTCTCTGTGCTTGAATTCGAATGTGCCACATGATCCGTTGAAGTTGAGCTTTAAGGCATGTCCGTTTTATTTTTCAAGCTGTGATTACCCCTTAGTTCTTCAAAGTGTTCTCTTTAAGTATGTGTCACATTTTGAAATGTTTTGGCCATTACCTCCCTCAAGATATTTTGAGGGCAGGTTTCATTTACAGTTCTGCAGTACTTGTTCCTATGAAATGACCATTAGCACAAGCTTTAAAGCCGCTTTGGCAGGTAACTGCCAGAGGGCGGCAGCCTTTCTATGTCCCCCACCCTGGTAACTAGGGAAAAGCCCTTGCGGCCTGTGGTGTTTCTCGGTTATAAATTAGAGTGGAGTGTACCCGGACAAACCCACACAAGCTGATGTCTCCTTACTTTTGTTGGATTTTGAAATTTAATTTTTATTTTTTATTGGAGTAATTTTCCACTGTGTACGTGGACCACTTCTACTTTGTGCATTCCTCGGTTGATGGACATTTTCATTGCTTCCAAGTGTTGGCTATGGTAAATATTGTTGGAGTGCACGATTGCCAGCCTGTGACTTTTGGATTCTCATTTTCTCAGGTGATAGGCCCAGCAGTGGGTGTGATTGATTGACTGCTAGCACCGTGTTTCCCTTTTCAAAGCACCTTCTTTGTGTTTTCATTAGTGGCTCTTACCACGTCCCCCTTAGAATGGAGGGTACGCATTTCTCCACAATCGCTTCAGCATTTATTGTGTGCAGCATTTATGCTAATGGCCCTTCTGGCTGCTGTGAGCTGATAGGTTTTTGTAATCTGGGTTTGCATGTCTTTGAGAATTCGTAAAACTCATCATTTCTCTCCACCGTTTTCTTTTCTGTTAAAAAAAAAGGAAACAATTGGGAGTACAATACAACTCTTGAAATTGTCTTCTTGGAAGGTGGCCCTCTTTTGAATTTTTTGTTCGATTTTCCACCCCAGAATTGTTTTAGAGAGCAGGTGTCATTTACCGAAATGCAGTTTGGCGAATATTTTGTGACCTTTAGCAATGGGTTTAAAGCTGCTGTTGTGGGAAGTGGCCTCAAGGAGGCAGCATTTCTCCATTCCCAAAGCTGAGTACTAGGGCAGCAGAGCCTTTCTGGAAGTCATGTTCCTAGGTTGTAAATTACATTGGAATGTGCATAGAGAAACCCCCATAAGTTTATGTCTCATTATTTCTTCTTCGTTTTAATTTTTTTTTTTATTTGGGATAAAGCTTAGAATATTGTTTGTCCTAGGTGTACACAATCTGGTCCATTTTTACATTATATATGTGTATTCAAGTACAGATCCTCTTCCCATGTAAAATGTTACAGAGGGTTCCGCAGACCTCCCTTGCTATATGGTCGGTCTTTTCGAGATATGTATATAATATGCGTTTGTATACATATAGTAACACTAATCTTAATTTATCCATTCCCCCCACCTTTCCTTTTAGATGAGCATAGTTTGTTTTCTAAGTCTGTGAGTGTCTTTCTCTGTGGAAATATGTTCATTTGTGTCAGTTATTAGATAACGCCTATACGTGATATCATAGAATATAGGTCTTTTGCTTTCCGACTTACCTCATGTTTCGTGATTATCTCCAGACTCATTTGTGGTGCCTCAGAGAGCAATGGTTCATTGTTTTCCATGGCTAATATTCCATTGTGTACATGGACCACTTCTTCTTTATCCATTCACCTCTTGTTGGACATTTTGATTGCTTCAATGTCTTGGCTATTGTGAATAAGGCTGCACTGCAGCTTTTTCGGTCTGTGTCTTCTCGATTCTTGTCTTCTCAGGTGAGAGGTCCAATGGTGTGCCTGCTGAATTGAATGGTACCTCCATTTTTACTTTTAAACACAGCTCCTTTCTGTTCTCATTATTGCCTGTTACCCCTTTACGTCTCACCAGCAGGTAGAGGGTACAAAGTTCTCTAAAACCCCTTCAGCATTTATCGTTTGTAGACTTTTTGCTGATGGTCAGTCGACTGGGGTAAGTTGAAACTTTTTGTAGATTAGATTGCATGGGTCTAACACTCCCTGAGGTTGAGATTTTATCCATTTCCCTTTTTTTTTAAAAAGAGCGTGAGTAAAACTTAACTCTTCATACTCTCTTCTTGAAACATTTGCCTGTTTTGAGTTTTTTCGTCCTTTCCCTACTTCAGCAAAATTTTTTAGGGCAGGTGTCCTTTACAGCCCTGAGTCCTTGTGAATGTTAAGTGACCATTAGCTGTGAGTTTAAAGCTGTTCTTGCAGGAAACGGCCACAAGGTGGCAGCATTTCTCCTTTACCAAATTTGGTTACTAGGGAAACACAGCCTTAAGGGAAGTGGTGTTCTAGGTTGTAAATTAGAATGGAATGTGCCAGGAAAAAACCCTTTAAGGTTATGTCTCATTACTTCTTGTTCATAGTTGTAATTTACTTTTGATTTTTTATCCCAGCAAATATGACTACAATGGTTTGTTTGTTCTAGGTGTGCAAGATGTGGTTCTTTCACACATATACATGTATCTATTCTTCCTCGCATCCTTTTCCCACGTAGGTCATGACACAATGTTGAGTAGTCTTCCCCTGGTCTTCCATACGTCTTTGGTGGTTATATATTTCACCTGGTTTGTATATCTCTGTTAACCCCAATATGGTAATGTATCCAATCCTCATCCCTTTCTATGGGGTGAACCATAAGTTTTTTAATGAATCTGCGATTGCCTTTCTCTGTGGAAATATCTTCATTGGTATCAATTTTTAAGTAACTCCTAAAAGTGATGTGATAGGATATGTGTCTTTTGCTTTCTCACTTACTACAGGAGGCGTGATTACGTCTAGACTCATCTATGGTGCTTGCAAATGGCATGGTTTCATTTTTTTCACTAGCGAATATTCCATCTGTACATGGAGGAGTTCTTCTTTGTCCCCCCATGTGTTGGTGGATTTTTTGGTTACTTCCATATCTTGGCTATTGTAATACTGTGCAATGCAGATTTGCCTGCCTGTGTCTTTCCAATTCTCTCTTCTTAGATTATAGGTCGAGGAGTGGGCCTGCTGGATCATATGGTAGATCGATGCTTACCTTTGTAAGGCACCTCCATTCTGTTCTCATTCATGGCCCTTTCCAACTTACGTCCCACTTGAAGTTGAGGGTATGCATTTCTCCACAACACCTTCAGCATTCATTGTTTGTAGTTTTCTTGCTGATGGTTATTCTGACAAGTGTGAGCTGATACCTCTCTGTGCTTGAATTCGAATGTGCCACATGATCCGTTGAAGTTGAGCTTTAAGGCATGTCCTTTTTATTTTTCAAGCTGTGATTACCCCTTAGTTCTTCAAAGTGTTCTCTTTAAGTATGTGTCACATTTTGAAATGTTTTGGCCATTACCTCCCTCAAGACATTTTGAGGGCAGGTTTCATTTACAGTTCTGCAGTACTTGTTCTTATGAAATGACCATTAGCACAGGCTTTAAAGCCGCTTTGGCAGGTAACTGCCAGAGGGCGGCAGCCTTTCTATGTCCCCCACCCTGGTAACTAGGGAAAAGCCCTTGCGGCCTGTGGTGTTTCTCGGTTATAAGTTAGAGTGGAGTCTGCCCGGACAAACCCACACAAGCTGATGTCTCCTTACTTTTGTTGGATTTTGAAATTTAATTTTTATTTTTTATTGGAGTAATTTTCCACTGTGTACGTGGACCACTTCTACTTTGTGCATTCCTCGGTTGATGGACATTTTCATTGCTTCCAAGTGTTAGCTATGGTAAATATTGTTGGAGTGCACGATTGCCAGCCTGTGACTTTTGGATTCTCATTTTCTCAGGTGATAGGCCCAGCAGTGGGTGTGATTGATTGACTGCTAGCACCGTGTTTCCCTTTTCAAAGCACCTTCTTTGTGTTTTCATTAGTGGCTCTTACCACGTCCCCCTTAGAATGGAGGGTACGCATTTCTCCACAATCGCTTCAGCATTTATTGTGTGCAGCATTTATGCTAATGGCCCTTCTGGCTGCTGTGAGCTGATAGGTTTTTGTAATCTGGGTTTGCATGTCTTTGAGAATTCGTAAAACTCATCATTTCTCTCCACCGTTTTCTTTTCTGTTAAAAAAAAAGGAAACAATTGGGAGTACAATACAACTCTTGAAATTGTCTTCTTGGAAGGTGGCCCTCTTTTGAATTTTTTGTTCGATTTTCCACCCCAGAATTGTTTTAGAGAGCAGGTGTCATTTACCGAAATGCAGTTTGGCGAATATTTTGTGACCTTTAGCAATGGGTTTAAAGCTGCTGTTGTGGGAAGTGGCCTCAAGGAGGCAGCATTTCTCCATTCCCAAAGCTGAGTACTAGGGCAGCAGAGCCTTTCTGGAAGTCATGTTCCTAGGTTGTAAATTACATTGGAATGTGCATAGAGAAACCCCCATAAGTTTATGTCTCATTATTTCTTCTTCGTTTTAATTTTTTTTTTTATTTGGGATAAAGCTTAGAATATTGTTTGTCCTAGGTGTACACAATCTGGTCCATTTTTACATTATATATGTGTATTCAAGTACAGATCCTCTTCCCATGTAAAATGTTACAGAGGGTTCCGCAGACCTCCCTTGCTATATGGTCGGTCTTTTCGAGATATGTATATAATATGCGTTTGTATACATATAGTAACACTAATCTTAATTTATCCATTCCCCCCACCTTTCCTTTTAGATGAGCATAGTTTGTTTTCTAAGTCTGTGAGTGTCTTTCTCTGTGGAAATATGTTCATTTGTGTCAGTTATTAGATAACGCCTATACGTGATATCATAGAATATAGGTCTTTTGCTTTCCGACTTACCTCATGTTTCGTGATTATCTCCAGACTCATTTGTGGTGCCTCAGAGAGCAATGGTTCATTGTTTTCCATGGCTAATATTCCATTGTGTACATGGACCACTTCTTCTTTATCCATTCACCTCTTGTTGGACATTTTGATTGCTTCAATGTCTTGGCTATTGTGAATAAGGCTGCACTGCAGCTTTTTCGGTCTGTGTCTTCTCGATTCTTGTCTTCTCAGGTGAGAGGTCCAATGGTGTGCCTGCTGAATTGAATGGTACCTCCATTTTTACTTTTAAACACAGCTCCTTTCTGTTCTCATTATTGCCTGTTACCCCTTTACGTCTCACCAGCAGGTAGAGGGTACAAAGTTCTCTAAAACCCCTTCAGCATTTATCGTTTGTAGACTTTTTGCTGATGGTCAGTCGACTGGGGTAAGTTGAAACTTTTTGTAGATTAGATTGCATGGGTCTAACACTCCCTGAGGTTGAGATTTTATCCATTTCCCTTTTTTTTTAAAAAGAGCGTGAGTAAAACTTAACTCTTCATACTCTCTTCTTGAAACATTTGCCTGTTTTGAGTTTTTTCGTCCTTTCCCTACTTCAGCACAATTTTTTAGGGCAGGTGTCCTTTAAAGCCCTGAGTCCTTGTGAATGTTAAGTGACCATTAGCTGTGAGTTTAAAGCTGTTCTTGCAGGAAATGGCCACAAGGTGGCAGCCTTTCCCCGTTACCAAATTTGGTTACTAGGGAAACAGAGCCTTAATGGAAGTGGTGTTCTAGGTTGTAAATTAGAATGGAATGTGCCAGGAGAAAGCCCTTTAAGTTTATGTCCTATTACTTCTTGTTCATAGTTGTAATTTACTTTTTATTTTTTATCCCAGCAAATATGACTACAATGGTTTGTTTGTTCTAGGTGTGCAAGATGTGGTTCTTTCACACATATACATGTATCTATTCTTCCTCGCATCCTTTTCCCACGTAGGTCATGACACAATGTTGAGTAGTCTTCCCCTGGTCTTCCGTACGTCTTTGGTGGTTATATATTTCACCTGGTTTGTATATCTCTGTTAACCCCAATATGGTAATGTATCCAATCCTCATCCCTTTCTATGGGGTGAACCATAAGTTTTTTAATGAATCTGCGATTGCCTTTCTCTGTGGAAATATCTTCATTGGTATCAATTTTTAAGTAACTCCTAAAAGTGATGTGATAGGATATGTGTCTTTTGCTTTCTCACTTACTATAGGAGGCGTGATTAAGTCTGGACTCATCTATGGTGCTTGCAAATGGCATTGTTTCATTTTTTTCACTAGCGAATATTCCATCTGTACATGGAGGAGTTCTTCTTTGTCCCCCCATCTGTTGGTGGACTTTTTGGTTACTTCCATATCTTGGCTATTTTAATACTGTGCAATGCAGATTTGCCTGCCTGTGTCTTTCCAATTATCTCTTCTTAGATTATAGGTCGAGGAGTGGGCCTGCTGGATCATATGGTAGATCGATGTTTACCTTTGTAAGGCACCTCCATTCTGTTCTCATTCGTGGCCCTTTCCAACTTACGTCCCACTTGAACTTGAGGGTATGCATTTCTCCACAACGCCTTCAGCATTTATTGTTTGTAGTTTTCTTGCTGATGGTTATTCTGACAAGTGTGAGCTGATACCTCTCTGTGCTTGAATTCGAATGTGCCACATGATCCGTTGAAGTTGAGCTTTAAGGCATGTCCGTTTTATTTTTCAAGCTGTGATTACCCCTTAGTTCTTCAAAGTGTTCTCTTTAAGTATGTGTCACATTTTGAAATGTTTTGGCCATTACCTCCCTCAAGATATTTTGAGGGCAGGTTTCATTTACAGTTCTGCAGTACTTGTTCCTATGAAATGACCATTAGCACAAGCTTTAAAGCCGCTTTGGCAGGTAACTGCCAGAGGGCGGCAGCCTTTCTATGTCCCCCACCCTGGTAACTAGGGAAAAGCCCTTGCGGCCTGTGGTGTTTCTCGGTTATAAATTAGAGTGGAGTGTACCCGGACAAACCCACACAAGCTGATGTCTCCTTACTTTTGTTGGATTTTGAAATTTAATTTTTATTTTTTATTGGAGTAATTTTCCACTGTGTACGTGGACCACTTCTACTTTGTGCATTCCTCGGTTGATGGACATTTTCATTGCTTCCAAGTGTTGGCTATGGTAAATATTGTTGGCGTGCATGATTGCCAGCCTGTGACTTTTGGATTCTCATTTTCTCAGGTGATAGGTCCAGCAGTGGGTGTGATTGATTGACTGGTAGCACCGTGTTTCCCTTTTCAAAGCACCTTCTTTGTGTTTTCATTAGTGGCTCTTACCACGTCCCCCTTAGACTCGAGGGTACGCATTTCTCCACAATCACTTCAGCATTTATTGTGTGCAGGATTTATGCTAATGGCCCTTCTGGCTGCTGTGAGCTGATACGTTTTTGTAATCTGGGTTTGCATGTCTTTGAAAATTCGTAAAACTCATCATTTCTCTCCACCGTTTTCTTTTCTGTTAAAAAAAAAGGAAACAATTGGGAGTACAATACAACTCTTGAAATTGTCTTCTTGGAAGGTGGCCCTCTTTTGAATTTTTTGGTCGATTTTCCACCCCAGAATTGTTTTAGAGAGCAGGTGTCATTTACCGAAATGCAGTTTGGCGAATATTTTGTGACCTTTAGCAATGGGTTTAAAGCTGCTGTTGTGGGAAGTGGCCTCAAGGAGGCAGCATTTCTCCATTCCCAAAGCTGGGTACTAGGGCAGCAGAGCCTTTCTGGAAGTCATGTTCCTAGGTTGTAAATTACATTGGAATGTGCATGGAGAAACCCCCATAAGTTTATGTCTCATTATTTCTTCTTGGTTTTAATTTTTTTTTTATTTGGGATAAAGCTTAGAATATTGTTTGTCCTAGGTGTACACAATCTGGTCCATTTGTACATTATATATGTGTATTCAAGTACAGATCCTCTTCCCATGTAAAATGTTACAGAGGGTTCCGCAGACCTCCCTTGCTATATGGTCGGTCTTTTCGAGATATGTATATAATATGCGTTTGTATACATATAATAACACTAATCTTAATTTATCCATTCCCCCCACCTTTCCTTTTAGATGAGCCTAGTTTGTTTTCTAAGTCTGTGAGTGTCTTTCTCTGTGGAAATATGTTCATTTGTGTCAGTTATTAGATAACGCCTATACGTGATATCATAGAATATAGGTCTTTTGCTTTCCGACTTACCTCATGTTTCGTGATTATCTCCAGACTCATTTGTGGTGCCTCAGAGAGCAATGGTTCATTGTTTTCCATGGCTAATATTCCATTGTGTACATGGACCACTTCTTCTTTATCCATTCACCTCTTGTTGGACATTTTGATTGCTTCAATGTCTTGGCTATTGTGAATAAGGCTGCACAGCAGTTTTTTCAGTCTGTGTCTTCTCGATTCTTGTCTTCTCAGGTGAGAGGTCCAATGGTGCGCCTGCTGGATTGAATGGTACCTCCATTTTTACTTTTAAACACAGCTCCTTTCTGTTCTCATTATTGCCTGTTACCCCTTTACGTCTCACCAGCAGGTAGAGGGTACAAAGTTCTCTAAAACCCCTTCAGCATTTATCGTTTGTAGACTTTTTGCTGATGGTCAGGCGACTGGGGTAGGTTGAAACTTTTTGTAGATTAGATTGCATGGGTCTAACACTCCGTGAGGTTGAGATTTTATCCATTTCCCTTTTTTTTTAAAAAGAGCGTGAGTAAAACTTAACTCTTCATACTCTCTTCTTGAAACATTTGCCTGTTTTGAGTTTTTTCGTCCTTTCCCTACTTCAGCACAATTTTTTAGGGCAGGTGTCCTTTAAAGCCCTGAGTCCTTGTGAATGTTAAGTGACCATTAGCTGTGAGTTTAAAGCTGTTCTTGCAGGAAACGGCCACAAGGTGGCAGCCTTTCCCCGTTACCAAATTTGTTTACTAGGGAAACAGAGCCTTAATTGAAGTGGTGTTCTAGGTTGTAAATTAGAATGGAATGTGCCAGGAGAAAGCCCTTTAAGTTTATGTCCTATTACTTCTTGTTCATAGTTGTAATTTACTTTTTATTTTTTATCCCAGCAAATATGACTACAATGGTTTGTTTGTTCTAGGTGTGCAAGATGTGGTTCTTTCACACATATACATGTATCTATTCTTCCTCGCATCCTTTTCCCACGTAGGTCATGACACAATGTTGAGTAGTCTTCCCCTGGTCTTCCATACGTCTTTGGTGGTTATATATTTCACCTGGTTTGTATATCTCTGTTAACCCCAATATGGTAATGTATCCAATCCTCATCCCTTTCTATGGGGTGAACCATAAGTTTTTTAATGAATCTGCGATTGCCTTTCTCTGTGGAAATATCTTCATTGGTATCAATTTTTAAGTAACTCCTAAAAGTGATGTGATAGGATATGTGTCTTTTGCTTTCTCACTTACTATAGGAGGCGTGATTACGTCTGGACTCATCTATGGTGCTTGCAAATGGCATTGTTTCATTTTTTTCACTAGCGAATATTCCATCTGTACATGGAGGAGTTCTTCTTTGTCCCTCCATCTGTTGGTGGACTTTTTGGTTACTTCCATTTCTTGGCTGTTTTAATACTGTGCAATGCAGATTTGCCTGCCTGTGTCTTTCCAATTATCTCTTCTTAGATTATAGGTCGAGGAGTGGGCCTGCTGGATCATATGGTAGATCGATGTTTACCTTTGTAAGGCACCTCCATTCTGTTCTCATTCGTGGCCCTTTCCAACTTACGTCCCACTTGAACTTGAGGGTATGCATTTCTCCACAACGCCTTCAGCATTTATTGTTTGTAGTTTTCTTGCTGATGGTTATTCTGACAAGTGTGAGCTGATACCTCTCTGTGCTTGAATTCGAATGTGCCACATGATCCGTTGAAGTTGAGCTTTAAGGCATGTCCTTTTTATTTTTCAAGCTGTGATTACCCCTTAGTTCTTCAAAGTGTTCTCTTTAAGTATGTGTCACATTTTGAAATGTTTTGGCCATTACCTCCCTCAAGACATTTTGAGGGCAGGTTTCATTTACAGTTCTGCAGTACTTGTTCCTATGAAATGACCATTAGCACAGGCTTTAAAGCCGCTTTGGCAGGTAACTGCCAGAGGACGGCAGCCTCTCTATGTCCCCCACCCTGGTAACTAGGGAAAAGCCCTTGCGGCCTGTGGTGTTTCTCGGTTATAAATTAGAGTGGAGTGTGCCCGGACAAACCCACACAAGCTGATGTCTCCTTACTTTTGTTGGATTTTGAAATTTAATTTTTATTTTTTATTGGAGTAATTTTCCACTGTGTACGTGGACCACTTCTACTTTGTGCATTCCTCGGTTGATGGACATTTTCATTGCTTCCAAGTGTTGGCTATGGTAAATATTGTTGGAGTGCAGGATTGCCAGCCTGTGACTTTTGGATTCTCATTTTCTCAGGTGATAGGCCCAGCAGTGGGTGTGATTGATTGACTGGTAGCACCGTGTTTCCCTTTTCAAAGCACCTTCTTTGTGTTTTCATTAGTGGCTCTTACCACGTCCCCCTTAGAATGGAGGGTACGCATTTCTCCACAATCGCTTCAGCATTTATTGTGTGCAGCATTTATGCTAATGGCCCTTCTGGCTGCTGTGAGCTGATAGGTTTTTGTAATCTGGGTTTGCATGTCTTTGAAAATTCGTAAAACTCATCATTTCTCTCCACCGTTTTCCTTTCCGTTAAAAAAAAGCAAACAATTGGGAGAACAATACAACTCTTGAAATTGTCGTCTTGGAAGGTGGCCCTCTTTTGAATTTTTTGGTCGATTTTCCACCCCTGAATTGTTTTAGAGAGCAGGTGTCATTTACCGAAATGCAGTTTGGCGAATATTTTGTGACCTTTAGCAATGGGTTTAAAGCTGCTGTTGTGGGAAGTGGCCTCAAGGAAGCAGCATTTCTCCATTCCCAAAGCTGGGTACTAGGGCAGCAGAGCCTTTCTGGAAGTCATGTTCCTAGGTTGTAAATTACATTGGAATGTGCATGGAGAAACCCCCATAAGTTTATGTCTCATTATTTCTTCTTGGTTTTAATTTTTTTTTTATTTGGGGTAAAGCTTAGAATATTGTTTGTCCTAGGTGTACACAATCTGGTCCATTTGTACATTATATATGTGTATTCAAGTACAGATCCTCTTCCCATGTAAAATGTCACAGAGGGTTCCGCAGACCTCCCTTGCTATATGGTCGGTCTTTTCAAGATATGTATATAATATGCGTTTGTATACATATAGTAACACTAATCTTAATTTATCCATTCCCCCCACCTTTCCTTTTAGATGAGCATAGTTTCTTTTCTAAGTCTGTGAGTGTCTTTCTCTGTGGAAATATGTTCATTTGTGTCAGTTATTAGATAACGCCTATAAGTGATATCATAGAATATAGGTCTTTTGCTTTCTGACTTACCTCATGTTTCATGATTATCTCCAGACTCATTTGTGGTGCCTCAGAGAGCAATGGTTCATTGTTTTCCATGGCTAATATTCCATTGTGTACATGGACCACTTCTTCTTTATCCATTCACCTCTTGTTGGATATTTTGATTGCTTCACTGTCTTGGCTATTGTGAATAAGGCTGCACTGCAGGTTTTTCGGTCTGTGTCTTCTCGATTCTTGTCTTCTCAGGTGAGAGGTCCAATGGTGCGCCTGCTGGATTGAATGCTACCTCCATTTTTACGTTTAAACACAGCTCCTTTCTTTTCTCACTATTGGCTGTTACCCCTTTACGTCTCACCAGCAGGTAGAGGGTACACAGTTCTCTAAAACCCCTTCAGCATTTATTGTTCGTAGACTTTTTGCTGATGGTCAGTCGACTGGTGTAAGTTGAAACTTTTTGTAGATTAGATTGCATGGGTCTAACACTCCCCGAGGTTGAGCTGTTATCCATTTTCCTTTTTTTTAAAAGAGTGTGTGTAAAACTTAACTCTTCATACTCTCTTCTTGAAACATTTGCCTGTTTTAAATTTTTTGTCCATTCCCTACTTCAGCACAATTTTTTAGGGCAGGTGTCCTTTACAGCCCTGAGCCCTTGTGAATGTTAAGTGAACATTAGCTGTGACTTTAAAGCTGCTCTTGCAGGAAACGGCCACAAGGTGGCAGCATTTCTCCTTTACCAAATTTGGTTACTAGGGAAACACAGCCTTAAGGGAAGTGGTGTTCTAGGTTGTAAATTAGAATGGAATGTGCCAGGAAAAAAACCTTTAAGGTTATGTCTCATTACTTCTTGTTCATAGTTGTAATTTACTTTTGATTTTTTATCCCAGCAAATATGACTACAATGGTTTGTTTGTTCTAGGTGTGCAAGATGTGGTTCTTTCACACATATACATGTATCTATTCTTCCTCACATCCTTTTCCCACGTAGGTCATGACACAATATTGAGTAGTCTTCTCCTGGTCTTCCGTACATCTTTGGTGGTTATATATTTCACCTGGTTTGTATATCTCTGTTAACCCCAATATGGTAATGTATCCAATCCTCATCCCTTTCTATGGGGTGAACCATAAGTTTTTTAATGAATCTGCGATTGCCTTTCTCTGTGGAAATATCTTCATTGGTATCAATTTTTAAGTAACTCCTAAAAGTGATGTGATAGGATATGTGTCTTTTGCTTTCTCACTTACTATAGGAGGCATGATTACGTCTGGACTCATCTATGGTGCTTGCAAATGGCATTGTTTCATTTTTTTCACTAGCGAATATTCCATCTGTACATGGAGGAGTTCTTCTTTGTCCCCCCATCTGTTGGTGGACTTTTTGGTTACTTCCATATCTTGGCTATTTTAATACTGTGCAATGCAGATTTGCCTGCCTGTTTCTTTCCAATTATCTCTTCTTAGATTATAGGTCGAGGAGTGGGCCTGCTGGATCATATGGTAGATCGATGTTTACCTTTGTAAGGCACCTCCATTCTGTTCTCATTCGTGGCCCTTTCCAACTTACGTCCCACTTGAACTTGAGGGTATGCATTTCTCCACAACGCCTTCAGCATTTATTGTTTGTAGTTTTCTTGCTGATGGTTATTCTGACAAGTGTGAGCTGATACCTCTCTGTGCTTGAATTCGAATGTGCCACATGATCCGTTGAAGTTGAGCTTTAAGGCATGTCCTTTTTATTTTTCAAGCTGTGATTACCCCTTAGTTCTTCAAAGTGTTCTCTTTAAGTATGTGTCACATTTTGAAATATTTTGGCCATTACCTCCCTCAAGACATTTTGAGGGCAGGTTTCATTTACAGTTCTGCAGTACTTGTTCCTATGAAATGACCATTAGCACAGGCTTTAAAGCCGCTTTGGCAGGTAACTGCCAGAGGGCGGCAGCCTTTCTATGTCCCCCACCCTGGTAACTAGGGAAAAGCCCTTGCGGCCTGTGGTGTTTCTCGGTTATAAATTAGAGTGGAGTGTACCCGGACAAACCCACACAAGCTGATGTCTCCTTACTTTTGTTGGATTTTGAAATTTAATTTTTATTTTTTATTGGAGTAATTTTCCACTGTGTACGTGGACCACTTCTACTTTGTGCATTCCTCGGTTGATGGACATTTTCATTGCTTCCAAGTGTTGGCTATGGTAAATATTGTTGGAGTGCACGATTGCCAGCCTGTGACTTTTGGATTCTCATTTTCTCAGGTGATAGGCCCAGCAGTGGGTGTGATTGATTGACTGCTAGCACCGTGTTTCCCTTTTCAAAGCACCTTCTTTGTGTTTTCATTAGTGGCTCTTACCACGTCCCCCTTAGAATGGAGGGTACGCATTTCTCCACAATCGCTTCAGCATTTATTGTGTGCAGCATTTATGCTAATGGCCCTTCTGGCTGCTGTGAGCTGATAGGTTTTTGTAATCTGGGTTTGCATGTCTTTGAGAATTCGTAAAACTCATCATTTCTCTCCACCGTTTTCTTTTCTGTTAAAAAAAAAGGAAACAATTGGGAGTACAATACAACTCTTGAAATTGTCTTCTTGGAAGGTGGCCCTCTTTTGAATTTTTTGTTCGATTTTCCACCCCAGAATTGTTTTAGAGAGCAGGTGTCATTTACCGAAATGCAGTTTGGCGAATATTTTGTGACCTTTAGCAATGGGTTTAAAGCTGCTGTTGTGGGAAGTGGCCTCAAGGAGGCAGCATTTCTCCATTCCCAAAGCTGAGTACTAGGGCAGCAGAGCCTTTCTGGAAGTCATGTTCCTAGGTTGTAAATTACATTGGAATGTGCATAGAGAAACCCCCATAAGTTTATGTCTCATTATTTCTTCTTCGTTTTAATTTTTTTTTTTATTTGGGATAAAGCTTAGAATATTGTTTGTCCTAGGTGTACACAATCTGGTCCATTTTTACATTATATATGTGTATTCAAGTACAGATCCTCTTCCCATGTAAAATGTTACAGAGGGTTCCGCAGACCTCCCTTGCTATATGGTCGGTCTTTTCGAGATATGTATATAATATGCGTTTGTATACATATAGTAACACTAATCTTAATTTATCCATTCCCCCCACCTTTCCTTTTAGATGAGCATAGTTTGTTTTCTAAGTCTGTGAGTGTCTTTCTCTGTGGAAATATGTTCATTTGTGTCAGTTATTAGATAACGCCTATACGTGATATCATAGAATATAGGTCTTTTGCTTTCCGACTTACCTCATGTTTCGTGATTATCTCCAGACTCATTTGTGGTGCCTCAGAGAGCAATGGTTCATTGTTTTCCATGGCTAATATTCCATTGTGTACATGGACCACTTCTTCTTTATCCATTCACCTCTTGTTGGACATTTTGATTGCTTCAATGTCTTGGCTATTGTGAATAAGGCTGCACTGCAGCTTTTTCGGTCTGTGTCTTCTCGATTCTTGTCTTCTCAGGTGAGAGGTCCAATGGTGTGCCTGCTGAATTGAATGGTACCTCCATTTTTACTTTTAAACACAGCTCCTTTCTGTTCTCATTATTGCCTGTTACCCCTTTACGTCTCACCAGCAGGTAGAGGGTACAAAGTTCTCTAAAACCCCTTCAGCATTTATCGTTTGTAGACTTTTTGCTGATGGTCAGTCGACTGGGGTAAGTTGAAACTTTTTGTAGATTAGATTGCATGGGTCTAACACTCCCTGAGGTTGAGATTTTATCCATTTCCCTTTTTTTTTAAAAAGAGCGTGAGTAAAACTTAACTCTTCATACTCTCTTCTTGAAACATTTGCCTGTTTTGAGTTTTTTCGTCCTTTCCCTACTTCAGCAAAATTTTTTAGGGCAGGTGTCCTTTACAGCCCTGAGTCCTTGTGAATGTTAAGTGACCATTAGCTGTGAGTTTAAAGCTGTTCTTGCAGGAAACGGCCACAAGGTGGCAGCATTTCTCCTTTACCAAATTTGGTTACTAGGGAAACACAGCCTTAAGGGAAGTGGTGTTCTAGGTTGTAAATTAGAATGGAATGTGCCAGGAAAAAACCCTTTAAGGTTATGTCTCATTACTTCTTGTTCATAGTTGTAATTTACTTTTGATTTTTTATCCCAGCAAATATGACTACAATGGTTTGTTTGTTCAAGGTGTGCAAGATGTGGTTCTTTCACACATATACATGTATCTATTCTTCCTCGCATCCTTTTCCCACGTAGGTCATGACACAATGTTGAGTAGTCTTCCCCTGGTCTTCCATACGTCTTTGGTGGTTATATATTTCACCTGGTTTGTATATCTCTGTTAACCCCAATATGGTAATGTATCCAATCCTCATCCCTTTCTATGGGGTGAACCATAAGTTTTTTAATGAATCTGCGATTGCCTTTCTCTGTGGAAATATCTTCATTGGTATCAATTTTTAAGTAACTCCTAAAAGTGATGTGATAGGATATGTGTCTTTTGCTTTCTCACTTACTACAGGAGGCGTGATTACGTCTAGACTCATCTATGGTGCTTGCAAATGGCATGGTTTCATTTTTTTCACTAGCGAATATTCCATCTGTACATGGAGGAGTTCTTCTTTGTCCCCCCATGTGTTGGTGGATTTTTTGGTTACTTCCATATCTTGGCTATTGTAATACTGTGCAATGCAGATTTGCCTGCCTGTGTCTTTCCAATTCTCTCTTCTTAGATTATAGGTCGAGGAGTGGGCCTGCTGGATCATATGGTAGATCGATGCTTACCTTTGTAAGGCACCTCCATTCTGTTCTCATTCATGGCCCTTTCCAACTTACGTCCCACTTGAAGTTGAGGGTATGCATTTCTCCACAACACCTTCAGCATTCATTGTTTGTAGTTTTCTTGCTGATGGTTATTCTGACAAGTGTGAGCTGATACCTCTCTGTGCTTGAATTCGAATGTGCCACATGATCCGTTGAAGTTGAGCTTTAAGGCATGTCCTTTTTATTTTTCAAGCTGTGATTACCCCTTAGTTCTTCAAAGTGTTCTCTTTAAGTATGTGTCACATTTTGAAATGTTTTGGCCATTACCTCCCTCAAGACATTTTGAGGGCAGGTTTCATTTACAGTTCTGCAGTACTTGTTCTTATGAAATGACCATTAGCACAGGCTTTAAAGCCGCTTTGGCAGGTAACTGCCAGAGGGCGGCAGCCTTTCTATGTCCCCCACCCTGGTAACTAGGGAAAAGCCCTTGCGGCCTGTGGTGTTTCTCGGTTATAAGTTAGAGTGGAGTCTGCCCGGACAAACCCACACAAGCTGATGTCTCCTTACTTTTGTTGGATTTTGAAATTTAATTTTTATTTTTTATTGGAGTAATTTTCCACTGTGTACGTGGACCACTTCTACTTTGTGCATTCCTCGGTTGATGGACATTTTCATTGCTTCCAAGTGTTAGCTATGGTAAATATTGTTGGAGTGCACGATTGCCAGCCTGTGACTTTTGGATTCTCATTTTCTCAGGTGATAGGCCCAGCAGTGGGTGTGATTGATTGACTGCTAGCACCGTGTTTCCCTTTTCAAAGCACCTTCTTTGTGTTTTCATTAGTGGCTCTTACCACGTCCCCCTTAGAATGGAGGGTACGCATTTCTCCACAATCGCTTCAGCATTTATTGTGTGCAGCATTTATGCTAATGGCCCTTCTGGCTGCTGTGAGCTGATAGGTTTTTGTAATCTGGGTTTGCATGTCTTTGAGAATTCGTAAAACTCATCATTTCTCTCCACCGTTTTCTTTTCTGTTAAAAAAAAAGGAAACAATTGGGAGTACAATACAACTCTTGAAATTGTCTTCTTGGAAGGTGGCCCTCTTTTGAATTTTTTGTTCGATTTTCCACCCCAGAATTGTTTTAGAGAGCAGGTGTCATTTACCGAAATGCAGTTTGGCGAATATTTTGTGACCTTTAGCAATGGGTTTAAAGCTGCTGTTGTGGGAAGTGGCCTCAAGGAGGCAGCATTTCTCCATTCCCAAAGCTGAGTACTAGGGCAGCAGAGCCTTTCTGGAAGTCATGTTCCTAGGTTGTAAATTACATTGGAATGTGCATAGAGAAACCCCCATAAGTTTATGTCTCATTATTTCTTCTTCGTTTTAATTTTTTTTTTTATTTGGGATAAAGCTTAGAATATTGTTTGTCCTAGGTGTACACAATCTGGTCCATTTTTACATTATATATGTGTATTCAAGTACAGATCCTCTTCCCATGTAAAATGTTACAGAGGGTTCCGCAGACCTCCCTTGCTATATGGTCGGTCTTTTCGAGATATGTATATAATATGCGTTTGTATACATATAGTAACACTAATCTTAATTTATCCATTCCCCCCACCTTTCCTTTTAGATGAGCATAGTTTGTTTTCTAAGTCTGTGAGTGTCTTTCTCTGTGGAAATATGTTCATTTGTGTCAGTTATTAGATAACGCCTATACGTGATATCATAGAATATAGGTCTTTTGCTTTCCGACTTACCTCATGTTTCGTGATTATCTCCAGACTCATTTGTGGTGCCTCAGAGAGCAATGGTTCATTGTTTTCCATGGCTAATATTCCATTGTGTACATGGACCACTTCTTCTTTATCCATTCACCTCTTGTTGGACATTTTGATTGCTTCAATGTCTTGGCTATTGTGAATAAGGCTGCACTGCAGCTTTTTCGGTCTGTGTCTTCTCGATTCTTGTCTTCTCAGGTGAGAGGTCCAATGGTGTGCCTGCTGAATTGAATGGTGCCTCCATTTTTACTTTTAAACACAGCTCCTTTCTGTTCTCATTATTGCCTGTTACCCCTTTACGTCTCACCAGCAGGTAGAGGGTACAAAGTTCTCTAAAACCCCTTCAGCATTTATCGTTTGTAGACTTTTTGCTGATGGTCAGTCGACTGGGGTAAGTTGAAACTTTTTGTAGATTAGATTGCATGGGTCTAACACTCCCTGAGGTTGAGATTTTATCCATTTCCCTTTTTTTTTAAAAAGAGCCTGAGTAAAACTTAACTCTTCATACTCTCTTCTTGAAACATTTGCCTGTTTTGAGTTTTTTCGTCCTTTCCCTACTTCAGCACAATTTTTTAGGGCAGGTGTCCTTTAAAGCCCTGAGTCCTTGTGAATGTTAAGTGACCATTAGCTGTGAGTTTAAAGCTGTTCTTGCAGGAAATGGCCACAAGGTGGCAGCCTTTCCCCGTTACCAAATTTGGTTACTAGGGAAACAGAGCCTTAATGGAAGTGGTGTTCTAGGTTGTAAATTAGAATGGAATGTGCCAGGAGAAAGCCCTTTAAGTTTATGTCCTATTACTTCTTGTTCATAGTTGTAATTTACTTTTTATTTTTTATCCCAGCAAATATGACTACAATGGTTTGTTTGTTCTAGGTGTGCAAGATGTGGTTCTTTCACACATATACATGTATCTATTCTTCCTCGCATCCTTTTCCCACGTAGGTCATGACACAATGTTGAGTAGTCTTCCCCTGGTCTTCCGTACGTCTTTGGTGGTTATATATTTCACCTGGTTTGTATATCTCTGTTAACCCCAATATGGTAATGTATCCAATCCTCATCCCTTTCTATGGGGTGAACCATAAGTTTTTTAATGAATCTGCGATTGCCTTTCTCTGTGGAAATATCTTCATTGGTATCAATTTTTAAGTAACTCCTAAAAGTGATGTGATAGGATATGTGTCTTTTGCTTTCTCACTTACTATAGGAGGCGTGATTAAGTCTGGACTCATCTATGGTGCTTGCAAATGGCATTGTTTCATTTTTTTCACTAGCGAATATTCCATCTGTACATGGAGGAGTTCTTCTTTGTCCCCCCATCTGTTGGTGGACTTTTTGGTTACTTCCATATCTTGGCTATTTTAATACTGTGCAATGCAGATTTGCCTGCCTGTGTCTTTCCAATTATCTCTTCTTAGATTATAGGTCGAGGAGTGGGCCTGCTGGATCATATGGTAGATCGATGTTTACCTTTGTAAGGCACCTCCATTCTGTTCTCATTCGTGGCCCTTTCCAACTTACGTCCCACTTGAACTTGAGGGTATGCATTTCTCCACAACGCCTTCAGCATTTATTGTTTGTAGTTTTCTTGCTGATGGTTATTCTGACAAGTGTGAGCTGATACCTCTCTGTGCTTGAATTCGAATGTGCCACATGATCCGTTGAAGTTGAGCTTTAAGGCATGTCCGTTTTATTTTTCAAGCTGTGATTACCCCTTAGTTCTTCAAAGTGTTCTCTTTAAGTATGTGTCACATTTTGAAATGTTTTGGCCATTACCTCCCTCAAGATATTTTGAGGGCAGGTTTCATTTACAGTTCTGCAGTACTTGTTCCTATGAAATGACCATTAGCACAAGCTTTAAAGCCGCTTTGGCAGGTAACTGCCAGAGGGCGGCAGCCTTTCTATGTCCCCCACCCTGGTAACTAGGGAAAAGCCCTTGCGGCCTGTGGTGTTTCTCGGTTATAAATTAGAGTGGAGTGTACCCGGACAAACCCACACAAGCTGATGTCTCCTTACTTTTGTTGGATTTTGAAATTTAATTTTTATTTTTTATTGGAGTAATTTTCCACTGTGTACGTGGACCACTTCTACTTTGTGCATTCCTCGGTTGATGGACATTTTCATTGCTTCCAAGTGTTGGCTATGGTAAATATTGTTGGCGTGCATGATTGCCAGCCTGTGACTTTTGGATTCTCATTTTCTCAGGTGATAGGTCCAGCAGTGGGTGTGATTGATTGACTGGTAGCACCGTGTTTCCCTTTTCAAAGCACCTTCTTTGTGTTTTCATTAGTGGCTCTTACCACGTCCCCCTTAGACTCGAGGGTACGCATTTCTCCACAATCACTTCAGCATTTATTGTGTGCAGGATTTATGCTAATGGCCCTTCTGGCTGCTGTGAGCTGATACGTTTTTGTAATCTGGGTTTGCATGTCTTTGAAAATTCGTAAAACTCATCATTTCTCTCCACCGTTTTCTTTTCTGTTAAAAAAAAAGGAAACAATTGGGAGTACAATACAACTCTTGAAATTGTCTTCTTGGAAGGTGGCCCTCTTTTGAATTTTTTGGTCGATTTTCCACCCCAGAATTGTTTTAGAGAGCAGGTGTCATTTACCGAAATGCAGTTTGGCGAATATTTTGTGACCTTTAGCAATGGGTTTAAAGCTGCTGTTGTGGGAAGTGGCCTCAAGGAGGCAGCATTTCTCCATTCCCAAAGCTGGGTACTAGGGCAGCAGAGCCTTTCTGGAAGTCATGTTCCTAGGTTGTAAATTACATTGGAATGTGCATGGAGAAACCCCCATAAGTTTATGTCTCATTATTTCTTCTTGGTTTTAATTTTTTTTTTATTTGGGATAAAGCTTAGAATATTGTTTGTCCTAGGTGTACACAATCTGGTCCATTTGTACATTATATATGTGTATTCAAGTACAGATCCTCTTCCCATGTAAAATGTTACAGAGGGTTCCGCAGACCTCCCTTGCTATATGGTCGGTCTTTTCGAGATATGTATATAATATGCGTTTGTATACATATAATAACACTAATCTTAATTTATCCATTCCCCCCACCTTTCCTTTTAGATGAGCCTAGTTTGTTTTCTAAGTCTGTGAGTGTCTTTCTCTGTGGAAATATGTTCATTTGTGTCAGTTATTAGATAACGCCTATACGTGATATCATAGAATATAGGTCTTTTGCTTTCCGACTTACCTCATGTTTCGTGATTATCTCCAGACTCATTTGTGGTGCCTCAGAGAGCAATGGTTCATTGTTTTCCATGGCTAATATTCCATTGTGTACATGGACCACTTCTTCTTTATCCATTCACCTCTTGTTGGACATTTTGATTGCTTCAATGTCTTGGCTATTGTGAATAAGGCTGCACAGCAGTTTTTTCAGTCTGTGTCTTCTCGATTCTTGTCTTCTCAGGTGAGAGGTCCAATGGTGCGCCTGCTGGATTGAATGGTACCTCCATTTTTACTTTTAAACACAGCTCCTTTCTGTTCTCATTATTGCCTGTTACCCCTTTACGTCTCACCAGCAGGTAGAGGGTACAAAGTTCTCTAAAACCCCTTCAGCATTTATCGTTTGTAGACTTTTTGCTGATGGTCAGGCGACTGGGGTAGGTTGAAACTTTTTGTAGATTAGATTGCATGGGTCTAACACTCCGTGAGGTTGAGATTTTATCCATTTCCCTTTTTTTTTAAAAAGAGCGTGAGTAAAACTTAACTCTTCATACTCTCTTCTTGAAACATTTGCCTGTTTTGAGTTTTTTCGTCCTTTCCCTACTTCAGCACAATTTTTTAGGGCAGGTGTCCTTTAAAGCCCTGAGTCCTTGTGAATGTTAAGTGACCATTAGCTGTGAGTTTAAAGCTGTTCTTGCAGGAAACGGCCACAAGGTGGCAGCCTTTCCCCGTTACCAAATTTGTTTACTAGGGAAACAGAGCCTTAATTGAAGTGGTGTTCTAGGTTGTAAATTAGAATGGAATGTGCCAGGAGAAAGCCCTTTAAGTTTATGTCCTATTACTTCTTGTTCATAGTTGTAATTTACTTTTTATTTTTTATCCCAGCAAATATGACTACAATGGTTTGTTTGTTCTAGGTGTGCAAGATGTGGTTCTTTCACACATATACATGTATCTATTCTTCCTCGCATCCTTTTCCCACGTAGGTCATGACACAATGTTGAGTAGTCTTCCCCTGGTCTTCCATACGTCTTTGGTGGTTATATATTTCACCTGGTTTGTATATCTCTGTTAACCCCAATATGGTAATGTATCCAATCCTCATCCCTTTCTATGGGGTGAACCATAAGTTTTTTAATGAATCTGCGATTGCCTTTCTCTGTGGAAATATCTTCATTGGTATCAATTTTTAAGTAACTCCTAAAAGTGATGTGATAGGATATGTGTCTTTTGCTTTCTCACTTACTATAGGAGGCGTGATTACGTCTGGACTCATCTATGGTGCTTGCAAATGGCATTGTTTCATTTTTTTCACTAGCGAATATTCCATCTGTACATGGAGGAGTTCTTCTTTGTCCCTCCATCTGTTGGTGGACTTTTTGGTTACTTCCATATCTTGGCTGTTTTAATACTGTGCAATGCAGATTTGCCTGCCTGTGTCTTTCCAATTATCTCTTCTTAGATTATAGGTCGAGGAGTGGGCCTGCTGGATCATATGGTAGATCGATGTTTACCTTTGTAAGGCACCTCCATTCTGTTCTCATTCGTGGCCCTTTCCAACTTACGTCCCACTTGAACTTGAGGGTATGCGTTTCTCCACAACGCCTTCAGCATTTATTGTTTGTAGTTTTCTTGCTGATGGTTATTCTGACAAGTGTGAGCTGATACCTCTCTGTGCTTGAATTCGAATGTGCCACATGATCCGTTGAAGTTGAGCTTTAAGGCATGTCCTTTTTATTTTTCAAGCTGTGATTACCCCTTAGTTCTTCAAAGTGTTCTCTTTAAGTATGTGTCACATTTTGAAATGTTTTGGCCATTACCTCCCTCAAGACATTTTGAGGGCAGGTTTCATTTACAGTTCTGCAGTACTTGTTCCTATGAAATGACCATTAGCACAGGCTTTAAAGCCGCTTTGGCAGGTAACTGCCAGAGGACGGCAGCCTCTCTATGTCCCCCACCCTGGTAACTAGGGAAAAGCCCTTGCGGCCTGTGGTGTTTCTCGGTTATAAATTAGAGTGGAGTGTGCCCGGACAAACCCACACAAGCTGATGTCTCCTTACATTTGTTGGATTTTGAAATTTAATTTTTATTTTTTATTGGAGTAATTTTCCACTGTGTACGTGGACCACTTCTACTTTGTGCATTCCTCGGTTGATGGACATTTTCATTGCTTCCAAGTGTTGCCTATGGTAAATATTGTTGGAGTGCAGGATTGCCAGCCTGTGACTTTTGGATTCTCATTTTCTCAGGTGATAGGCCCAGCAGTGGGTGTGATTGATTGACTGGTAGCACCGTGTTTCCCTTTTCAAAGCACCTTCTTTGTGTTTTCATTAGTGGCTCTTACCACGTCCCCCTTAGAATGGAGGGTACGCATTTCTCCACAATCGCTTCAGCATTTATTGTGTGCAGCATTTATGCTAATGGCCCTTCTGGCTGCTGTGAGCTGATAGGTTTTTGTAATCTGGGTTTGCATGTCTTTGAAAATTCGTAAAACTCATCATTTCTCTCCACCGTTTTCCTTTCCGTTAAAAAAAAGCAAACAATTGGGAGAACAATACAACTCTTGAAATTGTCGTCTTGGAAGGTGGCCCTCTTTTGAATTTTTTGGTCGATTTTCCACCCCTGAATTGTTTTAGAGAGCAGGTGTCATTTACCGAAATGCAGTTTGGCGAATATTTTGTGACCTTTAGCAATGGGTTTAAAGCTGCTGTTGTGGGAAGTGGCCTCAAGGAAGCAGCATTTCTCCATTCCCAAAGCTGGGTACTAGGGCAGCAGAGCCTTTCTGGAAGTCATGTTCCTAGGTTGTAAATTACATTGGAATGTGCATGGAGAAACCCCCATAAGTTTATGTCTCATTATTTCTTCTTGGTTTTAATTTTTTTTTTATTTGGGGTAAAGCTTAGAATATTGTTTGTCCTAGGTGTACACAATCTGGTCCATTTGTACATTATATATGTGTATTCAAGTACAGATCCTCTTCCCATGTAAAATGTCACAGAGGGTTCCGCAGACCTCCCTTGCTATATGGTCGGTCTTTTCAAGATATGTATATAATATGCGTTTGTATACATATAGTAACACTAATCTTAATTTATCCATTCCCCCCACCTTTCCTTTTAGATGAGCATAGTTTCTTTTCTAAGTCTGTGAGTGTCTTTCTCTGTGGAAATATGTTCATTTGTGTCAGTTATTAGATAACGCCTATAAGTGATATCATAGAATATAGGTCTTTTGCTTTCTGACTTACCTCATGTTTCATGATTATCTCCAGACTCATTTGTGGTGCCTCAGAGAGCAATGGTTCATTGTTTTCCATGGCTAATATTCCATTGTGTACATGGACCACTTCTTCTTTATCCATTCACCTCTTGTTGGATATTTTGATTGCTTCACTGTCTTGGCTATTGTGAATAAGGCTGCACTGCAGGTTTTTCGGTCTGTGTCTTCTCGATTCTTGTCTTCTCAGGTGAGAGGTCCAATGGTGCGCCTGCTGGATTGAATGCTACCTCCATTTTTACGTTTAAACACAGCTCCTTTCTTTTCTCACTATTGGCTGTTACCCCTTTACGTCTCACCAGCAGGTAGAGGGTACACAGTTCTCTAAAACCCCTTCAGCATTTATTGTTCGTAGACTTTTTGCTGATGGTCAGTCGACTGGTGTAAGTTGAAACTTTTTGTAGATTAGATTGCATGGGTCTAACACTCCCCGAGGTTGAGCTGTTATCCATTTTCCTTTTTTTTTAAAAGAGTGTGTGTAAAACTTAACTCTTCATACTCTCTTCTTGAAACATTTGCCTGTTTTAAATTTTTTGTCCATTCCCTACTTCAGCACAATTTTTTAGGGCAGGTGTCCTTTACAGCCCTGAGCCCTTGTGAATGTTAAGTGAACATTAGCTGTGACTTTAAAGCTGCTCTTGCAGGAAACGGCCACAAGGTGGCAGCATTTCTCCTTTACCAAATTTGGTTACTAGGGAAACACAGCCTTAAGGGAAGTGGTGTTCTAGGTTGTAAATTAGAATGGAATGTGCCAGGAAAAAAACCTTTAAGGTTATGTCTCATTACTTCTTGTTCATAGTTGTAATTTACTTTTGATTTTTTATCCCAGCAAATATGACTACAATGGTTTGTTTGTTCTAGGTGTGCAAGATGTGGTTCTTTCACACATATACATGTATCTATTCTTCCTCACATCCTTTTCCCACGTACGTCATGACACAATATTGAGTAGTCTTCTCCTGGTCTTCCGTACATCTTTGGTGGTTATATATTTCACCTGGTTTGTATATCTCTGTTAACCCCAATATGGTAATGTATCCAATCCTCATCCCTTTCTATGGGGTGAACCATAAGTTTTTTAATGAATCTGCGATTGCCTTTCTCTGTGGAAATATCTTCATTGGTATCAATTTTTAAGTAACTCCTAAAAGTGATGTGATAGGATATGTGTCTTTTGCTTTCTCACTTACTATAGGAGGCGTGATTACGTCTGGACTCATCTATGGTGCTTGCAAATGGCATTGTTTCATTTTTTTCACTAGCGAATATTCCATCTGTACATGGAGGAGTTCTTCTTTGTCCCCCCATCTGTTGGTGGACTTTTTGGTTACTTCCATATCTTGGCTATTTTAATACTGTGCAATGCAGATTTGCCTGCCTGTTTCTTTCCAATTATCTCTTCTTAGATTATAGGTCGAGGAGTGGGCCTGCTGGATCATATGGTAGATCGATGTTTACCTTTGTAAGGCACCTCCATTCTGTTCTCATTCGTGGCCCTTTCCAACTTACGTCCCACTTGAACTTGAGGGTATGCATTTCTCCACAACGCCTTCAGCATTTATTGTTTGTAGTTTTCTTGCTGATGGTTATTCTGACAAGTGTGAGCTGATACCTCTCTGTGCTTGAATTCGAATGTGCCACATGATCCGTTGAAGTTGAGCTTTAAGGCATGTCCTTTTTATTTTTCAAGCTGTGATTACCCCTTAGTTCTTCAAAGTGTTCTCTTTAAGTATGTGTCACATTTTGAAATATTTTGGCCATTACCTCCCTCAAGACATTTTGAGGGCAGGTTTCATTTACAGTTCTGCAGTACTTGTTCCTATGAAATGACCATTAGCACAGGCTTTAAAGCCGCTTTGGCAGGTAACTGCCAGAGGGCGGCAGCCTTTCTATGTCCCCCACCCTGGTAACTAGGGAAAAGCCCTTGCGGCCTGTGGTGTTTCTCGGTTATAAGTTAGAGTGGAGTCTGCCCGGACAAACCCACACAAGCTGATGTCTTCTTACTTTTGTTGGATTTTGAAATTTAATTTTTATTTTTTATTGGAGTAATTTTCCACTGTGTACGTGGACCACTTCTACTTTGTGCATTCCTCGGTTGATGGACATTTTCATTGCTTCCAAGTGTTAGCTATGGTAAATATTGTTGGAGTGCACGATTGCCAGCCTGTGACTTTTGGATTCTCATTTTCTCAGGTGATAGGCCCAGCAGTGGGTGTGATTGATTGACTGCTAGCACCGTGTTTCCCTTTTCAAAGCACCTTCTTTGTGTTTTCATTAGTGGCTCTTACCACGTCCCCCTTAGAATGGAGGGTACGCATTTCTCCACAATCGCTTCAGCATTTATTGTGTGCAGCATTTATGCTAATGGCCCTTCTGGCTGCTGTGAGCTGATAGGTTTTTGTAATCTGGGTTTGCATGTCTTTGAGAATTCGTAAAACTCATCATTTCTCTCCACCGTTTTCTTTTCTGTTAAAAAAAAAGGAAACAATTGGGAGTACAATACAACTCTTGAAATTGTCTTCTTGGAAGGTGGCCCTCTTTTGAATTTTTTGTTCGATTTTCCACCCCAGAATTGTTTTAGAGAGCAGGTGTCATTTACCGAAATGCAGTTTGGCGAATATTTTGTGACCTTTAGCAATGGGTTTAAAGCTGCTGTTGTGGGAAGTGGCCTCAAGGAGGCAGCATTTCTCCATTCCCAAAGCTGAGTACTAGGGCAGCAGAGCCTTTCTGGAAGTCATGTTCCTAGGTTGTAAATTACATTGGAATGTGCATAGAGAAACCCCCATAAGTTTATGTCTCATTATTTCTTCTTCGTTTTAATTTTTTTTTTTATTTGGGATAAAGCTTAGAATATTGTTTGTCCTAGGTGTACACAATCTGGTCCATTTTTACATTATATATGTGTATTCAAGTACAGATCCTCTTCCCATGTAAAATGTTACAGAGGGTTCCGCAGACCTCCCTTGCTATATGGTCGGTCTTTTCGAGATATGTATATAATATGCGTTTGTATACATATAGTAACACTAATCTTAATTTATCCATTCCCCCCACCTTTCCTTTTAGATGAGCATAGTTTGTTTTCTAAGTCTGTGAGTGTCTTTCTCTGTGGAAATATGTTCATTTGTGTCAGTTATTAGATAACGCCTATACGTGATATCATAGAATATAGGTCTTTTGCTTTCCGACTTACCTCATGTTTCGTGATTATCTCCAGACTCATTTGTGGTGCCTCAGAGAGCAATGGTTCATTGTTTTCCATGGCTAATATTCCATTGTGTACATGGACCACTTCTTCTTTATCCATTCACCTCTTGTTGGACATTTTGATTGCTTCAATGTCTTGGCTATTGTGAATAAGGCTGCACTGCAGCTTTTTCGGTCTGTGTCTTCTCGATTCTTGTCTTCTCAGGTGAGAGGTCCAATGGTGTGCCTGCTGAATTGAATGGTACCTCCATTTTTACTTTTAAACACAGCTCCTTTCTGTTCTCATTATTGCCTGTTACCCCTTTACGTCTCACCAGCAGGTAGAGGGTACAAAGTTCTCTAAAACCCCTTCAGCATTTATCGTTTGTAGACTTTTTGCTGATGGTCAGTCGACTGGGGTAAGTTGAAACTTTTTGTAGATTAGATTGCATGGGTCTAACACTCCCTGAGGTTGAGATTTTATCCATTTCCCTTTTTTTTTAAAAAGAGCGTGAGTAAAACTTAACTCTTCATACTCTCTTCTTGAAACATTTGCCTGTTTTGAGTTTTTTCGTCCTTTCCCTACTTCAGCAAAATTTTTTAGGGCAGGTGTCCTTTACAGCCCTGAGTCCTTGTGAATGTTAAGTGACCATTAGCTGTGAGTTTAAAGCTGTTCTTGCAGGAAACGGCCACAAGGTGGCAGCATTTCTCCTTTACCAAATTTGGTTACTAGGGAAACACAGCCTTAAGGGAAGTGGTGTTCTAGGTTGTAAATTAGAATGGAATGTGCCAGGAAAAAACCCTTTAAGGTTATGTCTCATTACTTCTTGTTCATAGTTGTAATTTACTTTTGATTTTTTATCCCAGCAAATATGACTACAATGGTTTGTTTGTTCTAGGTGTGCAAGATGTGGTTCTTTCACACATATACATGTATCTATTCTTCCTCGCATCCTTTTCCCACGTAGGTCATGACACAATGTTGAGTAGTCTTCCCCTGGTCTTCCATACGTCTTTGGTGGTTATATATTTCACCTGGTTTGTATATCTCTGTTAACCCCAATATGGTAATGTATCCAATCCTCATCCCTTTCTATGGGGTGAACCATAAGTTTTTTAATGAATCTGCGATTGCCTTTCTCTGTGGAAATATCTTCATTGGTATCAATTTTTAAGTAACTCCTAAAAGTGATGTGATAGGATATGTGTCTTTTGCTTTCTCACTTACTACAGGAGGCGTGATTACGTCTAGACTCATCTATGGTGCTTGCAAATGGCATGGTTTCATTTTTTTCACTAGCGAATATTCCATCTGTACATGGAGGAGTTCTTCTTTGTCCCCCCATGTGTTGGTGGATTTTTTGGTTACTTCCATATCTTGGCTATTGTAATACTGTGCAATGCAGATTTGCCTGCCTGTGTCTTTCCAATTCTCTCTTCTTAGATTATAGGTCGAGGAGTGGGCCTGCTGGATCATATGGTAGATCGATGCTTACCTTTGTAAGGCACCTCCATTCTGTTCTCATTCATGGCCCTTTCCAACTTACGTCCCACTTGAAGTTGAGGGTATGCATTTCTCCACAACACCTTCAGCATTCATTGTTTGTAGTTTTCTTGCTGATGGTTATTCTGACAAGTGTGAGCTGATACCTCTCTGTGCTTGAATTCGAATGTGCCACATGATCCGTTGAAGTTGAGCTTTAAGGCATGTCCTTTTTATTTTTCAAGCTGTGATTACCCCTTAGTTCTTCAAAGTGTTCTCTTTAAGTATGTGTCACATTTTGAAATGTTTTGGCCATTACCTCCCTCAAGACATTTTGAGGGCAGGTTTCATTTACAGTTCTGCAGTACTTGTTCTTATGAAATGACCATTAGCACAGGCTTTAAAGCCGCTTTGGCAGGTAACTGCCAGAGGGCGGCAGCCTTTCTATGTCCCCCACCCTGGTAACTAGGGAAAAGCCCTTGCGGCCTGTGGTGTTTCTCGGTTATAAGTTAGAGTGGAGTCTGCCCGGACAAACCCACACAAGCTGATGTCTCCTTACTTTTGTTGGATTTTGAAATTTAATTTTTATTTTTTATTGGAGTAATTTTCCACTGTGTACGTGGACCACTTCTACTTTGTGCATTCCTCGGTTGATGGACATTTTCATTGCTTCCAAGTGTTAGCTATGGTAAATATTGTTGGAGTGCACGATTGCCAGCCTGTGACTTTTGGATTCTCATTTTCTCAGGTGATAGGCCCAGCAGTGGGTGTGATTGATTGACTGCTAGCACCGTGTTTCCCTTTTCAAAGCACCTTCTTTGTGTTTTCATTAGTGGCTCTTACCACGTCCCCCTTAGAATGGAGGGTACGCATTTCTCCACAATCGCTTCAGCATTTATTGTGTGCAGCATTTATGCTAATGGCCCTTCTGGCTGCTGTGAGCTGATAGGTTTTTGTAATCTGGGTTTGCATGTCTTTGAGAATTCGTAAAACTCATCATTTCTCTCCACCGTTTTCTTTTCTGTTAAAAAAAAAGGAAACAATTGGGAGTACAATACAACTCTTGAAATTGTCTTCTTGGAAGGTGGCCCTCTTTTGAATTTTTTGTTCGATTTTCCACCCCAGAATTGTTTTAGAGAGCAGGTGTCATTTACCGAAATGCAGTTTGGCGAATATTTTGTGACCTTTAGCAATGGGTTTAAAGCTGCTGTTGTGGGAAGTGGCCTCAAGGAGGCAGCATTTCTCCATTCCCAAAGCTGAGTACTAGGGCAGCAGAGCCTTTCTGGAAGTCATGTTCCTAGGTTGTAAATTACATTGGAATGTGCATAGAGAAACCCCCATAAGTTTATGTCTCATTATTTCTTCTTCGTTTTAATTTTTTTTTTTATTTGGGATAAAGCTTAGAATATTGTTTGTCCTAGGTGTACACAATCTGGTCCATTTTTACATTATATATGTGTATTCAAGTACAGATCCTCTTCCCATGTAAAATGTTACAGAGGGTTCCGCAGACCTCCCTTGCTATATGGTCGGTCTTTTCGAGATATGTATATAATATGCGTTTGTATACATATAGTAACACTAATCTTAATTTATCCATTCCCCCCACCTTTCCTTTTAGATGAGCATAGTTTGTTTTCTAAGTCTGTGAGTGTCTTTCTCTGTGGAAATATGTTCATTTGTGTCAGTTATTAGATAACGCCTATACGTGATATCATAGAATATAGGTCTTTTGCTTTCCGACTTACCTCATGTTTCGTGATTATCTCCAGACTCATTTGTGGTGCCTCAGAGAGCAATGGTTCATTGTTTTCCATGGCTAATATTCCATTGTGTACATGGACCACTTCTTCTTTATCCATTCACCTCTTGTTGGACATTTTGATTGCTTCAATGTCTTGGCTATTGTGAATAAGGCTGCACTGCAGCTTTTTCGGTCTGTGTCTTCTCGATTCTTGTCTTCTCAGGTGAGAGGTCCAATGGTGTGCCTGCTGAATTGAATGGTACCTCCATTTTTACTTTTAAACACAGCTCCTTTCTGTTCTCATTATTGCCTGTTACCCCTTTACGTCTCACCAGCAGGTAGAGGGTACAAAGTTCTCTAAAACCCCTTCAGCATTTATCGTTTGTAGACTTTTTGCTGATGGTCAGTCGACTGGGGTAAGTTGAAACTTTTTGTAGATTAGATTGCATGGGTCTAACACTCCCTGAGGTTGAGATTTTATCCATTTCCCTTTTTTTTTAAAAAGAGCGTGAGTAAAACTTAACTCTTCATACTCTCTTCTTGAAACATTTGCCTGTTTTGAGTTTTTTCGTCCTTTCCCTACTTCAGCAAAATTTTTTAGGGCAGGTGTCCTTTACAGCCCTGAGTCCTTGTGAATGTTAAGTGACCATTAGCTGTGAGTTTAAAGCTGTTCTTGCAGGAAACGGCCACAAGGTGGCAGCATTTCTCCTTTACCAAATTTGGTTACTAGGGAAACACAGCCTTAAGGGAAGTGGTGTTCTAGGTTGTAAATTAGAATGGAATGTGCCAGGAAAAAACCCTTTAAGGTTATGTCTCATTACTTCTTGTTCATAGTTGTAATTTACTTTTGATTTTTTATCCCAGCAAATATGACTACAATGGTTTGTTTGTTCTAGGTGTGCAAGATGTGGCTCTTTCACACATATACATGTATCTATTCTTCCTCGCATCCTTTTCCCACGTAGGTCATGACACAATGTTGAGTAGTCTTCCCCTGGTCTTCCATACGTCTTTGGTGGTTATATATTTCACCTGGTTTGTATATCTCTGTTAACCCCAATATGGTAATGTATCCAATCCTCATCCCTTTCTATGGGGTGAACCATAAGTTTTTTAATGAATCTGCGATTGCCTTTCTCTGTGGAAATATCTTCATTGGTATCAATTTTTAAGTAACTCCTAAAAGTGATGTGATAGGATATGTGTCTTTTGCTTTCTCACTTACTACAGGAGGCGTGATTACGTCTAGACTCATCTATGGTGCTTGCAAATGGCATGGTTTCATTTTTTTCACTAGCGAATATTCCATCTGTACATGGAGGAGTTCTTCTTTGTCCCCCCATGTGTTGGTGGATTTTTTGGTTACTTCCATATCTTGGCTATTGTAATACTGTGCAATGCAGATTTGCCTGCCTGTGTCTTTCCAATTCTCTCTTCTTAGATTATAGGTCGAGGAGTGGGCCTGCTGGATCATATGGTAGATCGATGCTTACCTTTGTAAGGCACCTCCATTCTGTTCTCATTCATGGCCCTTTCCAACTTACGTCCCACTTGAAGTTGAGGGTATGCATTTCTCCACAACACCTTCAGCATTCATTGTTTGTAGTTTTCTTGCTGATGGTTATTCTGACAAGTGTGAGCTGATACCTCTCTGTGCTTGAATTCGAATGTGCCACATGATCCGTTGAAGTTGAGCTTTAAGGCATGTCCTTTTTATTTTTCAAGCTGTGATTACCCCTTAGTTCTTCAAAGTGTTCTCTTTAAGTATGTGTCACATTTTGAAATGTTTTGGCCATTACCTCCCTCAAGACATTTTGAGGGCAGGTTTCATTTACAGTTCTGCAGTACTTGTTCTTATGAAATGACCATTAGCACAGGCTTTAAAGCCGCTTTGGCAGGTAACTGCCAGAGGGCGGCAGCCTTTCTATGTCCCCCACCCTGGTAACTAGGGAAAAGCCCTTGCGGCCTGTGGTGTTTCTCGGTTATAAGTTAGAGTGGAGTCTGCCCGGACAAACCCACACAAGCTGATGTCTCCTTACTTTTGTTGGATTTTGAAATTTAATTTTTATTTTTTATTGGAGTAATTTTCCACTGTGTACGTGGACCACTTCTACTTTGTGCATTCCTCGGTTGATGGACATTTTCATTGCTTCCAAGTGTTAGCTATGGTAAATATTGTTGGAGTGCACGATTGCCAGCCTGTGACTTTTGGATTCTCATTTTCTCAGGTGATAGGCCCAGCAGTGGGTGTGATTGATTGACTGCTAGCACCGTGTTTCCCTTTTCAAAGCACCTTCTTTGTGTTTTCATTAGTGGCTCTTACCACGTCCCCCTTAGAATGGAGGGTACGCATTTCTCCACAATCGCTTCAGCATTTATTGTGTGCAGCATTTATGCTAATGGCCCTTCTGGCTGCTGTGAGCTGATAGGTTTTTGTAATCTGGGTTTGCATGTCTTTGAGAATTCGTAAAACTCATCATTTCTCTCCACCGTTTTCTTTTCTGTTAAAAAAAAAGGAAACAATTGGGAGTACAATACAACTCTTGAAATTGTCTTCTTGGAAGGTGGCCCTCTTTTGAATTTTTTGTTCGATTTTCCACCCCAGAATTGTTTTAGAGAGCAGGTGTCATTTACCGAAATGCAGTTTGGCGAATATTTTGTGACCTTTAGCAATGGGTTTAAAGCTGCTGTTGTGGGAAGTGGCCTCAAGGAGGCAGCATTTCTCCATTCCCAAAGCTGAGTACTAGGGCAGCAGAGCCTTTCTGGAAGTCATGTTCCTAGGTTGTAAATTACATTGGAATGTGCATAGAGAAACCCCCATAAGTTTATGTCTCATTATTTCTTCTTCGTTTTAATTTTTTTTTTTATTTGGGATAAAGCTTAGAATATTGTTTGTCCTAGGTGTACACAATCTGGTCCATTTTTACATTATATATGTGTATTCAAGTACAGATCCTCTTCCCATGTAAAATGTTACAGAGGGTTCCGCAGACCTCCCTTGCTATATGGTCGGTCTTTTCGAGATATGTATATAATATGCGTTTGTATACATATAGTAACACTAATCTTAATTTATCCATTCCCCCCACCTTTCCTTTTAGATGAGCATAGTTTGTTTTCTAAGTCTGTGAGTGTCTTTCTCTGTGGAAATATGTTCATTTGTGTCAGTTATTAGATAACGCCTATACGTGATATCATAGAATATAGGTCTTTTGCTTTCCGACTTACCTCATGTTTCGTGATTATCTCCAGACTCATTTGTGGTGCCTCAGAGAGCAATGGTTCATTGTTTTCCATGGCTAATATTCCATTGTGTACATGGACCACTTCTTCTTTATCCATTCACCTCTTGTTGGACATTTTGATTGCTTCAATGTCTTGGCTATTGTGAATAAGGCTGCACTGCAGCTTTTTCGGTCTGTGTCTTCTCGATTCTTGTCTTCTCAGGTGAGAGGTCCAATGGTGTGCCTGCTGAATTGAATGGTACCTCCATTTTTACTTTTAAACACAGCTCCTTTCTGTTCTCATTATTGCCTGTTACCCCTTTACGTCTCACCAGCAGGTAGAGGGTACAAAGTTCTCTAAAACCCCTTCAGCATTTATCGTTTGTAGACTTTTTGCTGATGGTCAGTCGACTGGGGTAAGTTGAAACTTTTTGTAGATTAGATTGCATGGGTCTAACACTCCCTGAGGTTGAGATTTTATCCATTTCCCTTTTTTTTTAAAAAGAGCGTGAGTAAAACTTAACTCTTCATACTCTCTTCTTGAAACATTTGCCTGTTTTGAGTTTTTTCGTCCTTTCCCTACTTCAGCACAATTTTTTAGGGCAGGTGTCCTTTAAAGCCCTGAGTCCTTGTGAATGTTAAGTGACCATTAGCTGTGAGTTTAAAGCTGTTCTTGCAGGAAATGGCCACAAGGTGGCAGCCTTTCCCCGTTACCAAATTTGGTTACTAGGGAAACAGAGCCTTAATGGAAGTGGTGTTCTAGGTTGTAAATTAGAATGGAATGTGCCAGGAGAAAGCCCTTTAAGTTTATGTCCTATTACTTCTTGTTCATAGTTGTAATTTACTTTTTATTTTTTATCCCAGCAAATATGACTACAATGGTTTGTTTGTTCTAGGTGTGCAAGATGTGGTTCTTTCACACATATACATGTATCTATTCTTCCTCGCATCCTTTTCCCACGTAGGTCATGACACAATGTTGAGTAGTCTTCCCCTGGTCTTCCGTACGTCTTTGGTGGTTATATATTTCACCTGGTTTGTATATCTCTGTTAACCCCAATATGGTAATGTATCCAATCCTCATCCCTTTCTATGGGGTGAACCATAAGTTTTTTAATGAATCTGCGATTGCCTTTCTCTGTGGAAATATCTTCATTGGTATCAATTTTTAAGTAACTCCTAAAAGTGATGTGATAGGATATGTGTCTTTTGCTTTCTCACTTACTATAGGAGGCGTGATTAAGTCTGGACTCATCTATGGTGCTTGCAAATGGCATTGTTTCATTTTTTTCACTAGCGAATATTCCATCTGTACATGGAGGAGTTCTTCTTTGTCCCCCCATCTGTTGGTGGACTTTTTGGTTACTTCCATATCTTGGCTATTTTAATACTGTGCAATGCAGATTTGCCTGCCTGTGTCTTTCCAATTATCTCTTCTTAGATTATAGGTCGAGGAGTGGGCCTGCTGGATCATATGGTAGATCGATGTTTACCTTTGTAAGGCACCTCCATTCTGTTCTCATTCGTGGCCCTTTCCAACTTACGTCCCACTTGAACTTGAGGGTATGCATTTCTCCACAACGCCTTCAGCATTTATTGTTTGTAGTTTTCTTGCTGATGGTTATTCTGACAAGTGTGAGCTGATACCTCTCTGTGCTTGAATTCGAATGTGCCACATGATCCGTTGAAGTTGAGCTTTAAGGCATGTCCGTTTTATTTTTCAAGCTGTGATTACCCCTTAGTTCTTCAAAGTGTTCTCTTTAAGTATGTGTCACATTTTGAAATGTTTTGGCCATTACCTCCCTCAAGATATTTTGAGGGCAGGTTTCATTTACAGTTCTGCAGTACTTGTTCCTATGAAATGACCATTAGCACAAGCTTTAAAGCCGCTTTGGCAGGTAACTGCCAGAGGGCGGCAGCCTTTCTATGTCCCCCACCCTGGTAACTAGGGAAAAGCCCTTGCGGCCTGTGGTGTTTCTCGGTTATAAATTAGAGTGGAGTGTACCCGGACAAACCCACACAAGCTGATGTCTCCTTACTTTTGTTGGATTTTGAAATTTAATTTTTATTTTTTATTGGAGTAATTTTCCACTGTGTACGTGGACCACTTCTACTTTGTGCATTCCTCGGTTGATGGACATTTTCATTGCTTCCAAGTGTTGGCTATGGTAAATATTGTTGGCGTGCATGATTGCCAGCCTGTGACTTTTGGATTCTCATTTTCTCAGGTGATAGGTCCAGCAGTGGGTGTGATTGATTGACTGGTAGCACCGTGTTTCCCTTTTCAAAGCACCTTCTTTGTGTTTTCATTAGTGGCTCTTACCACGTCCCCCTTAGACTCGAGGGTACGCATTTCTCCACAATCACTTCAGCATTTATTGTGTGCAGGATTTATGCTAATGGCCCTTCTGGCTGCTGTGAGCTGATACGTTTTTGTAATCTGGGTTTGCATGTCTTTGAAAATTCGTAAAACTCATCATTTCTCTCCACCGTTTTCTTTTCTGTTAAAAAAAAAGGAAACAATTGGGAGTACAATACAACTCTTGAAATTGTCTTCTTGGAAGGTGGCCCTCTTTTGAATTTTTTGGTCGATTTTCCACCCCAGAATTGTTTTAGAGAGCAGGTGTCATTTACCGAAATGCAGTTTGGCGAATATTTTGTGACCTTTAGCAATGGGTTTAAAGCTGCTGTTGTGGGAAGTGGCCTCAAGGAGGCAGCATTTCTCCATTCCCAAAGCTGGGTACTAGGGCAGCAGAGCCTTTCTGGAAGTCATGTTCCTAGGTTGTAAATTACATTGGAATGTGCATGGAGAAACCCCCATAAGTTTATGTCTCATTATTTCTTCTTGGTTTTAATTTTTTTTTTATTTGGGATAAAGCTTAGAATATTGTTTGTCCTAGGTGTACACAATCTGGTCCATTTGTACATTATATATGTGTATTCAAGTACAGATCCTCTTCCCATGTAAAATGTTACAGAGGGTTCCGCAGACCTCCCTTGCTATATGGTCGGTCTTTTCGAGATATGTATATAATATGCGTTTATATACATATAATAACACTAATCTTAATTTATCCATTCCCCCCACCTTTCCTTTTAGATGAGCCTAGTTTGTTTTCTAAGTCTGTGAGTGTCTTTCTCTGTGGAAATATGTTCATTTGTGTCAGTTATTAGATAACGCCTATACGTGATATCATAGAATATAGGTCTTTTGCTTTCCGACTTACCTCATGTTTCGTGATTATCTCCAGACTCATTTGTGGTGCCTCAGAGAGCAATGGTTCATTGTTTTCCATGGCTAATATTCCATTGTGTACATGGACCACTTCTTCTTTATCCATTCACCTCTTGTTGGACATTTTGATTGCTTCAATGTCTTGGCTATTGTGAATAAGGCTGCACAGCAGTTTTTTCAGTCTGTGTCTTCTCGATTCTTGTCTTCTCAGGTGAGAGGTCCAATGGTGCGCCTGCTGGATTGAATGGTACCTCCATTTTTACTTTTAAACACAGCTCCTTTCTGTTCTCATTATTGCCTGTTACCCCTTTACGTCTCACCAGCAGGTAGAGGGTACAAAGTTCTCTAAAACCCCTTCAGCATTTATCGTTTGTAGACTTTTTGCTGATGGTCAGGCGACTGGGGTAGGTTGAAACTTTTTGTAGATTAGATTGCATGGGTCTAACACTCCGTGAGGTTGAGATTTTATCCATTTCCCTTTTTTTTTAAAAAGAGCGTGAGTAAAACTTAACTCTTCATACTCTCTTCTTGAAACATTTGCCTGTTTTGAGTTTTTTCGTCCTTTCCCTACTTCAGCACAATTTTTTAGGGCAGGTGTCCTTTAAAGCCCTGAGTCCTTGTGAATGTTAAGTGACCATTAGCTGTGAGTTTAAAGCTGTTCTTGCAGGAAACGGCCACAAGGTGGCAGCCTTTCCCCGTTACCAAATTTGTTTACTAGGGAAACAGAGCCTTAATGGAAGTGGTGTTCTAGGTTGTAAATTAGAATGGAATGTGCCAGGAGAAAGCCCTTTAAGTTTATGTCCTATTACTTCTTGTTCATAGTTGTAATTTACTTTTTATTTTTTATCCCAGCAAATATGACTACAATGGTTTGTTTGTTCTAGGTGTGCAAGATGTGGTTCTTTCACACATATACATGTATCTATTCTTCCTCGCATCCTTTTCCCACGTAGGTCATGACACAATGTTGAGTAGTCTTCCCCTGGTCTTCCATACGTCTTTGGTGGTTATATATTTCACCTGGTTTGTATATCTCTGTTAACCCCAATATGGTAATGTATCCAATCCTCATCCCTTTCTATGGGGTGAACCATAAGTTTTTTAATGAATCTGCGATTGCCTTTCTCTGTGGAAATATCTTCATTGGTATCAATTTTTAAGTAACTCCTAAAAGTGATGTGATAGGATATGTGTCTTTTGCTTTCTCACTTACTATAGGAGGCGTGATTACGTCTGGACTCATCTATGGTGCTTGCAAATGGCATTGTTTCATTTTTTTCACTAGCGAATATTCCATCTGTACATGGAGGAGTTCTTCTTTGTCCCTCCATCTGTTGGTGGACTTTTTGGTTACTTCCATATCTTGGCTGTTTTAATACTGTGCAATGCAGATTTGCCTGCCTGTGTCTTTCCAATTATCTCTTCTTAGATTATAGGTCGAGGAGTGGGCCTGCTGGATCATATGGTAGATCGATGTTTACCTTTGTAAGGCACCTCCATTCTGTTCTCATTCGTGGCCCTTTCCAACTTACGTCCCACTTGAACTTGAGGGTATGCATTTCTCCACAACGCCTTCAGCATTTATTGTTTGTAGTTTTCTTGCTGATGGTTATTCTGACAAGTGTGAGCTGATACCTCTCTGTGCTTGAATTCGAATGTGCCACATGATCCGTTGAAGTTGAGCTTTAAGGCATGTCCTTTTTATTTTTCAAGCTGTGATTACCCCTTAGTTCTTCAAAGTGTTCTCTTTAAGTATGTGTCACATTTTGAAATGTTTTGGCCATTACCTCCCTCAAGATATTTTGAGGGCAGGTTTCATTTACAGTTCTGCAGTACTTGTTCCTATGAAATGACCATTAGCACAGGCTTTAAAGCCGCTTTGGCAGGTAACTGCCAGAGGACGGCAGCCTCTCTTTGTCCCCCACCCTGGTAACTAGGGAAAAGCCCTTGCGGCCTGTGGTGTTTCTCGGTTATAAATTAGAGTGGAGTGTGCCCGGACAAACCCACACAAGCTGATGTCTCCTTACTTTTGTTGGATTTTGAAATTTAATTTTTATTTTTTATTGGAGTAATTTTCCACTGTGTACGTGGACCACTTCTACTTTGTGCATTCCTCGGTTGATGGACATTTTCATTGCTTCCAAGTGTTGGCTATGGTAAATATTGTTGGAGTGCAGGATTGCCAGCCTGTGACTTTTGGATTCTCATTTTCTCAGGTGATAGGCCCAGCAGTGGGTGTGATTGATTGACTGGTAGCACAGTGTTTCCCTTTTCAAAGCACCTTCTTTGTGTTTTCATTAGTGGCTCTTACCACGTCCCCCTTAGAATGGAGGGTACGCATTTCTCCACAATCGCTTCAGCATTTATTGTGTGCAGCATTTATGCTAATGGCCCTTCTGGCTGCTGTGAGCTGATAGGTTTTTGTAATCTGGGTTTGCATGTCTTTGAAAATTCGTAAAACTCATCATTTCTCTCCACCGTTTTCCTTTCCGTTAAAAAAAAGCAAACAATTGGGAGAACAATACAACTCTTGAAATTGTCGTCTTGGAAGGTGGCCCTCTTTTGAATTTTTTGGTCGATTTTCCACCCCTGAATTGTTTTAGAGAGCAGGTGTCATTTACCGAAATGCAGTTTGGCGAATATTTTGTGACCTTTAGCAATGGGTTTAAAGCTGCTGTTGTGGGAAGTGGCCTCAAGGAAGCAGCATTTCTCCATTCCCAAAGCTGGGTACTAGGGCAGCAGAGCCTTTCTGGAAGTCATGTTCCTAGGTTGTAAATTACATTGGAATGTGCATGGAGAAACCCCCATAAGTTTATGTCTCATTATTTCTTCTTGGTTTTAATTTTTTTTTTATTTGGGGTAAAGCTTAGAATATTGTTTGTCCTAGGTGTACACAATCTGGTCCATTTGTACATTATATATGTGTATTCAAGTACAGATCCTCTTCCCATGTAAAATGTCACAGAGGGTTCCGCAGACCTCCCTTGCTATATGGTCGGTCTTTTCAAGATATGTATATAATATGCGTTTGTATACATATAGTAACACTAATCTTAATTTATCCATTCCCCCCACCTTTCCTTTTAGATGAGCATAGTTTCTTTTCTAAGTCTGTGAGTGTCTTTCTCTGTGGAAATATGTTCATTTGTGTCAGTTATTAGATAACGCCTATAAGTGATATCATAGAATATAGGTCTTTTGCTTTCTGACTTACCTCATGTTTCATGATTATCTCCAGACTCATTTGTGGTGCCTCAGAGAGCAATGGTTCATTGTTTTCCATGGCTAATATTCCATTGTGTACATGGACCACTTCTTCTTTATCCATTCACCTCTTGTTGGATATTTTGATTGCTTCACTGTCTTGGCTATTGTGAATAAGGCTGCACTGCAGGTTTTTCGGTCTGTGTCTTCTCGATTCTTGTCTTCTCAGGTGAGAGGTCCAATGGTGCGCCTGCTGGATTGAATGCTACCTCCATTTTTACGTTTAAACACAGCTCCTTTCTTTTCTCACTATTGGCTGTTACCCCTTTACGTCTCACCAGCAGGTAGAGGGTACACAGTTCTCTAAAACCCCTTCAGCATTTATTGTTCGTAGACTTTTTGCTGATGGTCAGTCGACTGGTGTAAGTTGAAACTTTTTGTAGATTAGATTGCATGGGTCTAACACTCCCCGAGGTTGAGCTGTTATCCATTTTCCTTTTTTTTTAAAAGAGTGTGTGTAAAACTTAACTCTTCATACTCTCTTCTTGAAACATTTGCCTGTTTTAAATTTTTTGTCCATTCCCTACTTCAGCACAATTTTTTAGGGCAGGTGTCCTTTACAGCCCTGAGCCCTTGTGAATGTTAAGTGAACATTAGCTGTGACTTTAAAGCTGCTCTTGCAGGAAACGGCCACAAGGTGGCAGCATTTCTCCTTTACCAAATTTGGTTACTAGGGAAACACAGCCTTAAGGGAAGTGGTGTTCTAGGTTGTAAATTAGAATGGAATGTGCCAGGAAAAAAACCTTTAAGGTTATGTCTCATTACTTCTTGTTCATAGTTGTAATTTACTTTTGATTTTTTATCCCAGCAAATATGACTACAATGGTTTGTTTGTTCTAGGTGTGCAAGATGTGGTTCTTTCACACATATACATGTATCTATTCTTCCTCACATCCTTTTCCCACGTACGTCATGACACAATATTGAGTAGTCTTCTCCTGGTCTTCCGTACATCTTTGGTGGTTATATATTTCACCTGGTTTGTATATCTCTGTTAACCCCAATATGGTAATGTATCCAATCCTCATCCCTTTCTATGGGGTGAACCATAAGTTTTTTAATGAATCTGCGATTGCCTTTCTCTGTGGAAATATCTTCATTGGTATCAATTTTTAAGTAACTCCTAAAAGTGATGTGATAGGATATGTGTCTTTTGCTTTCTCACTTACTATAGGAGGCGTGATTACGTCTGGACTCATCTATGGTGCTTGCAAATGGCATTGTTTCATTTTTTTCACTAGCGAATATTCCATCTGTACATGGAGGAGTTCTTCTTTGTCCCCCCATCTGTTGGTGGACTTTTTGGTTACTTCCATATCTTGGCTATTTTAATACTGTGCAATGCAGATTTGCCTGCCTGTTTCTTTCCAATTATCTCTTCTTAGATTATAGGTCGAGGAGTGGGCCTGCTGGATCATATGGTAGATCGATGTTTACCTTTGTAAGGCACCTCCATTCTGTTCTCATTCGTGGCCCTTTCCAACTTACGTCCCACTTGAACTTGAGGGTATGCATTTCTCCACAACGCCTTCAGCATTTATTGTTTGTAGTTTTCTTGCTGATGGTTATTCTGACAAGTGTGAGCTGATACCTCTCTGTGCTTGAATTCGAATGTGCCACATGATCCGTTGAAGTTGAGCTTTAAGGCATGTCCTTTTTATTTTTCAAGCTGTGATTACCCCTTAGTTCTTCAAAGTGTTCTCTTTAAGTATGTGTCACATTTTGAAATGTTTTGGCCATTACCTCCCTCAAGACATTTTGAGGGCAGGTTTCATTTACAGTTCTGCAGTACTTGTTCCTATGAAATGACCATTAGCACAGGCTTTAAAGCCGCTTTGGCAGGTAACTGCCAGAGGGCGGCAGCCTTTCTATGTCCCCCACCCTGGTAACTAGGGAAAAGCCCTTGCGGCCTGTGGTGTTTCTCGGTTATAAGTTAGAGTGGAGTCTGCCCGGACAAACCCACACAAGCTGATGTCTTCTTACTTTTGTTGGATTTTGAAATTTAATTTTTATTTTTTATTGGAGTAATTTTCCACTGTGTACGTGGACCACTTCTACTTTGTGCATTCCTCGGTTGATGGACATTTTCATTGCTTCCAAGTGTTAGCTATGGTAAATATTGTTGGAGTGCACGATTGCCAGCCTGTGACTTTTGGATTCTCATTTTCTCAGGTGATAGGCCCAGCAGTGGGTGTGATTGATTGACTGCTAGCACCGTGTTTCCCTTTTCAAAGCACCTTCTTTGTGTTTTCATTAGTGGCTCTTACCACGTCCCCCTTAGAATGGAGGGTACGCATTTCTCCACAATCGCTTCAGCATTTATTGTGTGCAGCATTTATGCTAATGGCCCTTCTGGCTGCTGTGAGCTGATAGGTTTTTGTAATCTGGGTTTGCATGTCTTTGAGAATTCGTAAAACTCATCATTTCTCTCCACCGTTTTCTTTTCTGTTAAAAAAAAAGGAAACAATTGGGAGTACAATACAACTCTTGAAATTGTCTTCTTGGAAGGTGGCCCTCTTTTGAATTTTTTGTTCGATTTTCCACCCCAGAATTGTTTTAGAGAGCAGGTGTCATTTACCGAAATGCAGTTTGGCGAATATTTTGTGACCTTTAGCAATGGGTTTAAAGCTGCTGTTGTGGGAAGTGGCCTCAAGGAGGCAGCATTTCTCCATTCCCAAAGCTGAGTACTAGGGCAGCAGAGCCTTTCTGGAAGTCATGTTCCTAGGTTGTAAATTACATTGGAATGTGCATAGAGAAACCCCCATAAGTTTATGTCTCATTATTTCTTCTTCGTTTTAATTTTTTTTTTTATTTGGGATAAAGCTTAGAATATTGTTTGTCCTAGGTGTACACAATCTGGTCCATTTTTACATTATATATGTGTATTCAAGTACAGATCCTCTTCCCATGTAAAATGTTACAGAGGGTTCCGCAGACCTCCCTTGCTATATGGTCGGTCTTTTCGAGATATGTATATAATATGCGTTTGTATACATATAGTAACACTAATCTTAATTTATCCATTCCCCCCACCTTTCCTTTTAGATGAGCATAGTTTGTTTTCTAAGTCTGTGAGTGTCTTTCTCTGTGGAAATATGTTCATTTGTGTCAGTTATTAGATAACGCCTATACGTGATATCATAGAATATAGGTCTTTTGCTTTCCGACTTACCTCATGTTTCGTGATTATCTCCAGACTCATTTGTGGTGCCTCAGAGAGCAATGGTTCATTGTTTTCCATGGCTAATATTCCATTGTGTACATGGACCACTTCTTCTTTATCCATTCACCTCTTGTTGGACATTTTGATTGCTTCAATGTCTTGGCTATTGTGAATAAGGCTGCACTGCAGCTTTTTCGGTCTGTGTCTTCTCGATTCTTGTCTTCTCAGGTGAGAGGTCCAATGGTGTGCCTGCTGAATTGAATGGTACCTCCATTTTTACTTTTAAACACAGCTCCTTTCTGTTCTCATTATTGCCTGTTACCCCTTTACGTCTCACCAGCAGGTAGAGGGTACAAAGTTCTCTAAAACCCCTTCAGCATTTATCGTTTGTAGACTTTTTGCTGATGGTCAGTCGACTGGGGTAAGTTGAAACTTTTTGTAGATTAGATTGCATGGGTCTAACACTCCCTGAGGTTGAGATTTTATCCATTTCCCTTTTTTTTTAAAAAGAGCGTGAGTAAAACTTAACTCTTCATACTCTCTTCTTGAAACATTTGCCTGTTTTGAGTTTTTTCGTCCTTTCCCTACTTCAGCAAAATTTTTTAGGGCAGGTGTCCTTTACAGCCCTGAGTCCTTGTGAATGTTAAGTGACCATTAGCTGTGAGTTTAAAGCTGTTCTTGCAGGAAACGGCCACAAGGTGGCAGCATTTCTCCTTTACCAAATTTGGTTACTAGGGAAACACAGCCTTAAGGGAAGTGGTGTTCTAGGTTGTAAATTAGAATGGAATGTGCCAGGAAAAAACCCTTTAAGGTTATGTCTCATTACTTCTTGTTCATAGTTGTAATTTACTTTTGATTTTTTATCCCAGCAAATATGACTACAATGGTTTGTTTGTTCTAGGTGTGCAAGATGTGGTTCTTTCACACATATACATGTATCTATTCTTCCTCGCATCCTTTTCCCACGTAGGTCATGACACAATGTTGAGTAGTCTTCCCCTGGTCTTCCATACGTCTTTGGTGGTTATATATTTCACCTGGTTTGTATATCTCTGTTAACCCCAATATGGTAATGTATCCAATCCTCATCCCTTTCTATGGGGTGAACCATAAGTTTTTTAATGAATCTGCGATTGCCTTTCTCTGTGGAAATATCTTCATTGGTATCAATTTTTAAGTAACTCCTAAAAGTGATGTGATAGGATATGTGTCTTTTGCTTTCTCACTTACTACAGGAGGCGTGATTACGTCTAGACTCATCTATGGTGCTTGCAAATGGCATGGTTTCATTTTTTTCACTAGCGAATATTCCATCTGTACATGGAGGAGTTCTTCTTTGTCCCCCCATGTGTTGGTGGATTTTTTGGTTACTTCCATATCTTGGCTATTGTAATACTGTGCAATGCAGATTTGCCTGCCTGTGTCTTTCCAATTCTCTCTTCTTAGATTATAGGTCGAGGAGTGGGCCTGCTGGATCATATGGTAGATCGATGCTTACCTTTGTAAGGCACCTCCATTCTGTTCTCATTCATGGCCCTTTCCAACTTACGTCCCACTTGAAGTTGAGGGTATGCATTTCTCCACAACACCTTCAGCATTCATTGTTTGTAGTTTTCTTGCTGATGGTTATTCTGACAAGTGTGAGCTGATACCTCTCTGTGCTTGAATTCGAATGTGCCACATGATCCGTTGAAGTTGAGCTTTAAGGCATGTCCTTTTTATTTTTCAAGCTGTGATTACCCCTTAGTTCTTCAAAGTGTTCTCTTTAAGTATGTGTCACATTTTGAAATGTTTTGGCCATTACCTCCCTCAAGACATTTTGAGGGCAGGTTTCATTTACAGTTCTGCAGTACTTGTTCTTATGAAATGACCATTAGCACAGGCTTTAAAGCCGCTTTGGCAGGTAACTGCCAGAGGGCGGCAGCCTTTCTATGTCCCCCACCCTGGTAACTAGGGAAAAGCCCTTGCGGCCTGTGGTGTTTCTCGGTTATAAGTTAGAGTGGAGTCTGCCCGGACAAACCCACACAAGCTGATGTCTCCTTACTTTTGTTGGATTTTGAAATTTAATTTTTATTTTTTATTGGAGTAATTTTCCACTGTGTACGTGGACCACTTCTACTTTGTGCATTCCTCGGTTGATGGACATTTTCATTGCTTCCAAGTGTTAGCTATGGTAAATATTGTTGGAGTGCACGATTGCCAGCCTGTGACTTTTGGATTCTCATTTTCTCAGGTGATAGGCCCAGCAGTGGGTGTGATTGATTGACTGCTAGCACCGTGTTTCCCTTTTCAAAGCACCTTCTTTGTGTTTTCATTAGTGGCTCTTACCACGTCCCCCTTAGAATGGAGGGTACGCATTTCTCCACAATCGCTTCAGCATTTATTGTGTGCAGCATTTATGCTAATGGCCCTTCTGGCTGCTGTGAGCTGATAGGTTTTTGTAATCTGGGTTTGCATGTCTTTGAGAATTCGTAAAACTCATTATTTCTCTCCACCGTTTTCTTTTCTGTTAAAAAAAAAGGAAACAATTGGGAGTACAATACAACTCTTGAAATTGTCTTCTTGGAAGGTGGCCCTCTTTTGAATTTTTTGTTCGATTTTCCACCCCAGAATTGTTTTAGAGAGCAGGTGTCATTTACCGAAATGCAGTTTGGCGAATATTTTGTGACCTTTAGCAATGGGTTTAAAGCTGCTGTTGTGGGAAGTGGCCTCAAGGAGGCAGCATTTCTCCATTCCCAAAGCTGAGTACTAGGGCAGCAGAGCCTTTCTGGAAGTCATGTTCCTAGGTTGTAAATTACATTGGAATGTGCATAGAGAAACCCCCATAAGTTTATGTCTCATTATTTCTTCTTCGTTTTAATTTTTTTTTTTATTTGGGATAAAGCTTAGAATATTGTTTGTCCTAGGTGTACACAATCTGGTCCATTTTTACATTATATATGTGTATTCAAGTACAGATCCTCTTCCCATGTAAAATGTTACAGAGGGTTCCGCAGACCTCCCTTGCTATATGGTCGGTCTTTTCGAGATATGTATATAATATGCGTTTGTATACATATAGTAACACTAATCTTAATTTATCCATTCCCCCCACCTTTCCTTTTAGATGAGCATAGTTTGTTTTCTAAGTCTGTGAGTGTCTTTCTCTGTGGAAATATGTTCATTTGTGTCAGTTATTAGATAACGCCTATACGTGATATCATAGAATATAGGTCTTTTGCTTTCCGACTTACCTCATGTTTCGTGATTATCTCCAGACTCATTTGTGGTGCCTCAGAGAGCAATGGTTCATTGTTTTCCATGGCTAATATTCCATTGTGTACATGGACCACTTCTTCTTTATCCATTCACCTCTTGTTGGACATTTTGATTGCTTCAATGTCTTGGCTATTGTGAATAAGGCTGCACTGCAGCTTTTTCGGTCTGTGTCTTCTCGATTCTTGTCTTCTCAGGTGAGAGGTCCAATGGTGTGCCTGCTGAATTGAATGGTACCTCCATTTTTACTTTTAAACACAGCTCCTTTCTGTTCTCATTATTGCCTGTTACCCCTTTACGTCTCACCAGCAGGTAGAGGGTACAAAGTTCTCTAAAACCCCTTCAGCATTTATCGTTTGTAGACTTTTTGCTGATGGTCAGTCGACTGGGGTAAGTTGAAACTTTTTGTAGATTAGATTGCATGGGTCTAACACTCCCTGAGGTTGAGATTTTATCCATTTCCCTTTTTTTTTAAAAAGAGCGTGAGTAAAACTTAACTCTTCATACTCTCTTCTTGAAACATTTGCCTGTTTTGAGTTTTTTCGTCCTTTCCCTACTTCAGCACAATTTTTTAGGGCAGGTGTCCTTTAAAGCCCTGAGTCCTTGTGAATGTTAAGTGACCATTAGCTGTGAGTTTAAAGCTGTTCTTGCAGGAAATGGCCACAAGGTGGCAGCCTTTCCCCGTTACCAAATTTGGTTACTAGGGAAACAGAGCCTTAATGGAAGTGGTGTTCTAGGTTGTAAATTAGAATGGAATGTGCCAGGAGAAAGCCCTTTAAGTTTATGTCCTATTACTTCTTGTTCATAGTTGTAATTTACTTTTTATTTTTTATCCCAGCAAATATGACTACAATGGTTTGTTTGTTCTAGGTGTGCAAGATGTGGTTCTTTCACACATATACATGTATCTATTCTTCCTCGCATCCTTTTCCCACGTAGGTCATGACACAATGTTGAGTAGTCTTCCCCTGGTCTTCCGTACGTCTTTGGTGGTTATATATTTCACCTGGTTTGTATATCTCTGTTAACCCCAATATGGTAATGTATCCAATCCTCATCCCTTTCTATGGGGTGAACCATAAGTTTTTTAATGAATCTGCGATTGCCTTTCTCTGTGGAAATATCTTCATTGGTATCAATTTTTAAGTAACTCCTAAAAGTGATGTGATAGGATATGTGTCTTTTGCTTTCTCACTTACTATAGGAGGCGTGATTAAGTCTGGAGTCATCTATGGTGCTTGCAAATGGCATTGTTTCATTTTTTTCACTAGCGAATATTCCATCTGTACATGGAGGAGTTCTTCTTTGTCCCCCCATCTGTTGGTGGACTTTTTGGTTACTTCCATATCTTGGCTATTTTAATACTGTGCAATGCAGATTTGCCTGCCTGTGTCTTTCCAATTATCTCTTCTTAGATTATAGGTCGAGGAGTGGGCCTGCTGGATCATATGGTAGATCGATGTTTACCTTTGTAAGGCACCTCCATTCTGTTCTCATTCGTGGCCCTTTCCAACTTACGTCCCACTTGAACTTGAGGGTATGCATTTCTCCACAACGCCTTCAGCATTTATTGTTTGTAGTTTTCTTGCTGATGGTTATTCTGACAAGTGTGAGCTGATACCTCTCTGTGCTTGAATTCGAATGTGCCACATGATCCGTTGAAGTTGAGCTTTAAGGCATGTCCGTTTTATTTTTCAAGCTGTGATTACCCCTTAGTTCTTCAAAGTGTTCTCTTTAAGTATGTGTCACATTTTGAAATGTTTTGGCCATTACCTCCCTCAAGATATTTTGAGGGCAGGTTTCATTTACAGTTCTGCAGTACTTGTTCCTATGAAATGACCATTAGCACAAGCTTTAAAGCCGCTTTGGCAGGTAACTGCCAGAGGGCGGCAGCCTTTCTATGTCCCCCACCCTGGTAACTAGGGAAAAGCCCTTGCGGCCTGTGGTGTTTCTCGGTTATAAATTAGAGTGGAGTGTACCCGGACAAACCCACACAAGCTGATGTCTCCTTACTTTTGTTGGATTTTGAAATTTAATTTTTATTTTTTATTGGAGTAATTTTCCACTGTGTACGTGGACCACTTCTACTTTGTGCATTCCTCGGTTGATGGACATTTTCATTGCTTCCAAGTGTTGGCTATGGTAAATATTGTTGGCGTGCATGATTGCCAGCCTGTGACTTTTGGATTCTCATTTTCTCAGGTGATAGGTCCAGCAGTGGGTGTGATTGATTGACTGGTAGCACCGTGTTTCCCTTTTCAAAGCACCTTCTTTGTGTTTTCATTAGTGGCTCTTACCACGTCCCCCTTAGACTCGAGGGTACGCATTTCTCCACAATCACTTCAGCATTTATTGTGTGCAGGATTTATGCTAATGGCCCTTCTGGCTGCTGTGAGCTGATACGTTTTTGTAATCTGGGTTTGCATGTCTTTGAAAATTCGTAAAACTCATCATTTCTCTCCACCGTTTTCTTTTCTGTTAAAAAAAAAGGAAACAATTGGGAGTACAATACAACTCTTGAAATTGTCTTCTTGGAAGGTGGCCCTCTTTTGAATTTTTTGGTCGATTTTCCACCCCAGAATTGTTTTAGAGAGCAGGTGTCATTTACCGAAATGCAGTTTGGCGAATATTTTGTGACCTTTAGCAATGGGTTTAAAGCTGCTGTTGTGGGAAGTGGCCTCAAGGAGGCAGCATTTCTCCATTCCCAAAGCTGGGTACTAGGGCAGCAGAGCCTTTCTGGAAGTCATGTTCCTAGGTTGTAAATTACATTGGAATGTGCATGGAGAAACCCCCATAAGTTTATGTCTCATTATTTCTTCTTGGTTTTAATTTTTTTTTTATTTGGGATAAAGCTTAGAATATTGTTTGTCCTAGGTGTACACAATCTGGTCCATTTGTACATTATATATGTGTATTCAAGTACAGATCCTCTTCCCATGTAAAATGTTACAGAGGGTTCCGCAGACCTCCCTTGCTATATGGTCGGTCTTTTCGAGATATGTATATAATATGCGTTTGTATACATATAGTAACACTAATCTTAATTTATCCATTCCCCCCACCTTTCCTTTTAGATGAGCATAGTTTGTTTTCTAAGTCTGTGAGTGTCTTTCTCTGTGGAAATATGTTCATTTGTGTCAGTTATTAGATAACGCCTATACGTGATATCATAGAATATAGGTCTTTTGCTTTCCGACTTACCTCATGTTTCGTGATTATCTCCAGACTCATTTGTGGTGCCTCAGAGAGCAATGGTTCATTGTTTTCCATGGCTAATATTCCATTGTGTACATGGACCACTTCTTCTTTATCCATTCACCTCTTGTTGGACATTTTGATTGCTTCAATGTCTTGGCTATTGTGAATAAGGCTGCACAGCAGTTTTTTCAGTCTGTGTCTTCTCGATTCTTGTCTTCTCAGGTGAGAGGTCCAATGGTGCGCCTGCTGGATTGAATGGTACCTCCATTTTTACTTTTAAACACAGCTCCTTTCTGTTCTCATTATTGCCTGTTACCCCTTTACGTCTCACCAGCAGGTAGAGGGTACAAAGTTCTCTAAAACCCCTTCAGCATTTATTGTTCGGAGACTTTTTGCTGATGGTCAGTCGACTGGTGTAAGTTGAAACTTTTTGTAGATTAGATTGCATGGGTCTAACACTCCCCGAGGTTGAGCTGTTATCCATTTTCCTTTTTTTTAAAAAGAGTGTGTGTAAAACTTAACTCTTCATACTCTCTTCTTGAAACATTTGCCTGTTTTAAATTTTTTGTCCATTCCCTACTTCAGCACAATTTTTTAGGGCAGGTGTCCTTTACAGCCCTGAGCCCTTGTGAATGTTAAGTGAACATTAGCTGTGACTTTAAAGCTGCTCTTTCAGGAAACGGCCACAAGGTGGCAGCATTTCTCCTTTACCAAATTTGGTTACTAGGGAAACACAGCCTTAAGGGAAGTGGTGTTCTAGGTTGTAAATTAGAATGGAATGTGCCAGGAAAAAACCCTTTAAGGTTATGTCTCATTACTTCTTGTTCATAGTTGTAATTTACTTTTGATTTTTTATCCCAGCAAATATGACTACAATGGTTTGTTTGTTCTAGGTGTGCAAGATGTGGTTCTTTCACACATATACATGTATCTATTCTTCCTCACATCCTTTTCCCACGTAGGTCATGACACTATATTGAGTAGTCTTCTCCTGGTCTTCCGTACGTCTTTGGTGGTTATATATTTCACATGGTTTGTATATCTCTGTTAACCCCAATATGGTAATGTATCCAATCCTCATCCCTTTCTATGGGGTGAACCATAAGTTTTTTAATGAATCTGCGATTGCCTTTCTCTGTGGAAATATCTTCATTGGTATCAATTTTTAAGTAACTCCTAAAAGTGATGTGATAGGATATGTGTCTTTTGCTTTCTCACTTACTACAGGAGGAGTGATTACGTCTAGACTCATCTATGGTGCTTGCAAATGGCATTGTTTCATTTTTTCCCCAACGAATATTCCATCTGTACATGGAGGAGTTCTTCTTTGTCCCCCCATCTGTTGGTGGACTTTTTGATTACTTCCATATCTTGGCTATTGTAATACTGTGCAATGCAGATTTGCCTGCCTGTGTCTTTCCAATTCTCTCTTCTTAAATTATAGGTCGAGGAGTGGGCCTGCTGGATCATATGGTAGATCGATGCCTACCTTTGTAAGGCACCTCCATTCTGTTCTCATTCGTGGCCCTTTCCAACTTACGTCCCACTTAAAGTTGAGGGTATGCATTTCTCCACAACACCTTCATCATTCATTGTTTGTAGTTTTCTTGCTGATGGTTATTCTGATAAGTGTGAGCTGATACCTCTCTGTGCTTGAATTCGAATGTGCCACATGATCCGTTGAAGTTGAGCTTTAAGGCATGTCCGTTTTATTTTTCAAGCTGTGATTACCCCCTAGTTCTTCAAAGTGTTCTCTTTAAGTGTGTGTCACATTTTGAAATGTTTTGGCCATTACCTCCCTCAAGATATTTTGAGGGCAGGTTTCATTTACAGTTCTGCAGTACTTGTTCCTATGAAATGACCATTAGCACAGGCTTTAAAGCCGCTTTGGCAGGTAACTGCCAGAGGGCGGCAGCCTTTCTATGTCCCCCACCCTGGTAACTAGGAAATAGCCCTTGCGGCCTGTGGTGTTTCTCGGTTATAAGTTAGAGTGGAGTCTGCCCGGACAAACCCACACAAGCTGATGTCTCCTTACTTTTGTTGGATTTTGAAATTTAATTTTTATTTTTTATTGGAGTAATTTTCCACTGTGTACGTGGACCACTTCTACTTTGTGCATTCCTCGGTTGATGGACATTTTCATTGCTTCCAAGTGTTGGCTATGGTAAATATTGTTGGAGTGCACGATTGCCAGCCTGTGACTTTTGGATTCTCATTTTCTCAGGTGATAGGCCCAGCAGTGGGTGTGATTGATTGACTGGTAGCACCGTGTTTCCCTTTTCAAAGCACCTTCTTTGTATTTTCATTAGTGGCTCTTACCACGTCCCCCTTAGAATCGAGGGTACGCATTTCTCCACAATCGCTTCAGCATTTATTGTGTACAGCATTTATGCTAATGGCCCTTCTGGCTGCTGTGAGCTGATAGGTTTTTGTAATCTGGGTTTGCATGTCTTTGAAAATTCGTAAAACTCATCATTTCTCTCTACCGTTTTCTTTTCTGTTAAAAATAAAGAAAACAATTGGGAGTACAATACAACTCTTGAAATTGTCTTCTTGGAAGGTGGCCCTCTTTTGAATTTTTTGGTCGATTTTCCACCCCAGAATTGTTTTAGATAGCAGGTGTCATTTACCGAAATGCAGTTTGGCGAATATTTTGTGACCTTTAGGAATGGGTTTAAAGCTGCTGTTGTGGGAAGTGGCCTCAAGGAGGCAGCATTTCTTCATTCCCAAAGCTGGGAACTAGGGCAGCAGAGCCTTTCTGGAAGTCATGTTCCTAGGTTGTAAATTACATTGGAATGTGCATGGAGAAACCCCCATAAGTTTATGTCTCATTATTTCTTCTTGGTTTTAAATTTTTTTTTTTTATTTGGGGTAAAGCTTAGAATATTGTTTGTCCTAGGTGTACACAATCTGGTCCATTTGTACATTATATATGTGTATTCAAGTACAGATCCTCTTCCCATGTAAAATGTTACAGAGGGTTCCGCAGACCTCCCTTGCTATATCGACGGTCTTTTCGAGATATGTATATAATATGCGTTTGTATACATATAGTAACACTAATCTTAATTTATCCATTCCCCCCACCTTTCCTTTTAGATGAGCATAGTTTGTTTTCTAAGTCTGTGAATGTCTTTCTCTGTGGAAATATGTTCATTTGTGTCAGTTATTAGATAACGCCTATAAGTGATATCATAGAATATAGGTCTTTTGCTTTCTGACTTACCTCATGTTTCATGATTATCTCCAGACTCATTTGTGGTGCCTCAGGGAGCAATGGTTCATTGTTTTCCATGGCTAATATTCCATTGTGTACATGGACCACTTCTTCTTTATCCATTCACCTCTTGTTGGATATTTTGATTGCTTCACTTTCTTACCTATTGTGAATAAGGCTGCACTGCAGCTTTTGCGGCCTGTGTCTTCTCGATTCTTGTCTTCTCAGGTGAGAGGTCCAATGGTGCGCCTGCTGGATTGAATGCTACCTCCATTTTTACGTTTAAACACAGCTCCTTTCTTTTCTCACTATTGGCTGTTACCCCTTTACATCTCACCAGCAGGTAGAGGGTACACATTTCTCTAAAACCCCTTCAGCATTTATTGTTCGGAGACTTTTTGCTGATGGTCAGTCGACTGGTGTAAGTTGAAACTTTTTGTAGATTAGATTGCATGGGTCTAACACTCCCCGAGGTTGAGCTGTTATCCATTTTCCTTTTTTTTTAAAAGAGTGTGTGTAAAACTTAACTCTTCATACTCTCTTCTTGAAACATTTGCCTGTTTTAAATTTTTTGTCCATTCCCTACTTCAGCACAATTTTTTAGGGCAGGTGTCCTTTACAGCCCTGAGCCCTTGTGAATGTTAAGTGAACATTAGCTGTGACTTTAAAGCTGCTCTTGCAGGAAACGGCCACAAGGTGGCAGCATTTCTCCTTTACCAAATTTGGTTACTAGGGAAACACAGCCTTAAGGGAAGTGGTGTTCTAGGTTGTAAATTAGAATGGAATGTGCCAGGAAAAAACCCTTTAAGGTTATGTCTCATTACTTCTTGTTCATAGTTGTAATTTACTTTTGATTTTTTATCCCAGCAAATATGACTACAATGGTTTGTTTGTTCTAGGTGTGCAAGATGTGGTTCTTTCACACATATACATGTATCTATTCTTCCTCACATCCTTTTCCCACGTACGTCATGACACAATATTGAGTAGTCTTCTCCTGGTCTTCCGTACGTCTTTGGTGGTTATATATTTCACATGGTTTGTATATCTCTGTTAACCCCAATATGGTAATGTATCCAATCCTCATCCCTTTCTATGGGGTGAACCATAAGTTTTTTAATGAATCTGCGATTGCCTTTCTCTGTGGAAATATCTTCATTGGTATCAATTTTTAAGTAACTCCTAAAAGTGATGTGATAGGATATGTGTCTTTTGCTTTCTCACTTACTACAGGAGGAGTGAGTACGTCTAGACTCATCTATGGTGCTTGCAAATGGCATTGTTTCATTTTTTCCCCAACGAATATTCCATCTGTACATGGAGGAGTTCTTCTTTGTCCCCCCATCTGTTGGTGGACTTTTTGATTACTTCCATATCTTGGCTATTGTAATACTGTGCAATGCAGATTTGCCTGCCTGTGTCTTTCCAATTCTCTCTTCTTAAATTATAGGTCGAGGAGTGGGCCTGCTGGATCATATGGTAGATCGATGCCTACCTTTGTAAGGCACCTCCATTCTGTTCTCATTCGTGGCCCTTTCCAACTTACGTCCCACTTAAAGTTGAGGGTATGCATTTCTCCACAACACCTTCATCATTCATTGTTTGTAGTTTTCTTGCTGATGGTTATTCTGACAAGTGTGAGCTGATACCTCTCTGTGCTTGAATTCGAATGTGCCACATGATCCGTTGAAGTTGAGCTTTAAGGCATGTCCGTTTTATTTTTCAAGCTGTGATTACCCCTTATTTCTTCAAAGTGTTCTCTTTAAGTATGTGTCACATTTTGAAATGTTTTGGCCATTACCTCCCTCAAGATATTTTGAGGGCAGGTTTCATTTACAGTTCTGCAGTACTTGTTCCTATGAAATGACCATTAGCACAGGCTTTAAAGCCGCTTTGGCAGGTAACTGCCAGAGGGCGGCAGCCTTTCTATGTCCCCCACCCTGGTAACTAGAGAATAGCCCTTGCGGCCTGTGGTGTTCCTCGGTTATAAGTTAGAGTGGAGTCTGCCCGGACAAACCCACACAAGCTGATGTCTCCTTACTTTTGTTGGATTTTGAAATTTAATTTTTATTTTTTATTGGAGTAATTTTCCACTGTGTACGTGGACCACTTCTACTTTGTGCATTCCTCGGTTGATGGACATTTTCATTGCTTCCAAGTGTTGGCTATGGTAAATATTGTCGGAGTGCACGATTGCCAGCCTGTGACTTTTGGATTCTCATTTTCTCAGGTGATAGGCCCAGCAGTGGGTGTGATTGATTGACTGGTAGCACCGTGTTTCCCTTTTCAAAGCACCTTCTTTGTATTTTCATTAGTGGCTCTTACCACGTCCCCCTTAGAATCGAGGGTACGCATTTCTCCACAATCGCTTCAGCATTTATTGTGTACAGCATTTATGCTAATGGCCCTTCTGGCTGCTGTGAGCTGATAGGTTTTTGTAATCTGGGTTTGCATGTCTTTGAAAATTCGTAAAACTCATCATTTCTCTCTACCGTTTTCTTTTCTGTTAAAAATAAAGAAAACAATTGGGAGTACAATACAACTCTTGAAATTGTCTTCTTGGAAGGTGGCCCTCTTTTGAATTTTTTGGTCGATTTTCCACCCCAGAATTGTTTTAGATAGCAGGTGTCATTTACCGAAATGCAGTTTGGCGAATATTTTGTGACCTTTAGGAATGGGTTTAAAGCTGCTGTTGTGGGAAGTGGCCTCAAGGAGGCAGCATTTCTCCATTCCCAAAGCTGGGTACTAGGGCAGCAGAGCCTTTCTGGAAGTCATGTTCCTAGGTTGTAAATTACATTGGAATGTGCATGGAGAAACCCCCATAAGTTTATGTCTCATTATTTCTTCTTGGTTTTAAATTTTTTTTTTTTATTTGGGGTAAAGCTTAGAATATTGTTTGTCCTAGGTGTACACAATCTGGTCCATTTGTACATTATATATGTGTATTCAAGTACAGATCCTCTTCCCATGTAAAATGTTACAGAGGGTTCCGCAGACCTCCCTTGCTATATGGTCGGTCTTTTCGAGATATGTATATAATATGCGTTTGTATACATATAGTAACACTAATCTTAATTTATCCATTCCCCCCACCTTTCCTTTTAGATGAGCATAGTTTGTTTTCTAAGTCTGTGAATGTCTTTCTCTGTGGAAATATGTTCATTTGTGTCAGTTATTAGATAACGCCTATAAGTGATATCATAGAATATAGGTCTTTTGCTTTCTGACTTACCTCATGTTTCATGATTATCTCCAGACTCATTTGTGGTGCCTCAGAGAGCAATGGTTCATTGTTTTCCATGGCTAATATTCCATTGTGTACATGGACCACTTCTTCTTTATCCATTCACCTCTTGTTGGATATTTTGATTGCTTCACTGTCTTACCTATTGTGAATAAGGCTGCACTGCAGCTTTTTCGGTCTGTGTCTTCTCGATTCTTGTCTTCTCAGGTGAGAGGTCCAATGGTGCGCCTGCTGGATTGAATGCTACCTCCATTTTTACGTTTAAACACAGCTCCTTTCTTTTCTCACTATTGGCTGTTACCCCTTTACGTCTCACCAGCAGGTAGAGGGTACACAGTTCTCTAAAACCCCTTCAGCATTTATTGTTCGTAGACTTTTTGCTGATGGTCAGTCGACTGGTGTAAGTTGAAACTTTTTGTAGATTAGATTGCATGGGTCTAACACTCCCCGAGGTTGAGCTGTTATCCATTTTCCTTTTTTTTTAAAAGAGTGTGTGTAAAACTTAACTCTTCATACTCTCTTCTTGAAACATTTGCCTGTTTTAAATTTTTTGTCCATTCCCTACTTCAGCACAATTTTTTAGGGCAGGTGTCCTTTACAGCCCTGAGCCCTTGTGAATGTTAAGTGAACATTAGCTGTGACTTTAAAGCTGCTCTTGCAGGAAACGGCCACAAGGTGGCAGCATTTCTCCTTTACCAAATTTGGTTACTAGGGAAACACAGCCTTAAGGGAAGTGGTGTTCTAGGTTGTAAATTAGAATGGAATGTGCCAGGAAAAAACCCTTTAAGGTTATGTCTCATTACTTCTTGTTCATAGTTGTAATTTACATTTGATTTTTTATCCCAGCAAATATGACTACAATGGTTTGTTTGTTCTAGGTGTGCAAGATGTGGTTCTTTCACACATATACATGTATCTATTCTTCCTCACATCCTTTTCCCACGTAGGTCATGACACAATATTGAGTAGTCTTCTCCTGGTCTTCCGTAAGTCTTTGGTGGTTACTAAGGAGAACAGAATAGAGGTGCCTTTAAAGGTAAACATTGAGCTACCATATGATCCAGCAGACCTACTCCTGGACCTATAAACTAAGAAGACAGAATTGGAAGGACACAGGCACGCAAATCTGCATCGCATAGTATTACAGTAGCCAAGATATGGAAGTAACCAAAAAGTCCACCGACAGATGGGTGGACAGAGAAGAACTGCTACCTGTACAGATGGAATATGAGCTAGTGAAAAAATGAAACAGTGCCATTTGCAGCACCATAGAGGAGTCTAGAAGTAATCACGCAACTTGGAGTAAGTGAGAAAGCGAAAGACACATGTCCTATCATATCACATATAGGTGTTACCTAAAAGATGTTACAAACAAAGACATTTCCACAGAGAAACACTATCATAGATTCATTACAAAAACTTATGGTTCACCAAATGGAAAGGTGTGAGGATTGGATACCTCACCATATTGAGGTTAACAGAGAGATACAAACACATGTGGAATATATAATCACCAAAGACGTACGCAATACCAAGAGAAGACTACTCAACATTGTGTCATAACCTACATGGGAAAAGGATCCGAAGAAGACTAGATATATGCATATGTGTGAAAGTACCACATCTCGCACTCCTGGAACAAACAAAACATTGTAATCAAGTTGGCTGTGATAAAAAATAAAAATTAAGTTAAAAATACCAACAAGAAGTAATGAGACATAAATAAAAGGGCTTTTTCCTCGCTCATTCCATTCTAATTTACAACCTAGAACACCACTTCCAGTAAGGCTCTGTTGCCCTAGTAACCAGATTTGGTAAAGGAGAAATGCTGCCGCCTTGTGGCCGATTCCCGCAAGAGCAGCTTTTAACCCACAGCTAATGGTCACTTACCATTCACAAAGACTCAGGGCTGTAAAGGACAACTGCCCTGAAAATTGTGCTGAGGTAGGGAATGGAGAAAAAGAATTCAAAACAGGCAAAATTTTCACGAAAATAGTATGAAGAGGTAAGTTTTACTCACTCTCTTTTTAAAGAAAGGAAAATGGATAAAAGCTCCACCTCAGGAAGTATTAGACTCATGCAATCTAATCTACAAAAAGTTTTCAACTCACACCAGTCGACTGACCATTGGCAAAAAGTCTACAAGCAATAAATGCTGAAGAGGTTTTAGAGAACTGTGTACCCTCTAGCTGCTGGTGAGATGTAAAAGGGTTAAACGCTAATAATGAGAACAGAAAGGAGCTGCGTTGAAAAGGAAAAATTGAGGTACCATTCAATCCAGCAGGTGCACCAATGGGCCTCTCACCGGAGAAGACCAGAATGAAGAAGACCCGGGCTGCAAAAGCTGCAGTGCAGCCTTATTCACAATAGACAAGACAGTGAAGCAACCAAAATGTCCATCAACAGATGAAAGGATAAAGAAGTGGTCCCTGTACACAATGAATACTAGCCATGGAAAACAATGAAACACTGCTCTTTGAGGCACCATAGATGATCTTGGAGATAATCACAGAACATGAGGTAAGTCGGAAAGCAAAAGTCCTATATCCTATGATATCACTTATAGGCGTTATCTAATAACTGACACAAATGAACATATTTCCACAGAGAAAGTCAATCACAGACTTATTAAAAAAAACTATGCTTATCTAAAAGGAAAGGTGGGGGGAATGGACAAATGAAGATTAGTGTTACCATATGTATAAAATACATATTATATACATATATCAAAAAGACCGACCGTAGAGCAAGGAAGGTTTACGGAACACTCTGTAATAATTTACACGGGAAGAGGATCTCTACATAAATAGGTGTATAGAATATGTAGATGAACCAGAGTGTGTACACCTTGGACAAGCAACATTCTAACCATTACCCCAATTGAAAACAATTAAAACAACGAACTAGGAGTAATGAGACATCAGCTTATGGGGGCTTTTCCTGGCACATTCCATTCAAATTTACAACCCATGCAAACGACTTCCAGAACGGCTCTGCTGCCCTAGTACCCAGATTTGGGAATGGAGAAATGCTGCATCCTTGTGGCCGTTTCCCACAACAGCAGCTTTCAACCCACTGCAAAAGGTCACTAAATATTCACCAATTGCAGTGCTGTAAATGACACCTGCCCTCCAAAAAATACTGAGGTCGGAAATCGACCAAAAACTTCTAGAGTGCAACCTTCCAAAAAGAAAATTTGAAGAGGTATATTATACTCCCACTTTTTTTCTTTTTTCTTTGAACAGAAAAGAAAAAGGCGTGGAAAAATGATGAATTGTAGGAATTTTTACAGACATGTAAACCCAAATTACAAAAACCTATCAGCTCACACCAGTCAGAATGGCCATCAACAAAAACGCTGCAAACAAGAAATGCTGACGTGATTGTGGAGAAATGCGTACCCTCGATTCTAAGGGGGACGTGGTAAGAGCCACTAATGCAAGCACAATTGAGGTGCCTTGAAAAGGTAAACGTTGAGCTACCATACCAGTCAATCAATCATACCCACTGCTGGGCCTATCACCTGAGAAAATGAAAACCCAAAATCACAGGCTGGCAATCCTGCACTCCAGCAATATTTACCATAGGCAACACTTGGAAGCAACGAAAATGTCCATCAACAGAGGAATGCACCAAGAAGTGGTCCATGTACACAATGGAATATTAGCCATGGAAAACACTGAAGCACTGCTCTTTGAGGCACCATAGATGAGCCTGGAGATAATCACAAAACATGAAGTAGGTCGGAAAGCAAAAGAACTATAGCCTATATTATCACTTATGGCATTATCTAATAACTGACACAGATGAAAATATTTCCAAAGAGAAAGACACTCACAGGCTGAGAGAACAAACTATGCTCATCTAAAAGGAAAGGAGGGGGGAAATTGAGAAATGAAGGTTAGTGTTCCTATACATATACAAATACATATTATATGCATGTATCAAAAAGACCGAACATATAGCAAGAGAGGTCGACGGAACACTGTAATATTTTACATGGGAAGAGGATCTGTACATTAATAGACATACATAATGTACAAATGAACCAGATTGTGTACACCTAGGACAAACTATATTCTAAACTTTACCCAGATTAAAAAAAAGTTTAAAAACCAAGAAGAAGGAATGAGACCTAAACTTATGGGGATTTCTCCTGGCAAATTCCATTCCAATTTACAACCTAGGACAATGACTTCCAGAAAGGCTCTGCTGCCCTAGCACCCAGAATGGGGAATGGAGAAATGCTACCTCCTTGTGGCCGTTTCCCACAACAGCAGCTTTGAACCCACTGCAAAAGGTCACTAAATTTTCACCAACTTGCAGTTCTGTAAATGACACCTGACCTCCAGAAACTTTCTGGGGTCAAAAATCGACCACAAAATTCAGAAGAGGGCAACCTTCGAAGAAGACAATTTCAAGAGCTATATTGTACTCACGGTTTTTTCTTTTAAGAGAAAAGAAAAAGACATAGGAATATGATGGATTTTAAAAATTTTAATGACATGCATACCTATATTACAAAAACCTATCAGCTCACAGCAGTCAGAATGGCCATTAGGAAAAAATGCTGCAAAAAATAAACGGTGAAGGGAGAGTGGAGAAATGCGTACCCTCGGTTGTAAGGGGGGGCATGTAAAGAGCCACTAAAGAAAACACAATGTAGGTGCTTTGAAAAGGGAGACATTTGAGCTACCAGTCAATCAATCACAACCACTGCTGGGCCTATCACCTGAGAAAATGAGAATCAAAAAGTCACAGGCTGGCAAACCTGTACGCCAGCAAGATTTACCATAGCCAGCACTTGGAAGCAATGAAAATGTCCATCAACCGAGGAACGCACCAAGAAGAAGTGGTCCACGTACACAATGGAATATTACTCTAATAATAAATATAAATTAAATTTAAAAACAAACAAAAGCAAGGAGACATCAACATTTGTGGGTTTACCCGGGCACATTGCACTCTAATTTATAACCGAAGAACACCCCTGGCCGGTAGGTCTGTTTCCCTAGTACCAGCATGGGGAACGTAGAAAGGCTGCCGCTCTCTGGCTGTTACCTGCAAAAGCAGGTTTAAAGCCTGAGCTAATGGTCACTTCATATGAACAAGTACTGCAGGGCTGTAAATGAAACCTGCCCTCAAAATGTCTTGAGGGAGATAATGGCCAAAATATTTCCAATGGTGACACATACTTTAAGAAAACACTTTGAAGAAATAAGCTCTAATCACAGCTGGAAAAACAAAAAGGACATGTCTTAAAGCTCAATTTCAACGCATTATGAGACACATGCAAATTCAACCACAAAGAGGTATCAGCTCACACCACTCAGAATAACCATCAGCAAAAACTGCAAAGAATAAATGCTGAAGGTGCTGGGAAGAAATACATACCCTCCACTTTAAGTGGGACGTAACCTGGAAAGAGCCACTAAGGAGAACAGAATAGAGGTGCCTTTAAAGGTAAACATTGAGCTACCTATGATCCAGCAGACCTACTCCTGGACCTATAAACTAAGAAGACAGAATTGGAAGGACACAGGCACGCAAATCTGCATCGCATAGTATTACAGTAGCCAAGATATGGAAGTAACCAAAAAGTCCACCGACAGATGGGTGGACAGAGAAGAACTGCTACCTGTACAGATGGAATATGAGCTAGTGAAAAAATGAAACAGTGCCATTTGCAGCACCATAGAGGAGTCTAGAAGTAATCACGCAACTTGGAGTAAGTGAGAAAGCGAAAGACACATGTCCTATCATATCACATATAGGTGTTACCTAAAAGATGTTACAAACAAAGACATTTCCACAGAGAAACACTATCATAGATTCATTACAAAAACTTATGGTTCACCAAATGGAAAGGTGTGAGGATTGGATACCTCACCATATTGAGGTTAACAGAGAGATACAAACACATGTGGAATATATAATCACCAAAGACGTACGCAATACCAAGAGAAGACTACTCAACATTGTGTCATAACCTACATGGGAAAAGGATCCGAAGAAGACTAGATATATGCATATGTGTGAAAGTACCACATCTCGCACTCCTGGAACAAACAAAACATTGTAATCAAGTTGGCTGTGATAAAAAATAAAAATTAAGTTAAAAATACCAACAAGAAGTAATGAGACATAAATAAAAGGGCTTTTTCCTCGCACATTCCATTCTAATTTACAACCTAGAACACCACTTCCAGTAAGGCTCTGTTGCCCTAGTAACCAGATTTGGTAAAGGAGAAATGCTGCCGCCTTGTGGCCGATTCCCGCAAGAGCAGCTTTTAACCCACAGCTAATGGTCACTTACCATTCACAAAGACTCAGGGCTGTAAAGGACAACTGCCCTGAAAATTGTGCTGAGGTAGGGAATGGAGAAAAAGAATTCAAAACAGGCAAAATTTTCACGAAAATAGTATGAAGAGGTAAGTTTTACTCACTCTCTTTTTAAAGAAAGGAAAATGGATAAAAGCTCCACCTCAGGAAGTATTAGACTCATGCAATCTAATCTACAAAAAGTTTTCAACTCACACCAGTCGACTGACCATTGGCAAAAAGTCTACAAGCAATAAATGCTGAAGAGGTTTTAGAGAACTGTGTACCCTCTAGCTGCTGGTGAGATGTAAAAGGGTTAAACGCTAATAATGAGAACAGAAAGGAGCTGCGTTGAAAAGGAAAAATTGAGGTACCATTCAATCCAGCAGGCGCACCAATGGGCCTCTCACCGGAGAAGACCAGAATGAAGAAGACCCGGGCTGCAAAAGCTGCAGTGCAGCCTTATTCACAATAGACAAGACAGTGAAGCAACCAAAATGTCCATCAACAGATGAAAGGATAAAGAAGTGGTCCCTGTACACAATGAATACTAGCCATGGAAAACAATGAAACACTGCTCTTTGAGGCACCATAGATGATCTTGGAGATAATCACAGAACATGAGGTAAGTCGGAAAGCAAAAGTCCTATATCCTATGATATCACTTATAGGCGTTATCTAATAACTGACACAAATGAACATATTTCCACAGAGAAAGTCAATCACAGACTTATTAAAAAAAACTATGCTTATCTAAAAGGAAAGGTGGGGGGAATGGACAAATGAAGATTAGTGTTACCATATGTATAAAATACATATTATATACATATATCAAAAAGACCGACCGTAGAGCAAGGAAGGTTTACGGAACACTCTGTAATAATTTACACGGGAAGAGGATCTCTACATAAATAGGTGTATAGAATATGTAGATGAACCAGAGTGTGTACACCTTGGACAAGCAACATTCTAACCATTACCCCAATTGAAAACAATTAAAACAACGAACTAGGAGTAATGAGACATCAGCTTATGGGGGCTTTTCCTGGCACATTCCATTCAAATTTACAACCCATGCAAACGACTTCCAGAACGGCTCTGCTGCCCTAGTACCCAGATTTGGGAATGGAGAAATGCTGCATCCTTGTGGCCATTTCCCACAACAGCAGCTTTCAACCCACTGCAAAAGGTCACTAAATATTCACCAATTGCAGTGCTGTAAATGACACCTGCCCTCCAAAAAATACTGAGGTCGGAAATCGACCAAAAACTTCTAGAGTGCAACCTTCCAAAAAGAAAATTTGAAGAGGTATATTATACTCCCACTTTTTTTCTTTTTTCTTTGAACAGAAAAGAAAAAGGCGTGGAAAAATGATGAATTGTAGGAATTTTTACAGACATGTAAACCCAAATTACAAAAACCTATCAGCTCACACCAGTCAGAATGGCCATCAACAAAAACGCTGCAAACAAGAAATGCTGACGTGATTGTGGAGAAATGCGTACCCTCGATTCTAAGGGGGACGTGGTAAGAGCCACTAATGCAAGCACAATTGAGGTGCCTTGAAAAGGTAAACGTTGAGCTACCATACCAGTCAATCAATCATACCCACTGCTGGGCCTATCACCTGAGAAAATGAAAACCCAAAATCACAGGCTGGCAATCCTGCACTCCAGCAATATTTACCATAGGCAACACTTGGAAGCAACGAAAATGTCCATCAACAGAGGAATGCACCAAGAAGTGGTCCATGTACACAATGGAATATTAGCCATGGAAAACACTGAAGCACTGCTCTTTGAGGCACCATAGATGAGCCTGGAGATAATCACAAAACATGAAGTAGGTCGGAAAGCAAAAGAACTATAGCCTATATTATCACTTATGGCATTATCTAATAACTGACACAGATGAAAATATTTCCAAAGAGAAAGACACTCACAGGCTGAGAGAACAAACTATGCTCATCTAAAAGGAAAGGAGGGGGGAAATTGAGAAATGAAGGTTAGTGTTCCTATACATATACAAATACATATTATATGCATGTATCAAAAAGACCGAACATATAGCAAGAGAGGTCGACGGAACACTGTAATATTTTACATGGGAAGAGGATCTGTACATTAATAGACATACATAATGTACAAATGAACCAGATTGTGTACACCTAGGACAAACTATATTCTAAACTTTACCCAGATTAAAAAAAAGTTTAAAAACCAAGAAGAAGGAATGAGACCTAAACTTATGGGGATTTCTCCTGGCAAATTCCATTCCAATTTACAACCTAGGACAATGACTTCCAGAAAGGCTCTGCTGCCCTAGCACCCAGAATGGGGAATGGAGAAATGCTACCTCCTTGTGGCCGTTTCCCACAACAGCAGCTTTGAACCCACTGCAAAAGGTCACTAAATTTTCACCAACTTGCAGTTCTGTAAATGACACCTGACCTCCAGAAACTTTCTGGGGTCAAAAATCGACCACAAAATTCAGAAGAGGGCAACCTTCGAAGAAGACAATTTCAAGAGCTATATTGTACTCACGGTTTTTTCTTTTAAGAGAAAAGAAAAAGACGTAGGAATATGATGGATTTTAAAAATTTTAATGACATGCATACCTATATTACAAAAACCTATCAGCTCACAGCAGTCAGAATGGCCATTAGGAAAAAATGCTGCAAAAAATAAACGGTGAAGGGAGAGTGGAGAAATGCGTACCCTCGGTTGTAAGGGGGGGCATGTAAAGAGCCACTAAAGAAAACACAATGTAGGTGCTTTGAAAAGGGAGACATTTGAGCTACCAGTCAATCAATCACAACCACTGCTGGGCCTATCACCTGAGAAAATGAGAATCAAAAAGTCACAGGCTGGCAAACCTGTACGCCAGCAAGATTTACCATAGCCAGCACTTGGAAGCAATGAAAATGTCCATCAACCGAGGAACGCACCAAGAAGAAGTGGTCCACGTACACAATGGAATATTACTCTAATAATAAATATAAATTAAATTTAAAAACAAACAAAAGCAAGGAGACATCAACATTTGTGGGTTTACCCGGGCACATTGCACTCTAATTTATAACCGAAGAACACCCCTGGCCGGTAGGTCTGTTTCCCTAGTACCAGCATGGGGAACGTAGAAAGGCTGCCGCTCTCTGGCTGTTACCTGCAAAAGCAGGTTTAAAGCCTGAGCTAATGGTCACTTCATATGAACAAGTACTGCAGGGCTGTAAATGAAACCTGCCCTCAAAATGTCTTGAGGGAGATAATGGCCAAAATATTTCCAATGGTGACACATACTTTAAGAAAACACTTTGAAGAAATAAGCTCTAATCACAGCTGGAAAAACAAAAAGGACATGTCTTAAAGCTCAATTTCAACGCATTATGAGACACATGCAAATTCAACCACAAAGAGGTATCAGCTCACACCACTCAGAATAACCATCAGCAAAAACTGCAAAGAATAAATGCTGAAGGTGCTGGGAAGAAATACATACCCTCCACTTTAAGTGGGACGTAACCTGGAAAGAGCCACTAAGGAGAACAGAATAGAGGTGCCTTTAAAGGTAAACATTGAGCTACCATATGATCCAGCAGACCTACTCCTGGACCTATAAACTAAGAAGACAGAATTGGAAGGACACAGGCACGCAAATCTGCATCGCATAGTATTACAGTAGCCAAGATATGGAAGTAACCAAAAAGTCCACCGACAGATGGGTGGACAGAGAAGAACTGCTACCTGTACAGATGGAATATGAGCTAGTGAAAAAATGAAACAGTGCCATTTGCAGCACCATAGAGGAGTCTAGAAGTAATCACGCAACTTGGAGTAAGTGAGAAAGCGAAAGACACATGTCCTATCATATCACATATAGGTGTTACCTAAAAGATGTTACAAACAAAGACATTTCCACAGAGAAACACTATCATAGATTCATTACAAAAACTTATGGTTCACCAAATGGAAAGGTGTGAGGATTGGATACCTCACCATATTGAGGTTAACAGAGAGATACAAACACATGTGGAATATATAATCACCAAAGACGTACGCAATACCAAGAGAAGACTACTCAACATTGTGTCATAACCTACATGGGAAAAGGATCCGAAGAAGACTAGATATATGCATATGTGTGAAAGTACCACATCTCGCACTCCTGGAACAAACAAAACATTGTAATCAAGTTGGCTGTGATAAAAAATAAAAATTAAGTTAAAAATACCAACAAGAAGTAATGAGACATAAATAAAAGGGCTTTTTCCTCGCACATTCCATTCTAATTTACAACCTAGAACACCACTTCCAGTAAGGCTCTGTTGCCCTAGTAACCAGATTTGGTAAAGGAGAAATGCTGCCGCCTTGTGGCCGATTCCCGCAAGAGCAGTTTTTAACCCACAGCTAATGGTCACTTACCATTCACAAAGACTCAGGGCTGTAAAGGACAACTGCCCTGAAAATTGTGCTGAGGTAGGGAATGGAGAAAAAGAATTCAAAACAGGCAAAATTTTCACGAAAATAGTATGAAGAGGTAAGTTTTACTCACTCTCTTTTTAAAGAAAGGAAAATGGATAAAAGCTCCACCTCAGGAAGTATTAGACTCATGCAATCTAATCTACAAAAAGTTTTCAACTCACACCAGTCGACTGACCATTGGCAAAAAGTCTACAAGCAATAAATGCTGAAGAGGTTTTAGAGAACTGTGTACCCTCTAGCTGCTGGTGAGATGTAAAAGGGTTAAACGCTAATAATGAGAACAGAAAGGAGCTGCGTTGAAAAGGAAAAATTGAGGTACCATTCAATCCAGCAGGCGCACCAATGGGCCTCTCACCGGAGAAGACCAGAATGAAGAAGACCCGGGCTGCAAAAGCTGCAGTGCAGCCTTATTCACAATAGACAAGACAGTGAAGCAACCAAAATGTCCATCAACAGATGAAAGGATAAAGAAGTGGTCCCTGTACACAATGAATACTAGCCATGGAAAACAATGAAACACTGCTCTTTGAGGCACCATAGATGATCTTGGAGATAATCACAGAACATGAGGTAAGTCGGAAAGCAAAAGTCCTATATCCTATGATATCACTTATAGGCGTTATCTAATAACTGACACAAATGAACATATTTCCACAGAGAAAGTCAGTCACAGACTTATTAAAAAAAACTATGCTTATCTAAAAGGAAAGGTGGGGGGAATGGACAAATGAAGATTAGTGTTACCATATGTATAAAATACATATTATATACATATATCAAAAAGACCGACCGTAGAGCAAGGAAGGTTTACGGAACACTCTGTAATAATTTACACGGGAAGAGGATCTCTACATAAATAGGTGTATAGAATATGTAGATGAACCAGAGTGTGTACACCTTGGACAAGCAACATTCTAACCATTACCCCAATTGAAAACAATTAAAACAACGAACTAGGAGTAATGAGACATCAGCTTATGGGGGCTTTTCCTGGCACATTCCATTCAAATTTACAACCCATGCAAACGACTTCCAGAACGGCTCTGCTGCCCTAGTACCCAGATTTGGGAATGGAGAAATGCTGCATCCTTGTGGCCGTTTCCCACAACAGCAGCTTTCAACCCACTGCAAAAGGTCACTAAATATTCACCAATTGCAGTGCTGTAAATGACACCTGCCCTCCAAAAAATACTGAGGTCGGAAATCGACCAAAAACTTCTAGAGTGCAACCTTCCAAAAAGAAAATTTGAAGAGGTATATTATACTCCCACTTTTTTTCTTTTTTCTTTGAACAGAAAAGAAAAAGGCGTGGAAAAATGATGAATTGTAGGAATTTTTACAGACATGTAAACCCAAATTACAAAAACCTATCAGCTCACACCAGTCAGAATGGCCATCAACAAAAACGCTGCAAACAAGAAATGCTGACGTGATTGTGGAGAAATGCGTACCCTCGATTCTAAGGGGGACGTGGTAAGAGCCACTAATGCAAGCACAATTGAGGTGCCTTGAAAAGGTAAACGTTGAGCTACCATACCAGTCAATCAATCATACCCACTGCTGGGCCTATCACCTGAGAAAATGAAAACCCAAAATCACAGGCTGGCAATCCTGCACTCCAGCAATATTTACCATAGGCAACACTTGGAAGCAACGAAAATGTCCATCAACAGAGGAATGCACCAAGAAGTGGTCCATGTACACAATGGAATATTAGCCATGGAAAACACTGAAGCACTGCTCTTTGAGGCACCATAGATGAGCCTGGAGATAATCACAAAACATGAAGTAGGTCGGAAAGCAAAAGAACTATAGCCTATATTATCACTTATGGCATTATCTAATAACTGACACAGATGAAAATATTTCCAAAGAGAAAGACACTCACAGGCTGAGAGAACAAACTATGCTCATCTAAAAGGAAAGGAGGGGGGAAATTGAGAAATGAAGGTTAGTGTTCCTATACATATACAAATACATATTATATGCATGTATCAAAAAGACCGAACATATAGCAAGAGAGGTCGACGGAACACTGTAATATTTTACATGGGAAGAGGATCTGTACATTAATAGACATACATAATGTACAAATGAACCAGATTGTGTACACCTAGGACAAACTATATTCTAAACTTTACCCAGATTAAAAAAAAGTTTAAAAACCAAGAAGAAGGAATGAGACCTAAACTTATGGGGATTTCTCCTGGCAAATTCCATTCCAATTTACAACCTAGGACAATGACTTCCAGAAAGGCTCTGCTGCCCTAGCACCCAGAATGGGGAATGGAGAAATGCTACCTCCTTGTGGCCGTTTCCCACAACAGCAGCTTTGAACCCACTGCAAAAGGTCACTAAATTTTCACCAACTTGCAGTTCTGTAAATGACACCTGACCTCCAGAAACTTTCTGGGGTCAAAAATCGACCACAAAATTCAGAAGAGGGCAACCTTCGAAGAAGACAATTTCAAGAGCTATATTGTACTCACGGTTTTTTCTTTTAAGAGAAAAGAAAAAGACGTAGGAATATGATGGATTTTAAAAATTTTAATGACATGCATACCTATATTACAAAAACCTATCAGCTCACAGCAGTCAGAATGGCCATTAGGAAAAAATGCTGCAAAAAATAAACGGTGAAGGGAGAGTGGAGAAATGCGTACCCTCGGTTGTAAGGGGGGGCATGTAAAGAGCCACTAAAGAAAACACAATGTAGGTGCTTTGAAAAGGGAGACATTTGAGCTACCAGTCAATCAATCACAACCACTGCTGGGCCTATCACCTGAGAAAATGAGAATCAAAAAGTCACAGGCTGGCAAACCTGTACGCCAGCAAGATTTACCATAGCCAGCACTTGGAAGCAATGAAAATGTCCATCAACCGAGGAACGCACCAAGAAGAAGTGGTCCACGTACACAATGGAATATTACTCTAATAATAAATATAAATTAAATTTAAAAACAAACAAAAGCAAGGAGACATCAACATTTGTGGGTTTACCCGGGCACATTGCACTCTAATTTATAACCGAAGAACACCCCTGGCCGGTAGGTCTGTTTCCCTAGTACCAGCATGGGGAACGTAGAAAGGCTGCCGCTCTCTGGCTGTTACCTGCAAAAGCAGGTTTAAAGCCTGAGCTAATGGTCACTTCATATGAACAAGTACTGCAGGGCTGTAAATGAAACCTGCCCTCAAAATGTCTTGAGGGAGATAATGGCCAAAATATTTCCAATGGTGACACATACTTTAAGAAAACACTTTGAAGAAATAAGCTCTAATCACAGCTGGAAAAACAAAAAGGACATGTCTTAAAGCTCAATTTCAACGCATTATGAGACACATGCAAATTCAACCACAAAGAGGTATCAGCTCACACCACTCAGAATAACCATCAGCAAAAACTGCAAAGAATAAATGCTGAAGGTGCTGGGAAGAAATACATACCCTCCACTTTAAGTGGGACGTAACCTGGAAAGAGCCACTAAGGAGAACAGAATAGAGGTGCCTTTAAAGGTAAACATTGAGCTACCATATGATCCAGCAGACCTACTCCTGGACCTATAAACTAAGAAGACAGAATTGGAAGGACACAGGCACGCAAATCTGCATCGCATAGTATTACAGTAGCCAAGATATGGAAGTAACCAAAAAGTCCACCGACAGATGGGTGGACAGAGAAGAACTGCTACCTGTACAGATGGAATATGAGCTAGTGAAAAAATGAAACAGTGCCATTTGCAGCACCATAGAGGAGTCTAGAAGTAATCACGCAACTTGGAGTAAGTGAGAAAGCGAAAGACACATGTCCTATCATATCACATATAGGTGTTACCTAAAAGATGTTACAAACAAAGACATTTCCACAGAGAAACACTATCATAGATTCATTACAAAAACTTATGGTTCACCAAATGGAAAGGTGTGAGGATTGGATACCTCACCATATTGAGGTTAACAGAGAGATACAAACACATGTGGAATATATAATCACCAAAGACGTACGCAATACCAAGAGAAGACTACTCAACATTGTTTCATAACCTACATGGGAAAAGGATCCGAAGAAGACTAGATATATGCATATGTGTGAAAGTACCACATCTCGCACTCCTGGAACAAACAAAACATTGTAATCAAGTTGGCTGTGATAAAAAATAAAAATTAAGTTAAAAATACCAACAAGAAGTAATGAGACATAAATAAAAGGGCTTTTTCCTCGCACATTCCATTCTAATTTACAACCTAGAACACCACTTCCAGTAAGGCTCTGTTGCCCTAGTAACCAGATTTGGTAAAGGAGAAATGCTGCCGCCTTGTGGCCGATTCCCGCAAGAGCAGCTTTTAACCCACAGCTAATGGTCACTTACCATTCACAAAGACTCAGGGCTGTAAAGGACAACTGCCCTGAAAATTGTGCTGAGGTAGGGAATGGAGAAAAAGAATTCAAAACAGGCAAAATTTTCACGAAAATAGTATGAAGAGGTAAGTTTTACTCACTCTCTTTTTAAAGAAAGGAAAATGGATAAAAGCTCCACCTCAGGAAGTATTAGACTCATGCAATCTAATCTACAAAAAGTTTTCAACTCACACCAGTCGACTGACCATTGGCAAAAAGTCTACAAGCAATAAATGCTGAAGAGGTTTTAGAGAACTGTGTACCCTCTAGCTGCTGGTGAGATGTAAAAGGGTTAAACGCTAATAATGAGAACAGAAAGGAGCTGCGTTGAAAAGGAAAAATTGAGGTACCATTCAATCCAGCAGGCGCACCAATGGGCCTCTCACCGGAGAAGACCAGAATGAAGAAGACCCGGGCTGCAAAAGCTGCAGTGCAGCCTTATTCACAATAGACAAGACAGTGAAGCAACCAAAATGTCCATCAACAGATGAAAGGATAAAGAAGTGGTCCCTGTACACAATGAATACTAGCCATGGAAAACAATGAAACACTGCTCTTTGAGGCACCATAGATGATCTTGGAGATAATCACAGAACATGAGGTAAGTCGGAAAGCAAAAGTCCTATATCCTATGATATCACTTATAGGCGTTATCTAATAACTGACACAAATGAACATATTTCCACAGAGAAAGTCAGTCACAGACTTATTAAAAAAAACTATGCTTATCTAAAAGGAAAGGTGGGGGGAATGGACAAATGAAGATTAGTGTTACCATATGTATAAAATACATATTATATACATATATCAAAAAGACCGACCGTAGAGCAAGGAAGGTTTACGGAACACTCTGTAATAATTTACACGGGAAGAGGATCTCTACATAAATAGGTGTATAGAATATGTAGATGAACCAGAGTGTGTACACCTTGGACAAGCAACATTCTAACCATTACCCCAATTGAAAACAATTAAAACAACGAACTAGGAGTAATGAGACATCAGCTTATGGGGGCTTTTCCTGGCACATTCCATTCAAATTTACAACCCATGCAAACGACTTCCAGAACGGCTCTGCTGCCCTAGTACCCAGATTTGGGAATGGAGAAATGCTGCATCCTTGTGGCCGTTTCCCACAACAGCAGCTTTCAACCCACTGCAAAAGGTCACTAAATATTCACCAATTGCAGTGCTGTAAATGACACCTGCCCTCCAAAAAATACTGAGGTCGGAAATCGACCAAAAACTTCTAGAGTGCAACCTTCCAAAAAGAAAATTTGAAGAGGTATATTATACTCCCACTTTTTTTCTTTTTTCTTTGAACAGAAAAGAAAAAGGCGTGGAAAAATGATGAATTGTAGGAATTTTTACAGACATGTAAACCCAAATTACAAAAACCTATCAGCTCACACCAGTCAGAATGGCCATCAACAAAAACGCTGCAAACAAGAAATGCTGACGTGATTGTGGAGAAATGCGTACCCTCGATTCTAAGGGGGACGTGGTAAGAGCCACTAATGCAAGCACAATTGAGGTGCCTTGAAAAGGTAAACGTTGAGCTACCATACCAGTCAATCAATCATACCCACTGCTGGGCCTATCACCTGAGAAAATGAAAACCCAAAATCACAGGCTGGCAATCCTGCACTCCAGCAATATTTACCATAGGCAACACTTGGAAGCAACGAAAATGTCCATCAACAGAGGAATGCACCAAGAAGTGGTCCATGTACACAATGGAATATTAGCCATGGAAAACACTGAAGCACTGCTCTTTGAGGCACCATAGATGAGCCTGGAGATAATCACAAAACATGAAGTAGGTCGGAAAGCAAAAGAACTATAGCCTATATTATCACTTATGGCATTATCTAATAACTGACACAGATGAAAATATTTCCAAAGAGAAAGACACTCACAGGCTGAGAGAACAAACTATGCTCATCTAAAAGGAAAGGAGGGGGGAAATTGAGAAATGAAGGTTAGTGTTCCTATACATATACAAATACATATTATATGCATGTATCAAAAAGACCGAACATATAGCAAGAGAGGTCGACGGAACACTGTAATATTTTACATGGGAAGAGGATCTGTACATTAATAGACATACATAATGTACAAATGAACCAGATTGTGTACACCTAGGACAAACTATATTCTAAACTTTACCCAGATTAAAAAAAAGTTTAAAAACCAAGAAGAAGGAATGAGACCTAAACTTATGGGGATTTCTCCTGGCAAATTCCATTCCAATTTACAACCTAGGACAATGACTTCCAGAAAGGCTCTGCTGCCCTAGCACCCAGAATGGGGAATGGAGAAATGCTACCTCCTTGTGGCCGTTTCCCACAACAGCAGCTTTGAACCCACTGCAAAAGGTCACTAAATTTTCACCAACTTGCAGTTCTGTAAATGACACCTGACCTCCAGAAACTTTCTGGGGTCAAAAATCGACCACAAAATTCAGAAGAGGGCAACCTTCGAAGAAGACAATTTCAAGAGCTATATTGTACTCACGGTTTTTTCTTTTAAGAGAAAAGAAAAAGACGTAGGAATATGATGGATTTTAAAAATTTTAATGACATGCATACCTATATTACAAAAACCTATCAGCTCACAGCAGTCAGAATGGCCATTAGGAAAAAATGCTGCAAAAAATAAACGGTGAAGGGAGAGTGGAGAAATGCGTACCCTCGGTTGTAAGGGGGGGCATGTAAAGAGCCACTAAAGAAAACACAATGTAGGTGCTTTGAAAAGGGAGACATTTGAGCTACCAGTCAATCAATCACAACCACTGCTGGGCCTATCACCTGAGAAAATGAGAATCAAAAAGTCACAGGCTGGCAAACCTGTACGCCAGCAAGATTTACCATAGCCAGCACTTGGAAGCAATGAAAATGTCCATCAACCGAGGAACGCACCAAGAAGAAGTGGTCCACGTACACAATGGAATATTACTCTAATAATAAATATAAATTAAATTTAAAAACAAACAAAAGCAAGGAGACATCAACATTTGTGGGTTTACCCGGGCACATTGCACTCTAATTTATAACCGAAGAACACCCCTGGCCGGTAGGTCTGTTTCCCTAGTACCAGCATGGGGAACGTAGAAAGGCTGCCGCTCTCTGGCTGTTACCTGCAAAAGCAGGTTTAAAGCCTGAGCTAATGGTCACTTCATATGAACAAGTACTGCAGGGCTGTAAATGAAACCTGCCCTCAAAATGTCTTGAGGGAGATAATGGCCAAAATATTTCCAATGGTGACACATACTTTAAGAAAACACTTTGAAGAAATAAGCTCTAATCACAGCTGGAAAAACAAAAAGGACATGTCTTAAAGCTCAATTTCAACGCATTATGAGACACATGCAAATTCAACCACAAAGAGGTATCAGCTCACACCACTCAGAATAACCATCAGCAAAAACTGCAAAGAATAAATGCTGAAGGTGCTGGGAAGAAATACATACCCTCCACTTTAAGTGGGACGTAACCTGGAAAGAGCCACTAAGGAGAACAGAATAGAGGTGCCTTTAAAGGTAAACATTGAGCTACCTATGATCCAGCAGACCTACTCCTGGACCTATAAACTAAGAAGACAGAATTGGAAGGACACAGGCATGCAAATCTGCATCGCATAGTATTACAGTAGCCAAGATATGGAAGTAACCAAAAAGTCCACCGACAGATGGGTGGACAGAGAAGAACTGCTACCTGTACAGATGGAATATGAGCTAGTGAAAAAATGAAACAGTGCCATTTGCAGCACCATAGAGGAGTCTAGAAGTAATCACGCAACTTGGAGTAAGTGAGAAAGCGAAAGACACATGTCCTATCATATCACATATAGGTGTTACCTAAAAGATGTTACAAACAAAGACATTTCCACAGAGAAACACTATCATAGATTCATTACAAAAACTTATGGTTCACCAAATGGAAAGGTGTGAGGATTGGATACCTCACCATATTGAGGTTAACAGAGAGATACAAACACATGTGGAATATATAATCACCAAAGACGTACGCAATACCAAGAGAAGACTACTCAACATTGTGTCATAACCTACATGGGAAAAGGATCCGAAGAAGACTAGATATATGCATATGTGTGAAAGTACCACATCTCGCACTCCTGGAACAAACAAAACATTGTAATCAAGTTGGCTGTGATAAAAAATAAAAATTAAGTTAAAAATACCAACAAGAAGTAATGAGACATAAATAAAAGGGCTTTTTCCTCGCACATTCCATTCTAATTTACAACCTAGAACACCACTTCCAGTAAGGCTCTGTTGCCCTAGTAACCAGATTTGGTAAAGGAGAAATGCTGCCGCCTTGTGGCCGATTCCCGCAAGAGCAGCTTTTAACCCACAGCTAATGGTCACTTACCATTCACAAAGACTCAGGGCTGTAAAGGACAACTGCCCTGAAAATTGTGCTGAGGTAGGGAATGGAGAAAAAGAATTCAAAACAGGCAAAATTTTCACGAAAATAGTATGAAGAGGTAAGTTTTACTCACTCTCTTTTTAAAGAAAGGAAAATGGATAAAAGCTCCACCTCAGGAAGTATTAGACTCATGCAATCTAATCTACAAAAAGTTTTCAACTCACACCAGTCGACTGACCATTGGCAAAAAGTCTACAAGCAATAAATGCTGAAGAGGTTTTAGAGAACTGTGTACCCTCTAGCTGCTGGTGAGATGTAAAAGGGTTAAACGCTAATAATGAGAACAGAAAGGAGCTGCGTTGAAAAGGAAAAATTGAGGTACCATTCAATCCAGCAGGCGCACCAATGGGCCTCTCACCGGAGAAGACCAGAATGAAGAAGACCCGGGCTGCAAAAGCTGCAGTGCAGCCTTATTCACAATAGACAAGACAGTGAAGCAACCAAAATGTCCATCAACAGATGAAAGGATAAAGAAGTGGTCCCTGTACACAATGAATACTAGCCATGGAAAACAATGAAACACTGCTCTTTGAGGCACCATAGATGATCTTGGAGATAATCACAGAACATGAGGTAAGTCGGAAAGCAAAAGTCCTATATCCTATGATATCACTTATAGGCGTTATCTAATAACTGACACAAATGAACATATTTCCACAGAGAAAGTCAATCACAGACTTATTAAAAAAAACTATGCTTATCTAAAAGGAAAGGTGGGGGGAATGGACAAATGAAGATTAGCGTTACCATATGTATAAAATACATATTATATACATATATCAAAAAGACCGACCGTAGAGCAAGGAAGGTTTACGGAACACTCTGTAATAATTTACACGGGAAGAGGATCTCTACATAAATAGGTGTATAGAATATGTAGATGAACCAGAGTGTGTACACCTTGGACAAGCAACATTCTAACCATTACCCCAATTGAAAACAATTAAAACAACGAACTAGGAGTAATGAGACATCAGCTTATGGGGGCTTTTCCTGGCACATTCCATTCAAATTTACAACCCAGGCAAACGACTTCCAGAACGGCTCTGCCGCCCTAGTACCCAGATTTGGGAATGGAGAAATGCTGCATCCTTGTGGCCGTTTCCCACAACAGCAGCTTTCAACCCACTGCAAAAGGTCACTAAATATTCACCAATTGCAGTGCTGTAAATGACACCTGCCCTCCAAAAAATACTGAGGTCGGAAATCGACCAAAAACTTCTAGAGTGCAACCTTCCAAAAAGAAAATTTGAAGAGGTATATTATACTCCCACTTTTTTTCTTTTTTCTTTGAACAGAAAAGAAAAAGGCGTGGAAAAATGATGAATTGTAGGAATTTTTACAGACATGTAAACCCAAATTACAAAAACCTATCAGCTCACACCAGTCAGAATGGCCATCAACAAAAACGCTGCAAACAAGAAATGCTGACGTGATTGTGGAGAAATGCGTACCCTCGATTCTAAGGGGGACGTGGTAAGAGCCACTAATGCAAGCACAATTGAGGTGCCTTGAAAAGGTAAACGTTGAGCTACCATACCAGTCAATCAATCATACCCACTGCTGGGCCTATCACCTGAGAAAATGAAAACCCAAAATCACAGGCTGGCAATCCTGCACTCCAGCAATATTTACCATAGGCAACACTTGGAAGCAACGAAAATGTCCATCAACAGAGGAATGCACCAAGAAGTGGTCCATGTACACAATGGAATATTAGCCATGGAAAACACTGAAGCACTGCTCTTTGAGGCACCATAGATGAGCCTGGAGATAATCACAAAACATGAAGTAGGTCGGAAAGCAAAAGAACTATAGCCTATATTATCACTTATGGCATTATCTAATAACTGACACAGATGAAAATATTTCCAAAGAGAAAGACACTCACAGGCTGAGAGAACAAACTATGCTCATCTAAAAGGAAAGGAGGGGGGAAATTGAGAAATGAAGGTTAGTGTTCCTATACATATACAAATACATATTATATGCATGTATCAAAAAGACCGAACATATAGCAAGAGAGGTCGACGGAACACTGTAATATTTTACATGGGAAGAGGATCTGTACATTAATAGACATACATAATGTACAAATGAACCAGATTGTGTACACCTAGGACAAACTATATTCTAAACTTTACCCAGATTAAAAAAAAGTTTAAAAACCAAGAAGAAGGAATGAGACCTAAACTTATGGGGATTTCTCCTGGCAAATTCCATTCCAATTTACAACCTAGGACAATGACTTCCAGAAAGGCTCTGCTGCCCTAGCACCCAGAATGGGGAATGGAGAAATGCTACCTCCTTGTGGCCGTTTCCCACAACAGCAGCTTTGAACCCACTGCAAAAGGTCACTAAATTTTCACCAACTTGCAGTTCTGTAAATGACACCTGACCTCCAGAAACTTTCTGGGGTCAAAAATCGACCACAAAATTCAGAAGAGGGCAACCTTCGAAGAAGACAATTTCAAGAGCTATATTGTACTCACGGTTTTTTCTTTTAAGAGAAAAGAAAAAGACGTAGGAATATGATGGATTTTAAAAATTTTAATGACATGCATACCTATATTACAAAAACCTATCAGCTCACAGCAGTCAGAATGGCCATTAGGAAAAAATGCTGCAAAAAATAAACGGTGAAGGGAGAGTGGAGAAATGCGTACCCTCGGTTGTAAGGGGGGGCATGTAAAGAGCCACTAAAGAAAACACAATGTAGGTGCTTTGAAAAGGGAGACATTTGAGCTACCAGTCAATCAATCACAACCACTGCTGGGCCTATCACCTGAGAAAATGAGAATCAAAAAGTCACAGGCTGGCAAACCTGTACGCCAGCAAGATTTACCATAGCCAGCACTTGGAAGCAATGAAAATGTCCATCAACCGAGGAACGCACCAAGAAGAAGTGGTCCACGTACACAATGGAATATTACTCTAATAATAAATATAAATTAAATTTAAAAACAAACAAAAGCAAGGAGACATCAACATTTGTGGGTTTACCCGGGCACATTGCACTCTAATTTATAACCGAAGAACACCCCTGGCCGGTAGGTCTGTTTCCCTAGTACCAGCATGGGGAACGTAGAAAGGCTGCCGCTCTCTGGCTGTTACCTGCAAAAGCAGGTTTAAAGCCTGAGCTAATGGTCACTTCATATGAACAAGTACTGCAGGGCTGTAAATGAAACCTGCCCTCAAAATGTCTTGAGGGAGATAATGGCCAAAATATTTCCAATGGTGACACATACTTTAAGAAAACACTTTGAAGAAATAAGCTCTAATCACAGCTGGAAAAACAAAAAGGACATGTCTTAAAGCTCAATTTCAACGCATTATGAGACACATGCAAATTCAACCACAAAGAGGTATCAGCTCACACCACTCAGAATAACCATCAGCAAAAACTGCAAAGAATAAATGCTGAAGGTGCTGGGAAGAAATACATACCCTCCACTTTAAGTGGGACGTAACCTGGAAAGAGCCACTAAGGAGAACAGAATAGAGGTGCCTTTAAAGGTAAACATTGAGCTACCTATGATCCAGCAGACCTACTCCTGGACCTATAAACTAAGAAGACAGAATTGGAAGGACACAGGCATGCAAATCTGCATCGCATAGTATTACAGTAGCCAAGATATGGAAGTAACCAAAAAGTCCACCGACAGATGGGTGGACAGAGAAGAACTGCTACCTGTACAGATGGAATATGAGCTAGTGAAAAAATGAAACAGTGCCATTTGCAGCACCATAGAGGAGTCTAGAAGTAATCACGCAACTTGGAGTAAGTGAGAAAGCGAAAGACACATGTCCTATCATATCACATATAGGTGTTACCTAAAAGATGTTACAAACAAAGACATTTCCACAGAGAAACACTATCATAGATTCATTACAAAAACTTATGGTTCACCAAATGGAAAGGTGTGAGGATTGGATACCTCACCATATTGAGGTTAACAGAGAGATACAAACACATGTGGAATATATAATCACCAAAGACGTACGCAATACCAAGAGAAGACTACTCAACATTGTGTCATAACCTACATGGGAAAAGGATCCGAAGAAGACTAGATATATGCATATGTGTGAAAGTACCACATCTCGCACTCCTGGAACAAACAAAACATTGTAATCAAGTTGGCTGTGATAAAAAATAAAAATTAAGTTAAAAATACCAACAAGAAGTAATGAGACATAAATAAAAGGGCTTTTTCCTCGCACATTCCATTCTAATTTACAACCTAGAACACCACTTCCAGTAAGGCTCTGTTGCCCTAGTAACCAGATTTGGTAAAGGAGAAATGCTGCCGCTTTGTGGCCGATTCCCGCAAGAGCAGCTTTTAACCCACAGCTAATGGTCACTTACCATTCACAAAGACTCAGGGCTGTAAAGGACAACTGCCCTGAAAATTGTGCTGAGGTAGGGAATGGAGAAAAAGAATTCAAAACAGGCAAAATTTTCACGAAAATAGTATGAAGAGGTAAGTTTTACTCACTCTCTTTTTAAAGAAAGGAAAATGGATAAAAGCTCCACCTCAGGAAGTATTAGACTCATGCAATCTAATCTACAAAAAGTTTTCAACTCACACCAGTCGACTGACCATTGGCAAAAAGTCTACAAGCAATAAATGCTGAAGAGGTTTTAGAGAACTGTGTACCCTCTAGCTGCTGGTGAGATGTAAAAGGGTTAAACGCTAATAATGAGAACAGAAAGGAGCTGCGTTGAAAAGGAAAAATTGAGGTACCATTCAATCCAGCAGGCGCACCAATGGGCCTCTCACCGGAGAAGACCAGAATGAAGAAGACCCGGGCTGCAAAAGCTGCAGTGCAGCCTTATTCACAATAGACAAGACAGTGAAGCAACCAAAATGTCCATCAACAGATGAAAGGATAAAGAAGTGGTCCCTGTACACAATGAATACTAGCCATGGAAAACAATGAAACACTGCTCTTTGAGGCACCATAGATGATCTTGGAGATAATCACAGAACATGAGGTAAGTCGGAAAGCAAAAGTCCTATATCCTATGATATCACTTATAGGCGTTATCTAATAACTGACACAAATGAACATATTTCCACAGAGAAAGTCAGTCACAGACTTATTAAAAAAAACTATGCTTATCTAAAAGGAAAGGTGGGGGGAATGGACAAATGAAGATTAGTGTTACCATATGTATAAAATACATATTATATACATATATCAAAAAGACCGACCGTAGAGCAAGGAAGGTTTACGGAACACTCTGTAATAATTTACACGGGAAGAGGATCTCTACATAAATAGGTGTATAGAATATGTAGATGAACCAGAGTGTGTACACCTTGGACAAGCAACATTCTAACCATTACCCCAATTGAAAACAATTAAAACAACGAACTAGGAGTAATGAGACATCAGCTTATGGGGGCTTTTCCTGGCACATTCCATTCAAATTTACAACCCAGGCAAACGACTTCCAGAACGGCTCTGCCGCCCTAGTACCCAGATTTGGGAATGGAGAAATGCTGCATCCTTGTGGCCGTTTCCCACAACAGCAGCTTTCAACCCACTGCAAAAGGTCACTAAATATTCACCAATTGCAGTGCTGTAAATGACACCTGCCCTCCAAAAAATACTGAGGTCGGAAATCGACCAAAAACTTCTAGAGTGCAACCTTCCAAAAAGAAAATTTGAAGAGGTATATTATACTCCCACTTTTTTTCTTTTTTCTTTGAACAGAAAAGAAAAAGGCGTGGAAAAATGATGAATTGTAGGAATTTTTACAGACATGTAAACCCAAATTACAAAAACCTATCAGCTCACACCAGTCAGAATGGCCATCAACAAAAACGCTGCAAACAAGAAATGCTGACGTGATTGTGGAGAAATGCGTACCCTCGATTCTAAGGGGGACGTGGTAAGAGCCACTAATGCAAGCACAATTGAGGTGCCTTGAAAAGGTAAACGTTGAGCTACCATACCAGTCAATCAATCATACCCACTGCTGGGCCTATCACCTGAGAAAATGAAAACCCAAAATCACAGGCTGGCAATCCTGCACTCCAGCAATATTTACCATAGGCAACACTTGGAAGCAACGAAAATGTCCATCAACAGAGGAATGCACCAAGAAGTGGTCCATGTACACAATGGAATATTAGCCATGGAAAACACTGAAGCACTGCTCTTTGAGGCACCATAGATGAGCCTGGAGATAATCACAAAACATGAAGTAGGTCGGAAAGCAAAAGAACTATAGCCTATATTATCACTTATGGCATTATCTAATAACTGACACAGATGAAAATATTTCCAAAGAGAAAGACACTCACAGGCTGAGAGAACAAACTATGCTCATCTAAAAGGAAAGGAGGGGGGAAATTGAGAAATGAAGGTTAGTGTTACTATACATATACAAATACATATTATATGCATGTATCAAAAAGACCGAACATATAGCAAGAGAGGTCGACGGAACACTGTAATATTTTACATGGGAAGAGGATCTGTACATTAATAGACATACATAATGTACAAATGAACCAGATTGTGTACACCTAGGACAAACTATATTCTAAACTTTACCCAGATTAAAAAAAAGTTTAAAAACCAAGAAGAAGGAATGAGACCTAAACTTATGGGGATTTCTCCTGGCAAATTCCATTCCAATTTACAACCTAGGACAATGACTTCCAGAAAGGCTCTGCTGCCCTAGCACCCAGAATGGGGAATGGAGAAATGCTACCTCCTTGTGGCCGTTTCCCACAACAGCAGCTTTGAACCCACTGCAAAAGGTCACTAAATTTTCACCAACTTGCAGTTCTGTAAATGACACCTGACCTCCAGAAACTTTCTGGGGTCAAAAATCGACCACAAAATTCAGAAGAGGGCAACCTTCGAAGAAGACAATTTCAAGAGCTATATTGTACTCACGGTTTTTTCTTTTAAGAGAAAAGAAAAAGACGTAGGAATATGATGGATTTTAAAAATTTTAATGACATGCATACCTATATTACAAAAACCTATCAGCTCACAGCAGTCAGAATGGCCATTAGGAAAAAATGCTGCAAAAAATAAACGGTGAAGGGAGAGTGGAGAAATGCGTACCCTCGGTTGTAAGGGGGGGCATGTAAAGAGCCACTAAAGAAAACACAATGTAGGTGCTTTGAAAAGGGAGACATTTGAGCTACCAGTCAATCAATCACAACCACTGCTGGGCCTATCACCTGAGAAAATGAGAATCAAAAAGTCACAGGCTGGCAAACCTGTACGCCAGCAAGATTTACCATAGCCAGCACTTGGAAGCAATGAAAATGTCCATCAACCGAGGAACGCACCAAGAAGAAGTGGTCCACGTACACAATGGAATATTACTCTAATAATAAATATAAATTAAATTTAAAAACAAACAAAAGCAAGGAGACATCAACATTTGTGGGTTTACCCGGGCACATTGCACTCTAATTTATAACCGAAGAACACCCCTGGCCGGTAGGTCTGTTTCCCTAGTACCAGCATGGGGAACGTAGAAAGGCTGCCGCTCTCTGGCTGTTACCTGCAAAAGCAGGTTTAAAGCCTGAGCTAATGGTCACTTCATATGAACAAGTACTGCAGGGCTGTAAATGAAACCTGCCCTCAAAATGTCTTGAGGGAGATAATGGCCAAAATATTTCCAATGGTGACACATACTTTAAGAAAACACTTTGAAGAAATAAGCTCTAATCACAGCTGGAAAAACAAAAAGGACATGTCTTAAAGCTCAATTTCAACGCATTATGAGACACATGCAAATTCAACCACAAAGAGGTATCAGCTCACACCACTCAGAATAACCATCAGCAAAAACTGCAAAGAATAAATGCTGAAGGTGCTGGGAAGAAATACATACCCTCCACTTTAAGTGGGACGTAACCTGGAAAGAGCCACTAAGGAGAACAGAATAGAGGTGCCTTTAAAGGTAAACATTGAGCTACCTATGATCCAGCAGACCTACTCCTGGACCTATAAACTAAGAAGACAGAATTGGAAGGACACAGGCACGCAAATCTGCATCGCATAGTATTACAGTAGCCAAGATATGGAAGTAACCAAAAAGTCCACCGACAGATGGGTGGACAGAGAAGAACTGCTACCTGTACAGATGGAATATGAGCTAGTGAAAAAATGAAACAGTGCCATTTGCAGCACCATAGAGGAGTCTAGAAGTAATCACGCAACTTGGAGTAAGTGAGAAAGCGAAAGACACATGTCCTATCATATCACATATAGGTGTTACCTAAAAGATGTTACAAACAAAGACATTTCCACAGAGAAACACTATCATAGATTCATTACAAAAACTTATGGTTCACCAAATGGAAAGGTGTGAGGATTGGATACCTCACCATATTGAGGTTAACAGAGAGATACAAACACATGTGGAATATATAATCACCAAAGACGTACGCAATACCAAGAGAAGACTACTCAACATTGTGTCATAACCTACATGGGAAAAGGATCCGAAGAAGACTAGATATATGCATATGTGTGAAAGTACCACATCTCGCACTCCTGGAACAAACAAAACATTGTAATCAAGTTGGCTGTGATAAAAAATAAAAATTAAGTTAAAAATACCAACAAGAAGTAATGAGACATAAATAAAAGGGCTTTTTCCTCGCACATTCCATTCTAATTTACAACCTAGAACACCACTTCCAGTAAGGCTCTGTTGCCCTAGTAACCAGATTTGGTAAAGGAGAAATGCTGCCGCCTTGTGGCCGATTCCCGCAAGAGCAGCTTTTAACCCACAGCTAATGGTCACTTACCATTCACAAAGACTCAGGGCTGTAAAGGACAACTGCCCTGAAAATTGTGCTGAGGTAGGGAATGGAGAAAAAGAATTCAAAGCAGGCAAAATTTTCACGAAGATAGTATGAAGAGGTAAGTTTTACTCACTCTCTTTTTAAAGAAAGGAAAATGGATAAAAGCTCCACCTCAGGAAGTATTAGACTCATGCAATCTAATCTACAAAAAGTTTTCAACTCACACCAGTCGACTGACCATTGGCAAAAAGTCTACAAGCAATAAATGCTGAAGAGGTTTTAGAGAACTGTGTACCCTCTAGCTGCTGGTGAGATGTAAAAGGGTTAAACGCTAATAATGAGAACAGAAAGGAGCTGCGTTGAAAAGGAAAAATTGAGGTACCATTCAATCCAGCAGGCGCACCAATGGGCCTCTCACCGGAGAAGACCAGAATGAAGAAGACCCGGGCTGCAAAACCTGCAGTGCAGCCTTATTCACAATAGACAAGACAGTGAAGCAACCAAAATGTCCATCAACAGATGAAAGGATAAAGAAGTGGTCCCTGTACACAATGAATACTAGCCATGGAAAACAATGAAACACTGCTCTTTGAGGCACCATAGATGATCTTGGAGATAATCACAGAACATGAGGTAAGTCGGAAAGCAAAAGTCCTATATCCTATGATATCACTTATAGGCGTTATCTAATAACTGACACAAATGAACATATTTCCACAGAGAAAGTCAATCACAGACTTATTAAAAAAAAAAAAACTATGCTTATCTAAAAGGAAAGGTGGGGGGAATGGATAAATGAAGATTAGCGATACCATATGTATACAAATACATATTATATACATATATCAAAAAGACCGACCGTAGAGCAAGGAAGGTTTACGGAACACTCTGTAATAATTTACACGGGAAGAGGATCTCTACATAAATAGGTGTATAGAATATGTAGATGAACCAGAGTGTGTACACCTTGGACAAGCAACATTCTAACCATTACCCCAATTGAAAACAATTAAAACAACGAACTAGGAGTAATGAGACATCAGCTTATGGGGGCTTTTCCTGGCACATTCCATTCAAATTTACAACCCAGGCAAACGACTTCCAGAACGGCTCTGCCGCCCTAGTACCCAGATTTGGGAATGGAGAAATGCTGCATCCTTGTGGCCGTTTCCCACAACAGCAGCTTTCAACCCACTGCAAAAGGTCACTAAATATTCACCAATTGCAGTGCTGTAAATGACACCTGCCCTCCAAAAAATACTGAGGTCGGAAATCGACCAAAAACTTCTAGAGTGCAACCTTCCAAAAAGAAAATTTGAAGAGGTATATTATACTCCCACTTTTTTTCTTTTTTCTTTGAACAGAAAAGAAAAAGGCGTGGAAAAATGATGAATTGTAGGAATTTTTACAGACATGTAAACCCAAATTACAAAAACCTATCAGCTCACACCAGTCAGAATGGCCATCAACAAAAACGCTGCAAACAAGAAATGCTGACGTGATTGTGGAGAAATGCGTACCCTCGATTCTAAGGGGGACGTGGTAAGAGCCACTAATGCAAGCACAATTGAGGTGCCTTGAAAAGGTAAACGTTGAGCTACCATACCAGTCAATCAATCATACCCACTGCTGGGCCTATCACCTGAGAAAATGAAAACCCAAAATCACAGGCTGGCAATCCTGCACTCCAGCAATATTTACCATAGGCAACACTTGGAAGCAACGAAAATGTCCATCAACAGAGGAATGCACCAAGAAGTGGTCCATGTACACAATGGAATATTAGCCATGGAAAACACTGAAGCACTGCTCTTTGAGGCACCATAGATGAGCCTGGAGATAATCACAAAACATGAAGTAGGTCGGAAAGCAAAAGAACTATAGCCTATATTATCACTTATGGCATTATCTAATAACTGACACAGATGAAAATATTTCCAAAGAGAAAGACACTCACAGGCTGAGAGAACAAACTATGCTCATCTAAAAGGAAAGGAGGGGGGAAATTGAGAAATGAAGGTTAGTGTTACTATACATATACAAATACATATTATATGCATGTATCAAAAAGACCGAACATATAGCAAGAGAGGTCGACGGAACACTGTAATATTTTACATGGGAAGAGGATCTGTACATTAATAGACATACATAATGTACAAATGAACCAGATTGTGTACACCTAGGACAAACTATATTCTAAACTTTACCCAGATTAAAAAAAAGTTTAAAAACCAAGAAGAAGGAATGAGACCTAAACTTATGGGGATTTCTCCTGGCAAATTCCATTCCAATTTACAACCTAGGACAATGACTTCCAGAAAGGCTCTGCTGCCCTAGCACCCAGAATGGGGAATGGAGAAATGCTACCTCCTTGTGGCCGTTTCCCACAACAGCAGCTTTGAACCCACTGCAAAAGGTCACTAAATTTTCACCAACTTGCAGTTCTGTAAATGACACCTGACCTCCAGAAACTTTCTGGGGTCAAAAATCGACCACAAAATTCAGAAGAGGGCAACCTTCGAAGAAGACAATTTCAAGAGCTATATTGTACTCACGGTTTTTTCTTTTAAGAGAAAAGAAAAAGACGTAGGAATATGATGGATTTTAAAAATTTTAATGACATGCATACCTATATTACAAAAACCTATCAGCTCACAGCAGTCAGAATGGCCATTAGGAAAAAATGCTGCAAAAAATAAACGGTGAAGGGAGAGTGGAGAAATGCGTACCCTCGGTTGTAAGGGGGGGCATGTAAAGAGCCACTAAAGAAAACACAATGTAGGTGCTTTGAAAAGGGAGACATTTGAGCTACCAGTCAATCAATCACAACCACTGCTGGGCCTATCACCTGAGAAAATGAGAATCAAAAAGTCACAGGCTGGCAAACCTGTACGCCAGCAAGATTTACCATAGCCAGCACTTGGAAGCAATGAAAATGTCCATCAACCGAGGAACGCACCAAGAAGAAGTGGTCCACGTACACAATGGAATATTACTCTAATAATAAATATAAATTAAATTTAAAAACAAACAAAAGCAAGGAGACATCAACATTTGTGGGTTTACCCGGGCACATTGCACTCTAATTTATAACCGAAGAACACCCCTGGCCGGTAGGTCTGTTTCCCTAGTACCAGCATGGGGAACGTAGAAAGGCTGCCGCTCTCTGGCTGTTACCTGCAAAAGCAGGTTTAAAGCCTGAGCTAATGGTCACTTCATATGAACAAGTACTGCAGGGCTGTAAATGAAACCTGCCCTCAAAATGTCTTGAGGGAGATAATGGCCAAAATATTTCCAATGGTGACACATACTTTAAGAAAACACTTTGAAGAAATAAGCTCTAATCACAGCTGGAAAAACAAAAAGGACATGTCTTAAAGCTCAATTTCAACGCATTATGAGACACATGCAAATTCAACCACAAAGAGGTATCAGCTCACACCACTCAGAATAACCATCAGCAAAAACTGCAAAGAATAAATGCTGAAGGTGCTGGGAAGAAATACATACCCTCCACTTTAAGTGGGACGTAACCTGGAAAGAGCCACTAAGGAGAACAGAATAGAGGTGCCTTTAAAGGTAAACATTGAGCTACCTATGATCCAGCAGACCTACTCCTGGACCTATAAACTAAGAAGACAGAATTGGAAGGACACAGGCACGCAAATCTGCATCGCATAGTATTACAGTAGCCAAGATATGGAAGTAACCAAAAAGTCCACCGACAGATGGGTGGACAGAGAAGAACTGCTACCTGTACAGATGGAATATGAGCTAGTGAAAAAATGAAACAGTGCCATTTGCAGCACCATAGAGGAGTCTAGAAGTAATCACGCAACTTGGAGTAAGTGAGAAAGCGAAAGACACATGTCCTATCATATCACATATAGGTGTTACCTAAAAGATGTTACAAACAAAGACATTTCCACAGAGAAACACTATCATAGATTCATTACAAAAACTTATGGTTCACCAAATGGAAAGGTGTGAGGATTGGATACCTCACCATATTGAGGTTAACAGAGAGATACAAACACATGTGGAATATATAATCACCAAAGACGTACGCAATACCAAGAGAAGACTACTCAACATTGTGTCATAACCTACATGGGAAAAGGATCCGAAGAAGACTAGATATATGCATATGTGTGAAAGTACCACATCTCGCACTCCTGGAACAAACAAAACATTGTAATCAAGTTGGCTGTGATAAAAAATAAAAATTAAGTTAAAAATACCAACAAGAAGTAATGAGACATAAATAAAAGGGCTTTTTCCTCGCACATTCCATTCTAATTTACAACCTAGAACACCACTTCCAGTAAGGCTCTGTTGCCCTAGTAACCAGATTTGGTAAAGGAGAAATGCTGCCGCCTTGTGGCCGATTCCCGCAAGAGCAGCTTTTAACCCACAGCTAATGGTCACTTACCATTCACAAAGACTCAGGGCTGTAAAGGACAACTGCCCTGAAAATTGTGCTGAGGTAGGGAATGGAGAAAAAGAATTCAAAACAGGCAAAATTTTCACGAAAATAGTATGAAGAGGTAAGTTTTACTCACTCTCTTTTTAAAGAAAGGAAAATGGATAAAAGCTCCACCTCAGGAAGTATTAGACTCATGCAATCTAATCTACAAAAAGTTTTCAACTCACACCAGTCGACTGACCATTGGCAAAAAGTCTACAAGCAATAAATGCTGAAGAGGTTTTAGAGAACTGTGTACCCTCTAGCTGCTGGTGAGATGTAAAAGGGTTAAACGCTAATAATGAGAACAGAAAGGAGCTGCGTTGAAAAGGAAAAATTGAGGTACCATTCAATCCAGCAGGCGCACCAATGGGCCTCTCACCGGAGAAGACCAGAATGAAGAAGACCCGGGCTGCAAAAGCTGCAGTGCAGCCTTATTCACAATAGACAAGACAGTGAAGCAACCAAAATGTCCATCAACAGATGAAAGGATAAAGAAGTGGTCCCTGTACACAATGAATACTAGCCATGGAAAACAATGAAACACTGCTCTTTGAGGCACCATAGATGATCTTGGAGATAATCACAGAACATGAGGTAAGTCGGAAAGCAAAAGTCCTATATCCTATGATATCACTTATAGGCGTTATCTAATAACTGACACAAATGAACATATTTCCACAGAGAAAGTCAATCACAGACTTATTAAAAAAAACTATGCTTATCTAAAAGGAAAGGTGGGGGGAATGGACAAATGAAGATTAGTGTTACCATATGTATAAAATACATATTATATACATATATCAAAAAGACCGACCGTAGAGCAAGGAAGGTTTACGGAACACTCTGTAATAATTTACACGGGAAGAGGATCTCTACATAAATAGGTGTATAGAATATGTAGATGAACCAGAGTGTGTACACCTTGGACAAGCAACATTCTAACCATTACCCCAATTGAAAACAATTAAAACAACGAACTAGGAGTAATGAGACATCAGCTTATGGGGGCTTTTCCTGGCACATTCCATTCAAATTTACAACCCATGCAAACGACTTCCAGAACGGCTCTGCTGCCCTAGTACCCAGATTTGGGAATGGAGAAATGCTGCATCCTTGTGGCCGTTTCCCACAACAGCAGCTTTCAACCCACTGCAAAAGGTCACTAAATATTCACCAATTGCAGTGCTGTAAATGACACCTGCCCTCCAAAAAATACTGAGGTCGGAAATCGACCAAAGACTTCTAGAGTGCAACCTTCCAAAAAGAAAATTTGAAGAGGTATATTATACTCCCACTTTTTTTCTTTTTTCTTTGAACAGAAAAGAAAAAGGCGTGGAAAAATGATGAATTGTAGGAATTTTTACAGACATGTAAACCCAAATTACAAAAACCTATCAGCTCACACCAGTCAGAATGGCCATCAACAAAAACGCTGCAAACAAGAAATGCTGACGTGATTGTGGAGAAATGCGTACCCTCGATTCTAAGGGGGACGTGGTAAGAGCCACTAATGCAAGCACAATTGAGGTGCCTTGAAAAGGTAAACGTTGAGCTACCATACCAGTCAATCAATCATACCCACTGCTGGGCCTATCACCTGAGAAAATGAAAACCCAAAATCACAGGCTGGCAATCCTGCACTCCAGCAATATTTACCATAGGCAACACTTGGAAGCAACGAAAATGTCCATCAACAGAGGAATGCACCAAGAAGTGGTCCATGTACACAATGGAATATTAGCCATGGAAAACACTGAAGCACTGCTCTTTGAGGCACCATAGATGAGCCTGGAGATAATCACAAAACATGAAGTAGGTCGGAAAGCAAAAGAACTATAGCCTATATTATCACTTATGGCATTATCTAATAACTGACACAGATGAAAATATTTCCAAAGAGAAAGACACTCACAGGCTGAGAGAACAAACTATGCTCATCTAAAAGGAAAGGAGGGGGGAAATTGAGAAATGAAGGTTAGTGTTACTATACATATACAAATACATATTATACGCATGTATCAAAAAGACCGAACATATAGCAAGAGAGGTCGACGGAACACTGTAATATTTTACATGGGAAGAGGATCTGTACATTAATAGACATACATAATGTACAAATGAACCAGATTGTGTACACCTAGGACAAACTATATTCTAAACTTTACCCAGATTAAAAAAAAGTTTAAAAACCAAGAAGAAGGAATGAGACCTAAACTTATGGGGATTTCTCCTGGCAAATTCCATTCCAATTTACAACCTAGGACAATGACTTCCAGAAAGGCTCTGCTGCCCTAGCACCCAGAATGGGGAATGGAGAAATGCTACCTCCTTGTGGCCGTTTCCCACAACAGCAGCTTTGAACCCACTGCAAAAGGTCACTAAATTTTCACCAACTTGCAGTTCTGTAAATGACACCTGACCTCCAGAAACTTTCTGGGGTCAAAAATCGACCACAAAATTCAGAAGAGGGCAACCTTCGAAGAAGACAATTTCAAGAGCTATATTGTACTCACGGTTTTTTCTTTTAAGAGAAAAGAAAAAGACGTAGGAATATGATGGATTTTAAAAATTTTAATGACATGCATACCTATATTACAAAAACCTATCAGCTCACAGCAGTCAGAATGGCCATTAGGAAAAAATGCTGCAAAAAATAAACGGTGAAGGGAGAGTGGAGAAATGCGTACCCTCGGTTGTAAGGGGGGGCATGTAAAGAGCCACTAAAGAAAACACAATGTAGGTGCTTTGAAAAGGGAGACATTTGAGCTACCAGTCAATCAATCACAACCACTGCTGGGCCTATCACCTGAGAAAATGAGAATCAAAAAGTCACAGGCTGGCAAACCTGTACGCCAGCAAGATTTACCATAGCCAGCACTTGGAAGCAATGAAAATGTCCATCAACCGAGGAACGCACCAAGAAGAAGTGGTCCACGTACACAATGGAATATTACTCTAATAATAAATATAAATTAAATTTAAAAACAAACAAAAGCAAGGAGACATCAACATTTGTGGGTTTACCCGGGCACATTGCACTCTAATTTATAACCGAAGAACACCCCTGGCCGGTAGGTCTGTTTCCCTAGTACCAGCATGGGGAACGTAGAAAGGCTGCCGCTCTCTGGCTGTTACCTGCAAAAGCAGGTTTAAAGCCTGAGCTAATGGTCACTTCATATGAACAAGTACTGCAGGGCTGTAAATGAAACCTGCCCTCAAAATGTCTTGAGGGAGATAATGGCCAAAATATTTCCAATGGTGACACATACTTTAAGAAAACACTTTGAAGAAATAAGCTCTAATCACAGCTGGAAAAACAAAAAGGACATGTCTTAAAGCTCAATTTCAACGCATTATGAGACACATGCAAATTCAACCACAAAGAGGTATCAGCTCACACCACTCAGAATAACCATCAGCAAAAACTGCAAAGAATAAATGCTGAAGGTGCTGGGAAGAAATACATACCCTCCACTTTAAGTGGGACGTAACCTGGAAAGAGCCACTAAGGAGAACAGAATAGAGGTGCCTTTAAAGGTAAACATTGAGCTACCTATGATCCAGCAGACCTACTCCTGGACCTATAAACTAAGAAGACAGAATTGGAAGGACACAGGCATGCAAATCTGCATCGCATAGTATTACAGTAGCCAAGATATGGAAGTAACCAAAAAGTCCACCGACAGATGGGTGGACAGAGAAGAACTGCTACCTGTACAGATGGAATATGAGCTAGTGAAAAAATGAAACAGTGCCATTTGCAGCACCATAGAGGAGTCTAGAAGTAATCACGCAACTTGGAGTAAGTGAGAAAGCGAAAGACACATGTCCTATCATATCACATATAGGTGTTACCTAAAAGATGTTACAAACAAAGACATTTCCACAGAGAAACACTATCATAGATTCATTACAAAAACTTATGGTTCACCAAATGGAAAGGTGTGAGGATTGGATACCTCACCATATTGAGGTTAACAGAGAGATACAAACACATGTGGAATATATAATCACCAAAGACGTACGCAATACCAAGAGAAGACTACTCAACATTGTGTCATAACCTACATGGGAAAAGGATCCGAAGAAGACTAGATATATGCATATGTGTGAAAGTACCACATCTCGCACTCCTGGAACAAACAAAACATTGTAATCAAGTTGGCTGTGATAAAAAATAAAAATTAAGTTAAAAATACCAACAAGAAGTAATGAGACATAAATAAAAGGGCTTTTTCCTCGCACATTCCATTCTAATTTACAACCTAGAACACCACTTCCAGTAAGGCTCTGTTGCCCTAGTAACCAGATTTGGTAAAGGAGAAATGCTGCCGCCTTGTGGCCGATTCCCGCAAGAGCAGCTTTTAACCCACAGCTAATGGTCACTTACCATTCACAAAGACTCAGGGCTGTAAAGGACAACTGCCCTGAAAATTGTGCTGAGGTAGGGAATGGAGAAAAAGAATTCAAAACAGGCAAAATTTTCACGAAAATAGTATGAAGAGGTAAGTTTTACTCACTCTCTTTTTAAAGAAAGGAAAATGGATAAAAGCTCCACCTCAGGAAGTATTAGACTCATGCAATCTAATCTACAAAAAGTTTTCAACTCACACCAGTCGACTGACCATTGGCAAAAAGTCTACAAGCAATAAATGCTGAAGAGGTTTTAGAGAACTGTGTACCCTCTAGCTGCTGGTGAGATGTAAAAGGGTTAAACGCTAATAATGAGAACAGAAAGGAGCTGCGTTGAAAAGGAAAAATTGAGGTACCATTCAATCCAGCAGGCGCACCAATGGGCCTCTCACCGGAGAAGACCAGAATGAAGAAGACCCGGGCTGCAAAAGCTGCAGTGCAGCCTTATTCACAATAGACAAGACAGTGAAGCAACCAAAATGTCCATCAACAGATGAAAGGATAAAGAAGTGGTCCCTGTACACAATGAATACTAGCCATGGAAAACAATGAAACACTGCTCTTTGAGGCACCATAGATGATCTTGGAGATAATCACAGAACATGAGGTAAGTCGGAAAGCAAAAGTCCTATATCCTATGATATCACTTATAGGCGTTATCTAATAACTGACACAAATGAACATATTTCCACAGAGAAAGTCAATCACAGACTTATTAAAAAAAACTATGCTTATCTAAAAGGAAAGGTGGGGGGAATGGACAAATGAAGATTAGTGTTACCATATGTATAAAATACATATTATATACATATATCAAAAAGACCGACCGTAGAGCAAGGAAGGTTTACGGAACACTCTGTAATAATTTACACGGGAAGAGGATCTCTACATAAATAGGTGTATAGAATATGTAGATGAACCAGAGTGTGTACACCTTGGACAAGCAACATTCTAACCATTACCCCAATTGAAAACAATTAAAACAACGAACTAGGAGTAATGAGACATCAGCTTATGGGGGCTTTTCCTGGCACATTCCATTCAAATTTACAACCCATGCAAACGACTTCCAGAACGGCTCTGCTGCCCTAGTACCCAGATTTGGGAATGGAGAAATGCTGCATCCTTGTGGCCGTTTCCCACAACAGCAGCTTTCAACCCACTGCAAAAGGTCACTAAATATTCACCAATTGCAGTGCTGTAAATGACACCTGCCCTCCAAAAAATACTGAGGTCGGAAATCGACCAAAAACTTCTAGAGTGCAACCTTCCAAAAAGAAAATTTGAAGAGGTATATTATACTCCCACTTTTTTTCTTTTTTCTTTGAACAGAAAAGAAAAAGGCGTGGAAAAATGATGAATTGTAGGAATTTTTACAGACATGTAAACCCAAATTACAAAAACCTATCAGCTCACACCAGTCAGAATGGCCATCAACAAAAACGCTGCAAACAAGAAATGCTGACGTGATTGTGGAGAAATGCGTACCCTCGATTCTAAGGGGGACGTGGTAAGAGCCACTAATGCAAGCACAATTGAGGTGCCTTGAAAAGGTAAACGTTGAGCTACCATACCAGTCAATCAATCATACCCACTGCTGGGCCTATCACCTGAGAAAATGAAAACCCAAAATCACAGGCTGGCAATCCTGCACTCCAGCAATATTTACCATAGGCAACACTTGGAAGCAACGAAAATGTCCATCAACAGAGGAATGCACCAAGAAGTGGTCCATGTACACAATGGAATATTAGCCATGGAAAACACTGAAGCACTGCTCTTTGAGGCACCATAGATGAGCCTGGAGATAATCACAAAACATGAAGTAGGTCGGAAAGCAAAAGAACTATAGCCTATATTATCACTTATGGCATTATCTAATAACTGACACAGATGAAAATATTTCCAAAGAGAAAGACACTCACAGGCTGAGAGAACAAACTATGCTCATCTAAAAGGAAAGGAGGGGGGAAATTGAGAAATGAAGGTTAGTGTTACTATACATATACAAATACATATTATACGCATGTATCAAAAAGACCGAACATATAGCAAGAGAGGTCGACGGAACACTGTAATATTTTACATGGGAAGAGGATCTGTACATTAATAGACATACATAATGTACAAATGAACCAGATTGTGTACACCTAGGACAAACTATATTCTAAACTTTACCCAGATTAAAAAAAAGTTTAAAAACCAAGAAGAAGGAATGAGACCTAAACTTATGGGGATTTCTCCTGGCAAATTCCATTCCAATTTACAACCTAGGACAATGACTTCCAGAAAGGCTCTGCTGCCCTAGCACCCAGAATGGGGAATGGAGAAATGCTACCTCCTTGTGGCCGTTTCCCACAACAGCAGCTTTGAACCCACTGCAAAAGGTCACTAAATTTTCACCAACTTGCAGTTCTGTAAATGACACCTGACCTCCAGAAACTTTCTGGGGTCAAAAATCGACCACAAAATTCAGAAGAGGGCAACCTTCGAAGAAGACAATTTCAAGAGCTATATTGTACTCACGGTTTTTTCTTTTAAGAGAAAAGAAAAAGACGTAGGAATATGATGGATTTTAAAAATTTTAATGACATGCATACCTATATTACAAAAACCTATCAGCTCACAGCAGTCAGAATGGCCATTAGGAAAAAATGCTGCAAAAAATAAACGGTGAAGGGAGAGTGGAGAAATGCGTACCCTCGGTTGTAAGGGGGGGCATGTAAAGAGCCACTAAAGAAAACACAATGTAGGTGCTTTGAAAAGGGAGACATTTGAGCTACCAGTCAATCAATCACAACCACTGCTGGGCCTATCACCTGAGAAAATGAGAATCAAAAAGTCACAGGCTGGCAAACCTGTACGCCAGCAAGATTTACCATAGCCAGCACTTGGAAGCAATGAAAATGTCCATCAACCGAGGAACGCACCAAGAAGAAGTGGTCCACGTACACAATGGAATATTACTCTAATAATAAATATAAATTAAATTTAAAAACAAACAAAAGCAAGGAGACATCAACATTTGTGGGTTTACCCGGGCACATTGCACTCTAATTTATAACCGAAGAACACCCCTGGCCGGTAGGTCTGTTTCCCTAGTACCAGCATGGGGAACGTAGAAAGGCTGCCGCTCTCTGGCTGTTACCTGCAAAAGCAGGTTTAAAGCCTGAGCTAATGGTCACTTCATATGAACAAGTACTGCAGGGCTGTAAATGAAACCTGCCCTCAAAATGTCTTGAGGGAGATAATGGCCAAAATATTTCCAATGGTGACACATACTTTAAGAAAACACTTTGAAGAAATAAGCTCTAATCACAGCTGGAAAAACAAAAAGGACATGTCTTAAAGCTCAATTTCAACGCATTATGAGACACATGCAAATTCAACCACAAAGAGGTATCAGCTCACACCACTCAGAATAACCATCAGCAAAAACTGCAAAGAATAAATGCTGAAGGTGCTGGGAAGAAATACATACCCTCCACTTTAAGTGGGACGTAACCTGGAAAGAGCCACTAAGGAGAACAGAATAGAGGTGCCTTTAAAGGTAAACATTGAGCTACCATATGATCCAGCAGACCTACTCCTGGACCTATAAACTAAGAAGACAGAATTGGAAGGACACAGGCACGCAAATCTGCATCGCATAGTATTACAGTAGCCAAGATATGGAAGTAACCAAAAAGTCCACCGACAGATGGGTGGACAGAGAAGAACTGCTACCTGTACAGATGGAATATGAGCTAGTGAAAAAATGAAACAGTGCCATTTGCAGCACCATAGAGGAGTCTAGAAGTAATCACGCAACTTGGAGTAAGTGAGAAAGCGAAAGACACATGTCCTATCATATCACATATAGGTGTTACCTAAAAGATGTTACAAACAAAGACATTTCCACAGAGAAACACTATCATAGATTCATTACAAAAACTTATGGTTCACCAAATGGAAAGGTGTGAGGATTGGATACCTCACCATATTGAGGTTAACAGAGAGATACAAACACATGTGGAATATATAATCACCAAAGACGTACGCAATACCAAGAGAAGACTACTCAACATTGTGTCATAACCTACATGGGAAAAGGATCCGAAGAAGACTAGATATATGCATATGTGTGAAAGTACCACATCTCGCACTCCTGGAACAAACAAAACATTGTAATCAAGTTGGCTGTGATAAAAAATAAAAATTAAGTTAAAAATACCAACAAGAAGTAATGAGACATAAATAAAAGGGCTTTTTCCTCGCACATTCCATTCTAATTTACAACCTAGAACACCACTTCCAGTAAGGCTCTGTTGCCCTAGTAACCAGATTTGGTAAAGGAGAAATGCTGCCGCCTTGTGGCCGATTCCCGCAAGAGCAGCTTTTAACCCACAGCTAATGGTCACTTACCATTCACAAAGACTCAGGGCTGTAAAGGACAACTGCCCTGAAAATTGTGCTGAGGTAGGGAATGGAGAAAAAGAATTCAAAACAGGCAAAATTTTCACGAAAATAGTATGAAGAGGTAAGTTTTACTCACTCTCTTTTTAAAGAAAGGAAAATGGATAAAAGCTCCACCTCAGGAAGTATTAGACTCATGCAATCTAATCTACAAAAAGTTTTCAACTCACACCAGTCGACTGACCATTGGCAAAAAGTCTACAAGCAATAAATGCTGAAGAGGTTTTAGAGAACTGTGTACCCTCTAGCTGCTGGTGAGATGTAAAAGGGTTAAACGCTAATAATGAGAACAGAAAGGAGCTGCGTTGAAAAGGAAAAATTGAGGTACCATTCAATCCAGCAGGCGCACCAATGGGCCTCTCACCGGAGAAGACCAGAATGAAGAAGACCCGGGCTGCAAAAGCTGCAGTGCAGCCTTATTCACAATAGACAAGACAGTGAAGCAACCAAAATGTCCATCAACAGATGAAAGGATAAAGAAGTGGTCCCTGTACACAATGAATACTAGCCATGGAAAACAATGAAACACTGCTCTTTGAGGCACCATAGATGATCTTGGAGATAATCACAGAACATGAGGTAAGTCGGAAAGCAAAAGTCCTATATCCTATGATATCACTTATAGGCGTTATCTAATAACTGACACAAATGAACATATTTCCACAGAGAAAGTCAGTCACAGACTTATTAAAAAAAACTATGCTTATCTAAAAGGAAAGGTGGGGGGAATGGACAAATGAAGATTAGTGTTACCATATGTATAAAATACATATTATATACATATATCAAAAAGACCGACCGTAGAGCAAGGAAGGTTTACGGAACACTCTGTAATAATTTACACGGGAAGAGGATCTCTACATAAATAGGTGTATAGAATATGTAGATGAACCAGAGTGTGTACACCTTGGACAAGCAACATTCTAACCATTACCCCAATTGAAAACAATTAAAACAACGAACTAGGAGTAATGAGACATCAGCTTATGGGGGCTTTTCCTGGCACATTCCATTCAAATTTACAACCCATGCAAACGACTTCCAGAACGGCTCTGCTGCCCTAGTACCCAGATTTGGGAATGGAGAAATGCTGCATCCTTGTGGCCGTTTCCCACAACAGCAGCTTTCAACCCACTGCAAAAGGTCACTAAATATTCACCAATTGCAGTGCTGTAAATGACACCTGCCCTCCAAAAAATACTGAGGTCGGAAATCGACCAAAAACTTCTAGAGTGCAACCTTCCAAAAAGAAAATTTGAAGAGGTATATTATACTCCCACTTTTTTTCTTTTTTCTTTGAACAGAAAAGAAAAAGGCGTGGAAAAATGATGAATTGTAGGAATTTTTACAGACATGTAAACCCAAATTACAAAAACCTATCAGCTCACACCAGTCAGAATGGCCATCAACAAAAACGCTGCAAACAAGAAATGCTGACGTGATTGTGGAGAAATGCGTACCCTCGATTCTAAGGGGGACGTGGTAAGAGCCACTAATGCAAGCACAATTGAGGTGCCTTGAAAAGGTAAACGTTGAGCTACCATACCAGTCAATCAATCATACCCACTGCTGGGCCTATCACCTGAGAAAATGAAAACCCAAAATCACAGGCTGGCAATCCTGCACTCCAGCAATATTTACCATAGGCAACACTTGGAAGCAACGAAAATGTCCATCAACAGAGGAATGCACCAAGAAGTGGTCCATGTACACAATGGAATATTAGCCATGGAAAACACTGAAGCACTGCTCTTTGAGGCACCATAGATGAGCCTGGAGATAATCACAAAACATGAAGTAGGTCGGAAAGCAAAAGAACTATAGCCTATATTATCACTTATGGCATTATCTAATAACTGACACAGATGAAAATATTTCCAAAGAGAAAGACACTCACAGGCTGAGAGAACAAACTATGCTCATCTAAAAGGAAAGGAGGGGGGAAATTGAGAAATGAAGGTTAGTGTTACTATACATATACAAATACATATTATACGCATGTATCAAAAAGACCGAACATATAGCAAGAGAGGTCGACGGAACACTGTAATATTTTACATGGGAAGAGGATCTGTACATTAATAGACATACATAATGTACAAATGAACCAGATTGTGTACACCTAGGACAAACTATATTCTAAACTTTACCCAGATTAAAAAAAAGTTTAAAAACCAAGAAGAAGGAATGAGACCTAAACTTATGGGGATTTCTCCTGGCAAATTCCATTCCAATTTACAACCTAGGACAATGACTTCCAGAAAGGCTCTGCTGCCCTAGCACCCAGAATGGGGAATGGAGAAATGCTACCTCCTTGTGGCCGTTTCCCACAACAGCAGCTTTGAACCCACTGCAAAAGGTCACTAAATTTTCACCAACTTGCAGTTCTGTAAATGACACCTGACCTCCAGAAACTTTCTGGGGTCAAAAATCGACCACAAAATTCAGAAGAGGGCAACCTTCGAAGAAGACAATTTCAAGAGCTATATTGTACTCACGGTTTTTTCTTTTAAGAGAAAAGAAAAAGACGTAGGAATATGATGGATTTTAAAAATTTTAATGACATGCATACCTATATTACAAAAACCTATCAGCTCACAGCAGTCAGAATGGCCATTAGGAAAAAATGCTGCAAAAAATAAACGGTGAAGGGAGAGTGGAGAAATGCGTACCCTCGGTTGTAAGGGGGGGCATGTAAAGAGCCACTAAAGAAAACACAATGTAGGTGCTTTGAAAAGGGAGACATTTGAGCTACCAGTCAATCAATCACAACCACTGCTGGGCCTATCACCTGAGAAAATGAGAATCAAAAAGTCACAGGCTGGCAAACCTGTACGCCAGCAAGATTTACCATAGCCAGCACTTGGAAGCAATGAAAATGTCCATCAACCGAGGAACGCACCAAGAAGAAGTGGTCCACGTACACAATGGAATATTACTCTAATAATAAATATAAATTAAATTTAAAAACAAACAAAAGCAAGGAGACATCAACATTTGTGGGTTTACCCGGGCACATTGCACTCTAATTTATAACCGAAGAACACCCCTGGCCGGTAGGTCTGTTTCCCTAGTACCAGCATGGGGAACGTAGAAAGGCTGCCGCTCTCTGGCTGTTACCTGCAAAAGCAGGTTTAAAGCCTGAGCTAATGGTCACTTCATATGAACAAGTACTGCAGGGCTGTAAATGAAACCTGCCCTCAAAATGTCTTGAGGGAGATAATGGCCAAAATATTTCCAATGGTGACACATACTTTAAGAAAACACTTTGAAGAAATAAGCTCTAATCACAGCTGGAAAAACAAAAAGGACATGTCTTAAAGCTCAATTTCAACGCATTATGAGACACATGCAAATTCAACCACAAAGAGGTATCAGCTCACACCACTCAGAATAACCATCAGCAAAAACTGCAAAGAATAAATGCTGAAGGTGCTGGGAAGAAATACATACCCTCCACTTTAAGTGGGACGTAACCTGGAAAGAGCCACTAAGGAGAACAGAATAGAGGTGCCTTTAAAGGTAAACATTGAGCTACCTATGATCCAGCAGACCTACTCCTGGACCTATAAACTAAGAAGACAGAATTGGAAGGACACAGGCATGCAAATCTGCATCGCATAGTATTACAGTAGCCAAGATATGGAAGTAACCAAAAAGTCCACCGACAGATGGGTGGACAGAGAAGAACTGCTACCTGTACAGATGGAATATGAGCTAGTGAAAAAATGAAACAGTGCCATTTGCAGCACCATAGAGGAGTCTAGAAGTAATCACGCAACTTGGAGTAAGTGAGAAAGCGAAAGACACATGTCCTATCATATCACATATAGGTGTTACCTAAAAGATGTTACAAACAAAGACATTTCCACAGAGAAACACTATCATAGATTCATTACAAAAACTTATGGTTCACCAAATGGAAAGGTGTGAGGATTGGATACCTCACCATATTGAGGTTAACAGAGAGATACAAACACATGTGGAATATATAATCACCAAAGACGTACGCAATACCAAGAGAAGACTACTCAACATTGTGTCATAACCTACATGGGAAAAGGATCCGAAGAAGACTAGATATATGCATATGTGTGAAAGTACCACATCTCGCACTCCTGGAACAAACAAAACATTGTAATCAAGTTGGCTGTGATAAAAAATAAAAATTAAGTTAAAAATACCAACAAGAAGTAATGAGACATAAATAAAAGGGCTTTTTCCTCGCACATTCCATTCTAATTTACAACCTAGAACACCACTTCCAGTAAGGCTCTGTTGCCCTAGTAACCAGATTTGGTAAAGGAGAAATGCTGCCGCCTTGTGGCCGATTCCCGCAAGAGCAGCTTTTAACCCACAGCTAATGGTCACTTACCATTCACAAAGACTCAGGGCTGTAAAGGACAACTGCCCTGAAAATTGTGCTGAGGTAGGGAATGGAGAAAAAGAATTCAAAACAGGCAAAATTTTCACGAAAATAGTATGAAGAGGTAAGTTTTACTCACTCTCTTTTTAAAGAAAGGAAAATGGATAAAAGCTCCACCTCAGGAAGTATTAGACTCATGCAATCTAATCTACAAAAAGTTTTCAACTCACACCAGTCGACTGACCATTGGCAAAAAGTCTACAAGCAATAAATGCTGAAGAGGTTTTAGAGAACTGTGTACCCTCTAGCTGCTGGTGAGATGTAAAAGGGTTAAACGCTAATAATGAGAACAGAAAGGAGCTGCGTTGAAAAGGAAAAATTGAGGTACCATTCAATCCAGCAGGCGCACCAATGGGCCTCTCACCGGAGAAGACCAGAATGAAGAAGACCCGGGCTGCAAAAGCTGCAGTGCAGCCTTATTCACAATAGACAAGACAGTGAAGCAACCAAAATGTCCATCAACAGATGAAAGGATAAAGAAGTGGTCCCTGTACACAATGAATACTAGCCATGGAAAACAATGAAACACTGCTCTTTGAGGCACCATAGATGATCTTGGAGATAATCACAGAACATGAGGTAAGTCGGAAAGCAAAAGTCCTATATCCTATGATATCACTTATAGGCGTTATCTAATAACTGACACAAATGAACATATTTCCACAGAGAAAGTCAATCACAGACTTATTAAAAAAAACTATGCTTATCTAAAAGGAAAGGTGGGGGGAATGGACAAATGAAGATTAGCGTTACCATATGTATAAAATACATATTATATACATATATCAAAAAGACCGACCGTAGAGCAAGGAAGGTTTACGGAACACTCTGTAATAATTTACACGGGAAGAGGATCTCTACATAAATAGGTGTATAGAATATGTAGATGAACCAGAGTGTGTACACCTTGGACAAGCAACATTCTAACCATTACCCCAATTGAAAACAATTAAAACAACGAACTAGGAGTAATGAGACATCAGCTTATGGGGGCTTTTCCTGGCACATTCCATTCAAATTTACAACCCATGCAAACGACTTCCAGAACGGCTCTGCCGCCCTAGTACCCAGATTTGGGAATGGAGAAATGCTGCATCCTTGTGGCCGTTTCCCACAACAGCAGCTTTCAACCCACTGCAAAAGGTCACTAAATATTCACCAATTGCAGTGCTGTAAATGACACCTGCCCTCCAAAAAATACTGAGGTCGGAAATCGACCAAAGACTTCTAGAGTGCAACCTTCCAAAAAGAAAATTTGAAGAGGTATATTATACTCCCACTTTTTTTCTTTTTTCTTTGAACAGAAAAGAAAAAGGCGTGGAAAAATGATGAATTGTAGGAATTTTTACAGACATGTAAACCCAAATTACAAAAACCTATCAGCTCACACCAGTCAGAATGGCCATCAACAAAAACGCTGCAAACAAGAAATGCTGACGTGATTGTGGAGAAATGCGTACCCTCGATTCTAAGGGGGACGTGGTAAGAGCCACTAATGCAAGCACAATTGAGGTGCCTTGAAAAGGTAAACGTTGAGCTACCATACCAGTCAATCAATCATACCCACTGCTGGGCCTATCACCTGAGAAAATGAAAACCCAAAATCACAGGCTGGCAATCCTGCACTCCAGCAATATTTACCATAGGCAACACTTGGAAGCAACGAAAATGTCCATCAACAGAGGAATGCACCAAGAAGTGGTCCATGTACACAATGGAATATTAGCCATGGAAAACACTGAAGCACTGCTCTTTGAGGCACCATAGATGAGCCTGGAGATAATCACAAAACATGAAGTAGGTCGGAAAGCAAAAGAACTATAGCCTATATTATCACTTATGGCATTATCTAATAACTGACACAGATGAAAATATTTCCAAAGAGAAAGACACTCACAGGCTGAGAGAACAAACTATGCTCATCTAAAAGGAAAGGAGGGGGGAAATTGAGAAATGAAGGTTAGTGTTCCTATACATATACAAATACATATTATACGCATGTATCAAAAAGACCGAACATATAGCAAGAGAGGTCGACGGAACACTGTAATATTTTACATGGGAAGAGGATCTGTACATTAATAGACATACATAATGTACAAATGAACCAGATTGTGTACACCTAGGACAAACTATATTCTAAACTTTACCCAGATTAAAAAAAAGTTTAAAAACCAAGAAGAAGGAATGAGACCTAAACTTATGGGGATTTCTCCTGGCAAATTCCATTCCAATTTACAACCTAGGACAATGACTTCCAGAAAGGCTCTGCTGCCCTAGCACCCAGAATGGGGAATGGAGAAATGCTACCTCCTTGTGGCCGTTTCCCACAACAGCAGCTTTGAACCCACTGCAAAAGGTCACTAAATTTTCACCAACTTGCAGTTCTGTAAATGACACCTGACCTCCAGAAACTTTCTGGGGTCAAAAATCGACCACAAAATTCAGAAGAGGGCAACCTTCGAAGAAGACAATTTCAAGAGCTATATTGTACTCACGGTTTTTTCTTTTAAGAGAAAAGAAAAAGACGTAGGAATATGATGGATTTTAAAAATTTTAATGACATGCATACCTATATTACAAAAACCTATCAGCTCACAGCAGTCAGAATGGCCATTAGGAAAAAATGCTGCAAAAAATAAACGGTGAAGGGAGAGTGGAGAAATGCGTACCCTCGGTTGTAAGGGGGGGCATGTAAAGAGCCACTAAAGAAAACACAATGTAGGTGCTTTGAAAAGGGAGACATTTGAGCTACCAGTCAATCAATCACAACCACTGCTGGGCCTATCACCTGAGAAAATGAGAATCAAAAAGTCACAGGCTGGCAAACCTGTACGCCAGCAAGATTTACCATAGCCAGCACTTGGAAGCAATGAAAATGTCCATCAACCGAGGAACGCACCAAGAAGAAGTGGTCCACGTACACAATGGAATATTACTCTAATAATAAATATAAATTAAATTTAAAAACAAACAAAAGCAAGGAGACATCAACATTTGTGGGTTTACCCGGGCACATTGCACTCTAATTTATAACCGAAGAACACCCCTGGCCGGTAGGTCTGTTTCCCTAGTACCAGCATGGGGAACGTAGAAAGGCTGCCGCTCTCTGGCTGTTACCTGCAAAAGCAGGTTTAAAGCCTGAGCTAATGGTCACTTCATATGAACAAGTACTGCAGGGCTGTAAATGAAACCTGCCCTCAAAATGTCTTGAGGGAGATAATGGCCAAAATATTTCCAATGGTGACACATACTTTAAGAAAACACTTTGAAGAAATAAGCTCTAATCACAGCTGGAAAAACAAAAAGGACATGTCTTAAAGCTCAATTTCAACGCATTATGAGACACATGCAAATTCAACCACAAAGAGGTATCAGCTCACACCACTCAGAATAACCATCAGCAAAAACTGCAAAGAATAAATGCTGAAGGTGCTGGGAAGAAATACATACCCTCCACTTTAAGTGGGACGTAACCTGGAAAGAGCCACTAAGGAGAACAGAATAGAGGTGCCTTTAAAGGTAAACATTGAGCTACCTATGATCCAGCAGACCTACTCCTGGACCTATAAACTAAGAAGACAGAATTGGAAGGACACAGGCACGCAAATCTGCATCGCATAGTATTACAGTAGCCAAGATATGGAAGTAACCAAAAAGTCCACCGACAGATGGGTGGACAGAGAAGAACTGCTACCTGTACAGATGGAATATGAGCTAGTGAAAAAATGAAACAGTGCCATTTGCAGCACCATAGAGGAGTCTAGAAGTAATCACGCAACTTGGAGTAAGTGAGAAAGCGAAAGACACATGTCCTATCATATCACATATAGGTGTTACCTAAAAGATGTTACAAACAAAGACATTTCCACAGAGAAACACTATCATAGATTCATTACAAAAACTTATGGTTCACCAAATGGAAAGGTGTGAGGATTGGATACCTCACCATATTGAGGTTAACAGAGAGATACAAACACATGTGGAATATATAATCACCAAAGACGTACGCAATACCAAGAGAAGACTACTCAACATTGTGTCATAACCTACATGGGAAAAGGATCCGAAGAAGACTAGATATATGCATATGTGTGAAAGTACCACATCTCGCACTCCTGGAACAAACAAAACATTTTAATCAAGTTGGCTGTGATAAAAAATAAAAATTAAGTTAAAAATACCAACAAGAAGTAATGAGACATAAATAAAAGGGCTTTTTCCTCGCACATTCCATTCTAATTTACAACCTAGAACACCACTTCCAGTAAGGCTCTGTTGCCCTAGTAACCAGATTTGGTAAAGGAGAAATGCTGCCGCCTTGTGGCCGATTCCCGCAAGAGCAGCTTTTAACCCACAGCTAATGGTCACTTACCATTCACAAAGACTCAGGGCTGTAAAGGACAACTGCCCTGAAAATTGTGCTGAGGTAGGGAATGGAGAAAAAGAATTCAAAACAGGCAAAATTTTCACGAAAATAGTATGAAGAGGTAAGTTTTACTCACTCTCTTTTTAAAGAAAGGAAAATGGATAAAAGCTCCACCTCAGGAAGTATTAGACTCATGCAATCTAATCTACAAAAAGTTTTCAACTCACACCAGTCGACTGACCATTGGCAAAAAGTCTACAAGCAATAAATGCTGAAGAGGTTTTAGAGAACTGTGTACCCTCTAGCTGCTGGTGAGATGTAAAAGGGTTAAACGCTAATAATGAGAACAGAAAGGAGCTGCGTTGAAAAGGAAAAATTGAGGTACCATTCAATCCAGCAGGCGCACCAATGGGCCTCTCACCGGAGAAGACCAGAATGAAGAAGACCCGGGCTGCAAAAGCTGCAGTGCAGCCTTATTCACAATAGACAAGACAGTGAAGCAACCAAAATGTCCATCAACAGATGAAAGGATAAAGAAGTGGTCCCTGTACACAATGAATACTAGCCATGGAAAACAATGAAACACTGCTCTTTGAGGCACCATAGATGATCTTGGAGATAATCACAGAACATGAGGTAAGTCGGAAAGCAAAAGTCCTATATCCTATGATATCACTTATAGGCGTTATCTAATAACTGACACAAATGAACATATTTCCACAGAGAAAGTCAGTCACAGACTTATTAAAAAAAACTATGCTTATCTAAAAGGAAAGGTGGGGGGAATGGACAAATGAAGATTAGTGTTACCATATGTATAAAATACATATTATATACATATATCAAAAAGACCGACCGTAGAGCAAGGAAGGTTTACGGAACACTCTGTAATAATTTACACGGGAAGAGGATCTCTACATAAATAGGTGTATAGAATATGTAGATGAACCAGAGTGTGTACACCTTGGACAAGCAACATTCTAACCATTACCCCAATTGAAAACAATTAAAACAACGAACTAGGAGTAATGAGACATCAGCTTATGGGGGCTTTTCCTGGCACATTCCATTCAAATTTACAACCCATGCAAACGACTTCCAGAACGGCTCTGCTGCCCTAGTACCCAGATTTGGGAATGGAGAAATGCTGCATCCTTGTGGCCGTTTCCCACAACAGCAGCTTTCAACCCACTGCAAAAGGTCACTAAATATTCACCAATTGCAGTGCTGTAAATGACACCTGCCCTCCAAAAAATACTGAGGTCGGAAATCGACCAAAAACTTCTAGAGTGCAACCTTCCAAAAAGAAAATTTGAAGAGGTATATTATACTCCCACTTTTTTTCTTTTTTCTTTGAACAGAAAAGAAAAAGGCGTGGAAAAATGATGAATTGTAGGAATTTTTACAGATATGTAAACCCAAATTACAAAAACCTATCAGCTCACACCAGTCAGAATGGCCATCAACAAAAACGCTGCAAACAAGAAATGCTGACGTGATTGTGGAGAAATGCGTACCCTCGATTCTAAGGGGGACGTGGTAAGAGCCACTAATGCAAGCACAATTGAGGTGCCTTGAAAAGGTAAACGTTGAGCTACCATACCAGTCAATCAATCATACCCACTGCTGGGCCTATCACCTGAGAAAATGAAAACCCAAAATCACAGGCTGGCAATCCTGCACTCCAGCAATATTTACCATAGGCAACACTTGGAAGCAACGAAAATGTCCATCAACAGAGGAATGCACCAAGAAGTGGTCCATGTACACAATGGAATATTAGCCATGGAAAACACTGAAGCACTGCTCTTTGAGGCACCATAGATGAGCCTGGAGATAATCACAAAACATGAAGTAGGTCGGAAAGCAAAAGAACTATAGCCTATATTATCACTTATGGCATTATCTAATAACTGACACAGATGAAAATATTTCCAAAGAGAAAGACACTCACAGGCTGAGAGAACAAACTATGCTCATCTAAAAGGAAAGGAGGGGGGAAATTGAGAAATGAAGGTTAGTGTTACTATACATATACAAATACATATTATACGCATGTATCAAAAAGACCGAACATATAGCAAGAGAGGTCGACGGAACACTGTAATATTTTACATGGGAAGAGGATCTGTACATTAATAGACATACATAATGTACAAATGAACCAGATTGTGTACACCTAGGACAAACTATATTCTAAACTTTACCCAGATTAAAAAAAAGTTTAAAAACCAAGAAGAAGGAATGAGACCTAAACTTATGGGGATTTCTCCTGGCAAATTCCATTCCAATTTACAACCTAGGACAATGACTTCCAGAAAGGCTCTGCTGCCCTAGCACCCAGAATGGGGAATGGAGAAATGCTACCTCCTTGTGGCCGTTTCCCACAACAGCAGCTTTGAACCCACTGCAAAAGGTCACTAAATTTTCACCAACTTGCAGTTCTGTAAATGACACCTGACCTCCAGAAACTTTCTGGGGTCAAAAATCGACCACAAAATTCAGAAGAGGGCAACCTTCGAAGAAGACAATTTCAAGAGCTATATTGTACTCACGGTTTTTTCTTTTAAGAGAAAAGAAAAAGACGTAGGAATATGATGGATTTTAAAAATTTTAATGACATGCATACCTATATTACAAAAACCTATCAGCTCACAGCAGTCAGAATGGCCATTAGGAAAAAATGCTGCAAAAAATAAACGGTGAAGGGAGAGTGGAGAAATGCGTACCCTCGGTTGTAAGGGGGGGCATGTAAAGAGCCACTAAAGAAAACACAATGTAGGTGCTTTGAAAAGGGAGACATTTGAGCTACCAGTCAATCAATCACAACCACTGCTGGGCCTATCACCTGAGAAAATGAGAATCAAAAAGTCACAGGCTGGCAAACCTGTACGCCAGCAAGATTTACCATAGCCAGCACTTGGAAGCAATGAAAATGTCCATCAACCGAGGAACGCACCAAGAAGAAGTGGTCCACGTACACAATGGAATATTACTCTAATAATAAATATAAATTAAATTTAAAAACAAACAAAAGCAAGGAGACATCAACATTTGTGGGTTTACCCGGGCACATTGCACTCTAATTTATAACCGAAGAACACCCCTGGCCGGTAGGTCTGTTTCCCTAGTACCAGCATGGGGAACGTAGAAAGGCTGCCGCTCTCTGGCTGTTACCTGCAAAAGCAGGTTTAAAGCCTGAGCTAATGGTCACTTCATATGAACAAGTACTGCAGGGCTGTAAATGAAACCTGCCCTCAAAATGTCTTGAGGGAGATAATGGCCAAAATATTTCCAATGGTGACACATACTTTAAGAAAACACTTTGAAGAAATAAGCTCTAATCACAGCTGGAAAAACAAAAAGGACATGTCTTAAAGCTCAATTTCAACGCATTATGAGACACATGCAAATTCAACCACAAAGAGGTATCAGCTCACACCACTCAGAATAACCATCAGCAAAAACTGCAAAGAATAAATGCTGAAGGTGCTGGGAAGAAATACATACCCTCCACTTTAAGTGGGACGTAACCTGGAAAGAGCCACTAAGGAGAACAGAATAGAGGTGCCTTTAAAGGTAAACATTGAGCTACCTATGATCCAGCAGACCTACTCCTGGACCTATAAACTAAGAAGACAGAATTGGAAGGACACAGGCATGCAAATCTGCATCGCATAGTATTACAGTAGCCAAGATATGGAAGTAACCAAAAAGTCCACCGACAGATGGGTGGACAGAGAAGAACTGCTACCTGTACAGATGGAATATGAGCTAGTGAAAAAATGAAACAGTGCCATTTGCAGCACCATAGAGGAGTCTAGAAGTAATCACGCAACTTGGAGTAAGTGAGAAAGCGAAAGACACATGTCCTATCATATCACATATAGGTGTTACCTAAAAGATGTTACAAACAAAGACATTTCCACAGAGAAACACTATCATAGATTCATTACAAAAACTTATGGTTCACCAAATGGAAAGGTGTGAGGATTGGATACCTCACCATATTGAGGTTAACAGAGAGATACAAACACATGTGGAATATATAATCACCAAAGACGTACGCAATACCAAGAGAAGACTACTCAACATTGTGTCATAACCTACATGGGAAAAGGATCCGAAGAAGACTAGATATATGCATATGTGTGAAAGTACCACATCTCGCACTCCTGGAACAAACAAAACATTGTAATCAAGTTGGCTGTGATAAAAAATAAAAATTAAGTTAAAAATACCAACAAGAAGTAATGAGACATAAATAAAAGGGCTTTTTCCTCGCACATTCCATTCTAATTTACAACCTAGAACACCACTTCCAGTAAGGCTCTGTTGCCCTAGTAACCAGATTTGGTAAAGGAGAAATGCTGCCGCCTTGTGGCCGATTCCCGCAAGAGCAGCTTTTAACCCACAGCTAATGGTCACTTACCATTCACAAAGACTCAGGGCTGTAAAGGACAACTGCCCTGAAAATTGTGCTGAGGTAGGGAATGGAGAAAAAGAATTCAAAACAGGCAAAATTTTCACGAAAATAGTATGAAGAGGTAAGTTTTACTCACTCTCTTTTTAAAGAAAGGAAAATGGATAAAAGCTCCACCTCAGGAAGTATTAGACTCATGCAATCTAATCTACAAAAAGTTTTCAACTCACACCAGTCGACTGACCATTGGCAAAAAGTCTACAAGCAATAAATGCTGAAGAGGTTTTAGAGAACTGTGTACCCTCTAGCTGCTGGTGAGATGTAAAAGGGTTAAACGCTAATAATGAGAACAGAAAGGAGCTGCGTTGAAAAGGAAAAATTGAGGTACCATTCAATCCAGCAGGCGCACCAATGGGCCTCTCACCGGAGAAGACCAGAATGAAGAAGACCCGGGCTGCAAAAGCTGCAGTGCAGCCTTATTCACAATAGACAAGACAGTGAAGCAACCAAAATGTCCATCAACAGATGAAAGGATAAAGAAGTGGTCCCTGTACACAATGAATACTAGCCATGGAAAACAATGAAACACTGCTCTTTGAGGCACCATAGATGATCTTGGAGATAATCACAGAACATGAGGTAAGTCGGAAAGCAAAAGTCCTATATCCTATGATATCACTTATAGGCGTTATCTAATAACTGACACAAATGAACATATTTCCACAGAGAAAGTCAATCACAGACTTATTAAAAAAAACTATGCTTATCTAAAAGGAAAGGTGGGGGGAATGGACAAATGAAGATTAGCGTTACCATATGTATAAAATACATATTATATACATATATCAAAAAGACCGACCGTAGAGCAAGGAAGGTTTACGGAACACTCTGTAATAATTTACACGGGAAGAGGATCTCTACATAAATAGGTGTATAGAATATGTAGATGAACCAGAGTGTGTACACCTTGGACAAGCAACATTCTAACCATTACCCCAATTGAAAACAATTAAAACAACGAACTAGGAGTAATGAGACATCAGCTTATGGGGGCTTTTCCTGGCACATTCCATTCAAATTTACAACCCATGCAAACGACTTCCAGAACGGCTCTGCCGCCCTAGTACCCAGATTTGGGAATGGAGAAATGCTGCATCCTTGTGGCCGTTTCCCACAACAGCAGCTTTCAACCCACTGCAAAAGGTCACTAAATATTCACCAATTGCAGTGCTGTAAATGACACCTGCCCTCCAAAAAATACTGAGGTCGGAAATCGACCAAAGACTTCTAGAGTGCAACCTTCCAAAAAGAAAATTTGAAGAGGTATATTATACTCCCACTTTTTTTCTTTTTTCTTTGAACAGAAAAGAAAAAGGCGTGGAAAAATGATGAATTGTAGGAATTTTTACAGACATGTAAACCCAAATTACAAAAACCTATCAGCTCACACCAGTCAGAATGGCCATCAACAAAAACGCTGCAAACAAGAAATGCTGACGTGATTGTGGAGAAATGCGTACCCTCGATTCTAAGGGGGACGTGGTAAGAGCCACTAATGCAAGCACAATTGAGGTGCCTTGAAAAGGTAAACGTTGAGCTACCATACCAGTCAATCAATCATACCCACTGCTGGGCCTATCACCTGAGAAAATGAAAACCCAAAATCACAGGCTGGCAATCCTGCACTCCAGCAATATTTACCATAGGCAACACTTGGAAGCAACGAAAATGTCCATCAACAGAGGAATGCACCAAGAAGTGGTCCATGTACACAATGGAATATTAGCCATGGAAAACACTGAAGCACTGCTCTTTGAGGCACCATAGATGAGCCTGGAGATAATCACAAAACATGAAGTAGGTCGGAAAGCAAAAGAACTATAGCCTATATTATCACTTATGGCATTATCTAATAACTGACACAGATGAAAATATTTCCAAAGAGAAAGACACTCACAGGCTGAGAGAACAAACTATGCTCATCTAAAAGGAAAGGAGGGGGGAAATTGAGAAATGAAGGTTAGTGTTACTATACATATACAAATACATATTATACGCATGTATCAAAAAGACCGAACATATAGCAAGAGAGGTCGACGGAACACTGTAATATTTTACATGGGAAGAGGATCTGTACATTAATAGACATACATAATGTACAAATGAACCAGATTGTGTACACCTAGGACAAACTATATTCTAAACTTTACCCAGATTAAAAAAAAGTTTAAAAACCAAGAAGAAGGAATGAGACCTAAACTTATGGGGATTTCTCCTGGCAAATTCCATTCCAATTTACAACCTAGGACAATGACTTCCAGAAAGGCTCTGCTGCCCTAGCACCCAGAATGGGGAATGGAGAAATGTTACCTCCTTGTGGCCGTTTCCCACAACAGCAGCTTTGAACCCACTGCAAAAGGTCACTAAATTTTCACCAACTTGCAGTTCTGTAAATGACACCTGACCTCCAGAAACTTTCTGGGGTCAAAAATCGACCACAAAATTCAGAAGAGGGCAACCTTCGAAGAAGACAATTTCAAGAGCTATATTGTACTCACGGTTTTTTCTTTTAAGAGAAAAGAAAAAGACGTAGGAATATGATGGATTTTAAAAATTTTAATGACATGCATACCTATATTACAAAAACCTATCAGCTCACAGCAGTCAGAATGGCCATTAGGAAAAAATGCTGCAAAAAATAAACGGTGAAGGGAGAGTGGAGAAATGCGTACCCTCGGTTGTAAGGGGGGGCATGTAAAGAGCCACTAAAGAAAACACAATGTAGGTGCTTTGAAAAGGGAGACATTTGAGCTACCAGTCAATCAATCACAACCACTGCTGGGCCTATCACCTGAGAAAATGAGAATCAAAAAGTCACAGGCTGGCAAACCTGTACGCCAGCAAGATTTACCATAGCCAGCACTTGGAAGCAATGAAAATGTCCATCAACCGAGGAACGCACCAAGAAGAAGTGGTCCACGTACACAATGGAATATTACTCTAATAATAAATATAAATTAAATTTAAAAACAAACAAAAGCAAGGAGACATCAACATTTGTGGGTTTACCCGGGCACATTGCACTCTAATTTATAACCGAAGAACACCCCTGGCCGGTAGGTCTGTTTCCCTAGTACCAGCATGGGGAACGTAGAAAGGCTGCCGCTCTCTGGCTGTTACCTGCAAAAGCAGGTTTAAAGCCTGAGCTAATGGTCACTTCATATGAACAAGTACTGCAGGGCTGTAAATGAAACCTGCCCTCAAAATGTCTTGAGGGAGATAATGGCCAAAATATTTCCAATGGTGACACATACTTTAAGAAAACACTTTGAAGAAATAAGCTCTAATCACAGCTGGAAAAACAAAAAGGACATGTCTTAAAGCTCAATTTCAACGCATTATGAGACACATGCAAATTCAACCACAAAGAGGTATCAGCTCACACCACTCAGAATAACCATCAGCAAAAACTGCAAAGAATAAATGCTGAAGGTGCTGGGAAGAAATACATACCCTCCACTTTAAGTGGGACGTAACCTGGAAAGAGCCACTAAGGAGAACAGAATAGAGGTGCCTTTAAAGGTAAACATTGAGCTACCTATGATCCAGCAGACCTACTCCTGGACCTATAAACTAAGAAGACAGAATTGGAAGGACACAGGCACGCAAATCTGCATCGCATAGTATTACAGTAGCCAAGATATGGAAGTAACCAAAAAGTCCACCGACAGATGGGTGGACAGAGAAGAACTGCTACCTGTACAGATGGAATATGAGCTAGTGAAAAAATGAAACAGTGCCATTTGCAGCACCATAGAGGAGTCTAGAAGTAATCACGCAACTTGGAGTAAGTGAGAAAGCGAAAGACACATGTCCTATCATATCACATATAGGTGTTACCTAAAAGATGTTACAAACAAAGACATTTCCACAGAGAAACACTATCATAGATTCATTACAAAAACTTATGGTTCACCAAATGGAAAGGTGTGAGGATTGGATACCTCACCATATTGAGGTTAACAGAGAGATACAAACACATGTGGAATATATAATCACCAAAGACGTACGCAATACCAAGAGAAGACTACTCAACATTGTGTCATAACCTACATGGGAAAAGGATCCGAAGAAGACTAGATATATGCATATGTGTGAAAGTACCACATCTCGCACTCCTGGAACAAACAAAACATTTTAATCAAGTTGGCTGTGATAAAAAATAAAAATTAAGTTAAAAATACCAACAAGAAGTAATGAGACATAAATAAAAGGGCTTTTTCCTCGCACATTCCATTCTAATTTACAACCTAGAACACCACTTCCAGTAAGGCTCTGTTGCCCTAGTAACCAGATTTGGTAAAGGAGAAATGCTGCCGCCTTGTGGCCGATTCCCGCAAGAGCAGCTTTTAACCCACAGCTAATGGTCACTTACCATTCACAAAGACTCAGGGCTGTAAAGGACAACTGCCCTGAAAATTGTGCTGAGGTAGGGAATGGAGAAAAAGAATTCAAAACAGGCAAAATTTTCACGAAAATAGTATGAAGAGGTAAGTTTTACTCACTCTCTTTTTAAAGAAAGGAAAATGGATAAAAGCTCCACCTCAGGAAGTATTAGACTCATGCAATCTAATCTACAAAAAGTTTTCAACTCACACCAGTCGACTGACCATTGGCAAAAAGTCTACAAGCAATAAATGCTGAAGAGGTTTTAGAGAACTGTGTACCCTCTAGCTGCTGGTGAGATGTAAAAGGGTTAAACGCTAATAATGAGAACAGAAAGGAGCTGCGTTGAAAAGGAAAAATTGAGGTACCATTCAATCCAGCAGGCGCACCAATGGGCCTCTCACCGGAGAAGACCAGAATGAAGAAGACCCGGGCTGCAAAAGCTGCAGTGCAGCCTTATTCACAATAGACAAGACAGTGAAGCAACCAAAATGTCCATCAACAGATGAAAGGATAAAGAAGTGGTCCCTGTACACAATGAATACTAGCCATGGAAAACAATGAAACACTGCTCTTTGAGGCACCATAGATGATCTTGGAGATAATCACAGAACATGAGGTAAGTCGGAAAGCAAAAGTCCTATATCCTATGATATCACTTATAGGCGTTATCTAATAACTGACACAAATGAACATATTTCCACAGAGAAAGTCAGTCACAGACTTATTAAAAAAAACTATGCTTATCTAAAAGGAAAGGTGGGGGGAATGGACAAATGAAGATTAGTGTTACCATATGTATAAAATACATATTATATACATATATCAAAAAGACCGACCGTAGAGCAAGGAAGGTTTACGGAACACTCTGTAATAATTTACACGGGAAGAGGATCTCTACATAAATAGGTGTATAGAATATGTAGATGAACCAGAGTGTGTACACCTTGGACAAGCAACATTCTAACCATTACCCCAATTGAAAACAATTAAAACAACGAACTAGGAGTAATGAGACATCAGCTTATGGGGGCTTTTCCTGGCACATTCCATTCAAATTTACAACCCATGCAAACGACTTCCAGAACGGCTCTGCTGCCCTAGTACCCAGATTTGGGAATGGAGAAATGCTGCATCCTTGTGGCCGTTTCCCACAACAGCAGCTTTCAACCCACTGCAAAAGGTCACTAAATATTCACCAATTGCAGTGCTGTAAATGACACCTGCCCTCCAAAAAATACTGAGGTCGGAAATCGACCAAAAACTTCTAGAGTGCAACCTTCCAAAAAGAAAATTTGAAGAGGTATATTATACTCCCACTTTTTTTCTTTTTTCTTTGAACAGAAAAGAAAAAGGCGTGGAAAAATGATGAATTGTAGGAATTTTTACAGACATGTAAACCCAAATTACAAAAACCTATCAGCTCACACCAGTCAGAATGGCCATCAACAAAAACGCTGCAAACAAGAAATGCTGACGTGATTGTGGAGAAATGCGTACCCTCGATTCTAAGGGGGACGTGGTAAGAGCCACTAATGCAAGCACAATTGAGGTGCCTTGAAAAGGTAAACGTTGAGCTACCATACCAGTCAATCAATCATACCCACTGCTGGGCCTATCACCTGAGAAAATGAAAACCCAAAATCACAGGCTGGCAATCCTGCACTCCAGCAATATTTACCATAGGCAACACTTGGAAGCAACGAAAATGTCCATCAACAGAGGAATGCACCAAGAAGTGGTCCATGTACACAATGGAATATTAGCCATGGAAAACACTGAAGCACTGCTCTTTGAGGCACCATAGATGAGCCTGGAGATAATCACAAAACATGAAGTAGGTCGGAAAGCAAAAGAACTATAGCCTATATTATCACTTATGGCATTATCTAATAACTGACACAGATGAAAATATTTCCAAAGAGAAAGACACTCACAGGCTGAGAGAACAAACTATGCTCATCTAAAAGGAAAGGAGGGGGGAAATTGAGAAATGAAGGTTAGTGTTACTATACATATACAAATACATATTATATGCATGTATCAAAAAGACCGAACATATAGCAAGAGAGGTCGACGGAACACTGTAATATTTTACATGGGAAGAGGATCTGTACATTAATAGACATACATAATGTACAAATGAACCAGATTGTGTACACCTAGGACAAACTATATTCTAAACTTTACCCAGATTAAAAAAAAGTTTAAAAACCAAGAAGAAGGAATGAGACCTAAACTTATGGGGATTTCTCCTGGCAAATTCCATTCCAATTTACAACCTAGGACAATGACTTCCAGAAAGGCTCTGCTGCCCTAGCACCCAGAATGGGGAATGGAGAAATGCTACCTCCTTGTGGCCGTTTCCCACAACAGCAGCTTTGAACCCACTGCAAAAGGTCACTAAATTTTCACCAACTTGCAGTTCTGTAAATGACACCTGACCTCCAGAAACTTTCTGGGGTCAAAAATCGACCACAAAATTCAGAAGAGGGCAACCTTCGAAGAAGACAATTTCAAGAGCTATATTGTACTCACGGTTTTTTCTTTTAAGAGAAAAGAAAAAGACGTAGGAATATGATGGATTTTAAAAATTTTAATGACATGCATACCTATATTACAAAAACCTATCAGCTCACAGCAGTCAGAATGGCCATTAGGAAAAAATGCTGCAAAAAATAAACGGTGAAGGGAGAGTGGAGAAATGCGTACCCTCGGTTGTAAGGGGGGGCATGTAAAGAGCCACTAAAGAAAACACAATGTAGGTGCTTTGAAAAGGGAGACATTTGAGCTACCAGTCAATCAATCACAACCACTGCTGGGCCTATCACCTGAGAAAATGAGAATCAAAAAGTCACAGGCTGGCAAACCTGTACGCCAGCAAGATTTACCATAGCCAGCACTTGGAAGCAATGAAAATGTCCATCAACCGAGGAACGCACCAAGAAGAAGTGGTCCACGTACACAATGGAATATTACTCTAATAATAAATATAAATTAAATTTAAAAACAAACAAAAGCAAGGAGACATCAACATTTGTGGGTTTACCCGGGCACATTGCACTCTAATTTATAACCGAAGAACACCCCTGGACGGTAGGTCTGTTTCCCTAGTACCAGCATGGGGAACGTAGAAAGGCTGCCGCTCTCTGGCTGTTACCTGCAAAAGCAGGTTTAAAGCCTGAGCTAATGGTCACTTCATATGAACAAGTACTGCAGGGCTGTAAATGAAACCTGCCCTCAAAATGTCTTGAGGGAGATAATGGCCAAAATATTTCCAATGGTGACACATACTTTAAGAAAACACTTTGAAGAAATAAGCTCTAATCACAGCTGGAAAAACAAAAAGGACATGTCTTAAAGCTCAATTTCAACGCATTATGAGACACATGCAAATTCAACCACAAAGAGGTATCAGCTCACACCACTCAGAATAACCATCAGCAAAAACTGCAAAGAATAAATGCTGAAGGTGCTGGGAAGAAATACATACCCTCCACTTTAAGTGGGACGTAACCTGGAAAGAGCCACTAAGGAGAACAGAATAGAGGTGCCTTTAAAGGTAAACATTGAGCTACCTATGATCCAGCAGACCTACTCCTGGACCTATAAACTAAGAAGACAGAATTGGAAGGACACAGGCACGCAAATCTGCATCGCATAGTATTACAGTAGCCAAGATATGGAAGTAACCAAAAAGTCCACCGACAGATGGGTGGACAGAGAAGAACTGCTACCTGTACAGATGGAATATGAGCTAGTGAAAAAATGAAACAGTGCCATTTGCAGCACCATAGAGGAGTCTAGAAGTAATCACGCAACTTGGAGTAAGTGAGAAAGCGAAAGACACATGTCCTATCATATCACATATAGGTGTTACCTAAAAGATGTTACAAACAAAGACATTTCCACAGAGAAACACTATCATAGATTCATTACAAAAACTTATGGTTCACCAAATGGAAAGGTGTGAGGATTGGATACCTCACCATATTGAGGTTAACAGAGAGATACAAACACATGTGGAATATATAATCACCAAAGACGTACGCAATACCAAGAGAAGACTACTCAACATTGTGTCATAACCTACATGGGAAAAGGATCCGAAGAAGACTAGATATATGCATATGTGTGAAAGTACCACATCTCGCACTCCTGGAACAAACAAAACATTTTAATCAAGTTGGCTGTGATAAAAAATAAAAATTAAGTTAAAAATACCAACAAGAAGTAATGAGACATAAATAAAAGGGCTTTTTCCTCGCACATTCCATTCTAATTTACAACCTAGAACACCACTTCCAGTAAGGCTCTGTTGCCCTAGTAACCAGATTTGGTAAAGGAGAAATGCTGCCGCCTTGTGGCCGATTCCCGCAAGAGCAGCTTTTAACCCACAGCTAATGGTCACTTACCATTCACAAAGACTCAGGGCTGTAAAGGACAACTGCCCTGAAAATTGTGCTGAGGTAGGGAATGGAGAAAAAGAATTCAAAGCAGGCAAAATTTTCACGAAGATAGTATGAAGAGGTAAGTTTTACTCACTCTCTTTTTAAAGAAAGGAAAATGGATAAAAGCTCCACCTCAGGAAGTATTAGACTCATGCAATCTAATCTACAAAAAGTTTTCAACTCACACCAGTCGACTGACCATTGGCAAAAAGTCTACAAGCAATAAATGCTGAAGAGGTTTTAGAGAACTGTGTACCCTCTAGCTGCTGGTGAGATGTAAAAGGGTTAAACGCTAATAATGAGAACAGAAAGGAGCTGCGTTGAAAAGGAAAAATTGAGGTACCATTCAATCCAGCAGGCGCACCAATGGGCCTCTCACCGGAGAAGACCAGAATGAAGAAGACCCGGGCTGCAAAACCTGCAGTGCAGCCTTATTCACAATAGACAAGACAGTGAAGCAACCAAAATGTCCATCAACAGATGAAAGGATAAAGAAGTGGTCCCTGTACACAATGAATACTAGCCATGGAAAACAATGAAACACTGCTCTTTGAGGCACCATAGATGATCTTGGAGATAATCACAGAACATGAGGTAAGTCGGAAAGCAAAAGTCCTATATCCTATGATATCACTTATAGGCGTTATCTAATAACTGACACAAATGAACATATTTCCACAGAGAAAGTCAATCACAGACTTATTAAAAAAAAAAAAAACTATGCTTATCTAAAAGGAAAGGTGGGGGGAATGGATAAATGAAGATTAGCGATACCATATGTATACAAATACATATTATATACATATATCAAAAAGACCGACCGTAGAGCAAGGAAGGTTTACGGAACACTCTGTAATAATTTACACGGGAAGAGGATCTCTACATAAATAGGTGTATAGAATATGTAGATGAACCAGAGTGTGTACACCTTGGACAAGCAACATTCTAACCATTACCCCAATTGAAAACAATTAAAACAACGAACTAGGAGTAATGAGACATCAGCTTATGGGGGCTTTTCCTGGCACATTCCATTCAAATTTACAACCCAGGCAAACGACTTCCAGAACGGCTCTGCCGCCCTAGTACCCAGATTTGGGAATGGAGAAATGCTGCATCCTTGTGGCCGTTTCCCACAACAGCAGCTTTCAACCCACTGCAAAAGGTCACTAAATATTCACCAATTGCAGTGCTGTAAATGACACCTGCCCTCCAAAAAATACTGAGGTCGGAAATCGACCAAAAACTTCTAGAGTGCAACCTTCCAAAAAGAAAATTTGAAGAGGTATATTATACTCCCACTTTTTTTCTTTTTTCTTTGAACAGAAAAGAAAAAGGCGTGGAAAAATGATGAATTGTAGGAATTTTTACAGACATGTAAACCCAAATTACAAAAACCTATCAGCTCACACCAGTCAGAATGGCCATCAACAAAAACGCTGCAAACAAGAAATGCTGACGTGATTGTGGAGAAATGCGTACCCTCGATTCTAAGGGGGACGTGGTAAGAGCCACTAATGCAAGCACAATTGAGGTGCCTTGAAAAGGTAAACGTTGAGCTACCATACCAGTCAATCAATCATACCCACTGCTGGGCCTATCACCTGAGAAAATGAAAACCCAAAATCACAGGCTGGCAATCCTGCACTCCAGCAATATTTACCATAGGCAACACTTGGAAGCAACGAAAATGTCCATCAACAGAGGAATGCACCAAGAAGTGGTCCATGTACACAATGGAATATTAGCCATGGAAAACACTGAAGCACTGCTCTTTGAGGCACCATAGATGAGCCTGGAGATAATCACAAAACATGAAGTAGGTCGGAAAGCAAAAGAACTATAGCCTATATTATCACTTATGGCATTATCTAATAACTGACACAGATGAAAATATTTCCAAAGAGAAAGACACTCACAGGCTGAGAGAACAAACTATGCTCATCTAAAAGGAAAGGAGGGGGGAAATTGAGAAATGAAGGTTAGTGTTACTATACATATACAAATACATATTATATGCATGTATCAAAAAGACCGAACATATAGCAAGAGAGGTCGACGGAACACTGTAATATTTTACATGGGAAGAGGATCTGTACATTAATAGACATACATAATGTACAAATGAACCAGATTGTGTACACCTAGGACAAACTATATTCTAAACTTTACCCAGATTAAAAAAAAGTTTAAAAACCAAGAAGAAGGAATGAGACCTAAACTTATGGGGATTTCTCCTGGCAAATTCCATTCCAATTTACAACCTAGGACAATGACTTCCAGAAAGGCTCTGCTGCCCTAGCACCCAGAATGGGGAATGGAGAAATGCTACCTCCTTGTGGCCGTTTCCCACAACAGCAGCTTTGAACCCACTGCAAAAGGTCACTAAATTTTCACCAACTTGCAGTTCTGTAAATGACACCTGACCTCCAGAAACTTTCTGGGGTCAAAAATCGACCACAAAATTCAGAAGAGGGCAACCTTCGAAGAAGACAATTTCAAGAGCTATATTGTACTCACGGTTTTTTCTTTTAAGAGAAAAGAAAAAGACGTAGGAATATGATGGATTTTAAAAATTTTAATGACATGCATACCTATATTACAAAAACCTATCAGCTCACAGCAGTCAGAATGGCCATTAGGAAAAAATGCTGCAAAAAATAAACGGTGAAGGGAGAGTGGAGAAATGCGTACCCTCGGTTGTAAGGGGGGGCATGTAAAGAGCCACTAAAGAAAACACAATGTAGGTGCTTTGAAAAGGGAGACATTTGAGCTACCAGTCAATCAATCACAACCACTGCTGGGCCTATCACCTGAGAAAATGAGAATCAAAAAGTCACAGGCTGGCAAACCTGTACGCCAGCAAGATTTACCATAGCCAGCACTTGGAAGCAATGAAAATGTCCATCAACCGAGGAACGCACCAAGAAGAAGTGGTCCACGTACACAATGGAATATTACTCTAATAATAAATATAAATTAAATTTAAAAACAAACAAAAGCAAGGAGACATCAACATTTGTGGGTTTACCCGGGCACATTGCACTCTAATTTATAACCGAAGAACACCCCTGGCCGGTAGGTCTGTTTCCCTAGTACCAGCATGGGGAACGTAGAAAGGCTGCCGCTCTCTGGCTGTTACCTGCAAAAGCAGGTTTAAAGCCTGAGCTAATGGTCACTTCATATGAACAAGTACTGCAGGGCTGTAAATGAAACCTGCCCTCAAAATGTCTTGAGGGAGATAATGGCCAAAATATTTCCAATGGTGACACATACTTTAAGAAAACACTTTGAAGAAATAAGCTCTAATCACAGCTGGAAAAACAAAAAGGACATGTCTTAAAGCTCAATTTCAACGCATTATGAGACACATGCAAATTCAACCACAAAGAGGTATCAGCTCACACCACTCAGAATAACCATCAGCAAAAACTGCAAAGAATAAATGCTGAAGGTGCTGGGAAGAAATACATACCCTCCACTTTAAGTGGGACGTAACCTGGAAAGAGCCACTAAGGAGAACAGAATAGAGGTGCCTTTAAAGGTAAACATTGAGCTACCTATGATCCAGCAGACCTACTCCTGGACCTATAAACTAAGAAGACAGAATTGGAAGGACACAGGCATGCAAATCTGCATCGCATAGTATTACAGTAGCCAAGATATGGAAGTAACCAAAAAGTCCACCGACAGATGGGTGGACAGAGAAGAACTGCTACCTGTACAGATGGAATATGAGCTAGTGAAAAAATGAAACAGTGCCATTTGCAGCACCATAGAGGAGTCTAGAAGTAATCACGCAACTTGGAGTAAGTGAGAAAGCGAAAGACACATGTCCTATCATATCACATATAGGTGTTACCTAAAAGATGTTACAAACAAAGACATTTCCACAGAGAAACACTATCATAGATTCATTACAAAAACTTATGGTTCACCAAATGGAAAGGTGTGAGGATTGGATACCTCACCATATTGAGGTTAACAGAGAGATACAAACACATGTGGAATATATAATCACCAAAGACGTACGCAATACCAAGAGAAGACTACTCAACATTGTGTCATAACCTACATGGGAAAAGGATCCGAAGAAGACTAGATATATGCATATGTGTGAAAGTACCACATCTCGCACTCCTGGAACAAACAAAACATTGTAATCAAGTTGGCTGTGATAAAAAATAAAAATTAAGTTAAAAATACCAACAAGAAGTAATGAGACATAAATAAAAGGGCTTTTTCCTCGCACATTCCATTCTAATTTACAACCTAGAACACCACTTCCAGTAAGGCTCTGTTGCCCTAGTAACCAGATTTGGTAAAGGAGAAATGCTGCCGCCTTGTGGCCGATTCCCGCAAGAGCAGCTTTTAACCCACAGCTAATGGTCACTTACCATTCACAAAGACTCAGGGCTGTAAAGGACAACTGCCCTGAAAATTGTGCTGAGGTAGGGAATGGAGAAAAAGAATTCAAAACAGGCAAAATTTTCACGAAAATAGTATGAAGAGGTAAGTTTTACTCACTCTCTTTTTAAAGAAAGGAAAATGGATAAAAGCTCCACCTCAGGAAGTATTAGACTCATGCAATCTAATCTACAAAAAGTTTTCAACTCACACCAGTCGACTGACCATTGGCAAAAAGTCTACAAGCAATAAATGCTGAAGAGGTTTTAGAGAACTGTGTACCCTCTAGCTGCTGGTGAGATGTAAAAGGGTTAAACGCTAATAATGAGAACAGAAAGGAGCTGCGTTGAAAAGGAAAAATTGAGGTACCATTCAATCCAGCAGGCGCACCAATGGGCCTCTCACCGGAGAAGACCAGAATGAAGAAGACCCGGGCTGCAAAAGCTGCAGTGCAGCCTTATTCACAATAGACAAGACAGTGAAGCAACCAAAATGTCCATCAACAGATGAAAGGATAAAGAAGTGGTCCCTGTACACAATGAATACTAGCCATGGAAAACAATGAAACACTGCTCTTTGAGGCACCATAGATGATCTTGGAGATAATCACAGAACATGAGGTAAGTCGGAAAGCAAAAGTCCTATATCCTATGATATCACTTATAGGCGTTATCTAATAACTGACACAAATGAACATATTTCCACAGAGAAAGTCAGTCACAGACTTATTAAAAAAAACTATGCTTATCTAAAAGGAAAGGTGGGGGGAATGGACAAATGAAGATTAGTGTTACCATATGTATAAAATACATATTATATACATATATCAAAAAGACCGACCGTAGAGCAAGGAAGGTTTACGGAACACTCTGTAATAATTTACACGGGAAGAGGATCTCTACATAAATAGGTGTATAGAATATGTAGATGAACCAGAGTGTGTACACCTTGGACAAGCAACATTCTAACCATTACCCCAATTGAAAACAATTAAAACAACGAACTAGGAGTAATGAGACATCAGCTTATGGGGGCTTTTCCTGGCACATTCCATTCAAATTTACAACCCATGCAAACGACTTCCAGAACGGCTCTGCTGCCCTAGTACCCAGATTTGGGAATGGAGAAATGCTGCATCCTTGTGGCCGTTTCCCACAACAGCAGCTTTCAACCCACTGCAAAAGGTCACTAAATATTCACCAATTGCAGTGCTGTAAATGACACCTGCCCTCCAAAAAATACTGAGGTCGGAAATCGACCAAAAACTTCTAGAGTGCAACCTTCCAAAAAGAAAATTTGAAGAGGTATATTATACTCCCACTTTTTTTCTTTTTTCTTTGAACAGAAAAGAAAAAGGCGTGGAAAAATGATGAATTGTAGGAATTTTTACAGACATGTAAACCCAAATTACAAAAACCTATCAGCTCACACCAGTCAGAATGGCCATCAACAAAAACGCTGCAAACAAGAAATGCTGACGTGATTGTGGAGAAATGCGTACCCTCGATTCTAAGGGGGACGTGGTAAGAGCCACTAATGCAAGCACAATTGAGGTGCCTTGAAAAGGTAAACGTTGAGCTACCATACCAGTCAATCAATCATACCCACTGCTGGGCCTATCACCTGAGAAAATGAAAACCCAAAATCACAGGCTGGCAATCCTGCACTCCAGCAATATTTACCATAGGCAACACTTGGAAGCAACGAAAATGTCCATCAACAGAGGAATGCACCAAGAAGTGGTCCATGTACACAATGGAATATTAGCCATGGAAAACACTGAAGCACTGCTCTTTGAGGCACCATAGATGAGCCTGGAGATAATCACAAAACATGAAGTAGGTCGGAAAGCAAAAGAACTATAGCCTATATTATCACTTATGGCATTATCTAATAACTGACACAGATGAAAATATTTCCAAAGAGAAAGACACTCACAGGCTGAGAGAACAAACTATGCTCATCTAAAAGGAAAGGAGGGGGGAAATTGAGAAATGAAGGTTAGTGTTACTATACATATACAAATACATATTATATGCATGTATCAAAAAGACCGAACATATAGCAAGAGAGGTCGACGGAACACTGTAATATTTTACATGGGAAGAGGATCTGTACATTAATAGACATACATAATGTACAAATGAACCAGATTGTGTACACCTAGGACAAACTATATTCTAAACTTTACCCAGATTAAAAAAAAGTTTAAAAACCAAGAAGAAGGAATGAGACCTAAACTTATGGGGATTTCTCCTGGCAAATTCCATTCCAATTTACAACCTAGGACAATGACTTCCAGAAAGGCTCTGCTGCCCTAGCACCCAGAATGGGGAATGGAGAAATGCTACCTCCTTGTGGCCGTTTCCCACAACAGCAGCTTTGAACCCACTGCAAAAGGTCACTAAATTTTCACCAACTTGCAGTTCTGTAAATGACACCTGACCTCCAGAAACTTTCTGGGGTCAAAAATCGACCACAAAATTCAGAAGAGGGCAACCTTCGAAGAAGACAATTTCAAGAGCTATATTGTACTCACGGTTTTTTCTTTTAAGAGAAAAGAAAAAGACGTAGGAATATGATGGATTTTAAAAATTTTAATGACATGCATACCTATATTACAAAAACCTATCAGCTCACAGCAGTCAGAATGGCCATTAGGAAAAAATGCTGCAAAAAATAAACGGTGAAGGGAGAGTGGAGAAATGCGTACCCTCGGTTGTAAGGGGGGGCATGTAAAGAGCCACTAAAGAAAACACAATGTAGGTGCTTTGAAAAGGGAGACATTTGAGCTACCAGTCAATCAATCACAACCACTGCTGGGCCTATCACCTGAGAAAATGAGAATCAAAAAGTCACAGGCTGGCAAACCTGTACGCCAGCAAGATTTACCATAGCCAGCACTTGGAAGCAATGAAAATGTCCATCAACCGAGGAACGCACCAAGAAGAAGTGGTCCACGTACACAATGGAATATTACTCTAATAATAAATATAAATTAAATTTAAAAACAAACAAAAGCAAGGAGACATCAACATTTGTGGGTTTACCCGGGCACATTGCACTCTAATTTATAACCGAAGAACACCCCTGGACGGTAGGTCTGTTTCCCTAGTACCAGCATGGGGAACGTAGAAAGGCTGCCGCTCTCTGGCTGTTACCTGCAAAAGCAGGTTTAAAGCCTGAGCTAATGGTCACTTCATATGAACAAGTACTGCAGGGCTGTAAATGAAACCTGCCCTCAAAATGTCTTGAGGGAGATAATGGCCAAAATATTTCCAATGGTGACACATACTTTAAGAAAACACTTTGAAGAAATAAGCTCTAATCACAGCTGGAAAAACAAAAAGGACATGTCTTAAAGCTCAATTTCAACGCATTATGAGACACATGCAAATTCAACCACAAAGAGGTATCAGCTCACACCACTCAGAATAACCATCAGCAAAAACTGCAAAGAATAAATGCTGAAGGTGCTGGGAAGAAATACATACCCTCCACTTTAAGTGGGACGTAACCTGGAAAGAGCCACTAAGGAGAACAGAATAGAGGTGCCTTTAAAGGTAAACATTGAGCTACCTATGATCCAGCAGACCTACTCCTGGACCTATAAACTAAGAAGACAGAATTGGAAGGACACAGGCACGCAAATCTGCATCGCATAGTATTACAGTAGCCAAGATATGGAAGTAACCAAAAAGTCCACCGACAGATGGGTGGACAGAGAAGAACTGCTACCTGTACAGATGGAATATGAGCTAGTGAAAAAATGAAACAGTGCCATTTGCAGCACCATAGAGGAGTCTAGAAGTAATCACGCAACTTGGAGTAAGTGAGAAAGCGAAAGACACATGTCCTATCATATCACATATAGGTGTTACCTAAAAGATGTTACAAACAAAGACATTTCCACAGAGAAACACTATCATAGATTCATTACAAAAACTTATGGTTCACCAAATGGAAAGGTGTGAGGATTGGATACCTCACCATATTGAGGTTAACAGAGAGATACAAACACATGTGGAATATATAATCACCAAAGACGTACGCAATACCAAGAGAAGACTACTCAACATTGTGTCATAACCTACATGGGAAAAGGATCCGAAGAAGACTAGATATATGCATATGTGTGAAAGTACCACATCTCGCACTCCTGGAACAAACAAAACATTTTAATCAAGTTGGCTGTGATAAAAAATAAAAATTAAGTTAAAAATACCAACAAGAAGTAATGAGACATAAATAAAAGGGCTTTTTCCTCGCACATTCCATTCTAATTTACAACCTAGAACACCACTTCCAGTAAGGCTCTGTTGCCCTAGTAACCAGATTTGGTAAAGGAGAAATGCTGCCGCCTTGTGGCCGATTCCCGCAAGAGCAGCTTTTAACCCACAGCTAATGGTCACTTACCATTCACAAAGACTCAGGGCTGTAAAGGACAACTGCCCTGAAAATTGTGCTGAGGTAGGGAATGGAGAAAAAGAATTCAAAGCAGGCAAAATTTTCACGAAGATAGTATGAAGAGGTAAGTTTTACTCACTCTCTTTTTAAAGAAAGGAAAATGGATAAAAGCTCCACCTCAGGAAGTATTAGACTCATGCAATCTAATCTACAAAAAGTTTTCAACTCACACCAGTCGACTGACCATTGGCAAAAAGTCTACAAGCAATAAATGCTGAAGAGGTTTTAGAGAACTGTGTACCCTCTAGCTGCTGGTGAGATGTAAAAGGGTTAAACGCTAATAATGAGAACAGAAAGGAGCTGCGTTGAAAAGGAAAAATTGAGGTACCATTCAATCCAGCAGGCGCACCAATGGGCCTCTCACCGGAGAAGACCAGAATGAAGAAGACCCGGGCTGCAAAACCTGCAGTGCAGCCTTATTCACAATAGACAAGACAGTGAAGCAACCAAAATGTCCATCAACAGATGAAAGGATAAAGAAGTGGTCCCTGTACACAATGAATACTAGCCATGGAAAACAATGAAACACTGCTCTTTGAGGCACCATAGATGATCTTGGAGATAATCACAGAACATGAGGTAAGTCGGAAAGCAAAAGTCCTATATCCTATGATATCACTTATAGGCGTTATCTAATAACTGACACAAATGAACATATTTCCACAGAGAAAGTCAATCACAGACTTATTAAAAAAAAAAAAAACTATGCTTATCTAAAAGGAAAGGTGGGGGGAATGGATAAATGAAGATTAGCGATACCATATGTATACAAATACATATTATATACATATATCAAAAAGACCGACCGTAGAGCAAGGAAGGTTTACGGAACACTCTGTAATAATTTACACGGGAAGAGGATCTCTACATAAATAGGTGTATAGAATATGTAGATGAACCAGAGTGTGTACACCTTGGACAAGCAACATTCTAACCATTACCCCAATTGAAAACAATTAAAACAACGAACTAGGAGTAATGAGACATCAGCTTATGGGGGCTTTTCCTGGCACATTCCATTCAAATTTACAACCCAGGCAAACGACTTCAGAACGGCTCTGCCGCCCTAGTACCCAGATTTGGGAATGGAGAAATGCTGCATCCTTGTGGCCGTTTCCCACAACAGCAGCTTTCAACCCACTGCAAAAGGTCACTAAATATTCACCAATTGCAGTGCTGTAAATGACACCTGCCCTCCAAAAAATACTGAGGTCGGAAATCGACCAAAAACTTCTAGAGTGCAACCTTCCAAAAAGAAAATTTGAAGAGGTATATTATACTCCCACTTTTTTTCTTTTTTCTTTGAACAGAAAAGAAAAAGGCGTGGAAAAATGATGAATTGTAGGAATTTTTACAGACATGTAAACCCAAATTACAAAAACCT